>NC_135793.1:4145882-4450147 GCF_051106095.1 Pogona vitticeps | reverse complement strand
CCTGTTTCCTCTCTTCTCCCAGAAGCTGTTGTTTATGCTTTACAGGCAGCCAAATATCTGTGAAGGTTGCCAGCTCGCTCCCTTGCCAAGTATATCTGACCACGGTGGCATGTCTGAAAAAGCTTTCATTTAGAGGGCTCCCGGGTGGTGCATTCCCCCGGTCGGTCCTGGCATGTGTCACTAGGAAGATCCTGCTCCAGAAGAGCTTAAGCAGACAAGGATGATCAAAGCCAGAGACAAAATGACAACAGAATGAGTTGCTCGCAGCGAGAGACTGGAAGGAGAAGTTAAGATTCCAGTTTCTTGTCTCCTCCATCCCTTCTCTCGGCTGTTTGGATAGGGCTAAGCTGATTGAGCAGCTGTGAAAATCAACAGCACAGATTGGATGAGCTTTGCTTTCCACTGCCACCCAAGCGTGTGGGCAGCTAAGCAAGAGTCATCTTCCTGTAATGTCATCAAAGGTCTCTATGACCTGGTTGAGAATGAGACATTCTCTGGTGTAAACGCTGGCCCTGCTGATCAAGCCCACTCTCCCTGAGAATCCGTTGTTTGGCTCAGAACATGAACCAAACTTCTGAGCATCAGTGGGTCAGCAAGGAGCCATGGGGCATCCATTTTCCTAGGAATCCCAAATGCCTCGATAACTGTACCATCTATACTTATTTTACTTGAGACACTGTTCTAAGCATGCTAAGGACACAAGACTCTTGGACAAACTGGGTTTTCAGATTTATTGGACTACAAACCCCACAAATCTCCATTCTGGGAGTTCTGCTTGACAGAGAGGCACCTTACAGACATCTAAATGTGGCTCACCTGGGTGAAAGGCCTCAAATTGAAGGTTTCAAGGCTTAGCCAGGCCTAGCTCCACCCAAGCTTCCTGTTCCTGCCCCAGGGCTAGTTGGGAGCTTTCTTTCTCAACCTGGAAGACAGATGAAGCTTGGCCTTCCCAAGACTCAAAAGCCTTCCTGAGGCACAGCTCCCTGAAAAACGATCTTGCCTGCATGTTTCCAACATAAAATGGCATAACAATCTGCATGCATGTCTTTTTTCTTCTTCTTATGACACACAATGGCCAAAATCATGTTTCTAAGCACAGTCGTACTGCTAATAAACATTTACAAAACCTATTTGAGATGCCTGGCATTTTGGATTCACTTTGGTTGGTGGGTGAGTGCATTCCACCTTTCCTTTATTACTATGGAGCAAGAGTTAAAACCCACTTCCTTGCCCATTTCACCGTCCAACGTATGCATTATTTATATGTTGTCCAGAGGTGCGAAAGGGTTGTAAGCTGCTCCAAGTCATGAAAGGGCACTGAAGGGCAAGGTCCAACTTGCTACAAAAATAAAAATAAACAAGCAGTTAATAATTCATCCCAACGTTCTGCCCTCCGGCCCTTGGAAGTTATCTCTGTTTCTCCTATAAAACAAAACAAAACAAAAAAAATTAGCACCATCCTTCAGTGCAAGAGATTGTTTAATTATATACAGAGGCACAAAACCATTTCCATCTAGAAGTGAATGAGTACAAACGAATTTTAAGGGCTTAATTTAGAGGAGAGATCTACGTAGTTTGGTGCACTGGACAGAGTGATGGAGAAGGATTCAGGAAACCTGGATTCAGAGTCCCACGCAGACGTGGAAAGTCCCTGTGGGGTGAAGCTGGTAAAACCGCTCCTGAAATATCTCACCTACCTTGAGATCCCCATTCGGTTGCTCTGGGTTGGATGCAAGTTGACAGTACATAGCACAACAATTTAAAGGAAATCAAATCATTTGCTGTTCACAATGTATCAAAAAAGATGATGGGGTGAAGTCTTCCATCCAGAGAGTTATGTGGCTATGCAAGGGGGAGGAAGGGGAGAACTTATTCAATTTAGAGCAGTGGCTCCTCTTCAAAACCTAGAGGTAGCTCATCCTCTGCTCCATTATATGCCATCAAGTTGTAAACTTAGAGCAACCTTAATAGGGTTCTGAGGATATCTGGGATATTTAAGAAGTAGTTTTACCATTGTTCCCAATGAGTTTTCACAGCTGAGTGGAGATTTGAACCCCAGTGTATTTGGTCCTAGTCCATTGCTTCATCCTTTATGCCACACCGGATCTCGAAACAGTGTTACAGCCAAGTGAGAGCCAAAAAAAGATGCCAAGGGACAGGAAGCCTAACAGCTCACCATATTATTGGGTGGTCTTCCACACAAGTACTAACCTGGCTTCACTTTGCTTGAAGGTAAGATCACATGAGGTCAGTGTTGTGGCTGTAGCCACTGGGACTGTGTAGATGCCTAGGCTATCGGGTACATCTATTACAGAATATAGACGCCGGAATATCACCAAAACAGAAAACAAGTGTTACCCAAAAAAAGAGAAAATGACATAAATTAGCAAGTGATCTCCATAATTCCATTTGCTAATGTATAAGCATAGATGCAAAATGAGAGATAATTCATATAATTTAAGTAGTATTACAATACATCTCATCCTAACAGGGATGGCGGTAACCAAGACACCTGCTGAATCTGCTGTCCAGGTTGGAGAACTTTAAATACCCTGCTCTCCCTTCTTACAGTCTTTGGCCTTTTTATCAGATTTCAACCAGATGGAGCTTCATCTAGAGGACACCTCCAAAAAGAGGACAACCTTCCAACAACTCTGCAAATACGGTGCCTCGCTAGATGATGATAATCCATTCCAGCAAAATCATTGTTTAGCTAAAAGCATTTCCCTATTGGAATGCATTGAAACCTGTTTAATGTGTTCCAATGGGAAAGAATCGTTGTTGTCTAGCGAAGATCGGCCATAGGAAAGCCGCTTTGCGAACCACCGATCAGCTGTTTAAATTGCTGTCTTGCGAAGCTTGGGTCCCGAAAACACCCGTTTTGCAATCACGGAGGGAGCTGTCAAAATCGTTGTCTAGCGAAAATCGGTTTGCAAAGCAGGGACCAAACATTGTCCAGCGAAATTCCCCGATAGGAATCACTGTTTTGTGAATCGCTATAGCGATTGCAAAAAGTCAATGTCTAGCGAAAAAACTGTCATGCGGGGTAACTGTCTAGCGAGGCACCACTATACAAGGCTACCTTCGGTAAGAGAAGACAGATGGTCACCCTTGCTGCCATAACAGTTCCATGCTCACTGCAACCTTATCCAGTGGTTAGGGATGAAAAGGGTTTTGAGAATCAGTCCAGGGAGACTGCTTGACACCATGTACTGCATCTGGCAGAAACCAGGAAGGCAAATTAGATCCAGTAGCTCATTCTGCTGATAAAATATGGAATGATGTGGATGCTGTGCTGTTTTTATGGTTCTTCTCCTTGCCTAAGTTAATCAAAAGCAGCTGTCCGTCCAAGACAGTTCAGTGACCTGTTCCAGAAGCAAAAATTTTAGAGTTGCCCAAAACAGGACAGCTGCTGGTGGTGGATTCTACCTATATTTTTTCCTCTTTTCTTTCCTCTATCTCCTTTAGAAATCTCCTTTCCCATCAGCTTCCTAACAATAGTTCTAAGCAGGGAAGACAGGGTCACTGCTCTGTTTTCGACAGGCAGAATATCCTGGTTGCTAGGAGACCGGGAAATCTCAAACCCTCTAGCTTCTGAACATAATAAACATTCTGCCGTGTATTTTTGGGAGGAAACGACTTCTTCACTTGGACACAGGAAGGAGAATATGTGGGAATACAAAACACGTGTGTCTCTAGGGTGTGAAGCCTGTGTCTGCACACCACAAATTCAGAAGGATTGACAAGAAGGAGCACTATTCCATACATTTAAAAGGGTCCAGCCCCATTACCAGGACAGGATTTGAAATAAGAGGCATAATATTGGAGCTGGGAATTTTTGGGGGTGGATTACAGGTTCCACAACCCTCCAATCAATATCCATTGCTAAGGGTGACCTGCTTTGTAGACACACACTGTTTTGCAGGCAGCTCTGTCAGGGCCAAGCAGTCCCACAACCTCTGTAGAAGCTTCTCTATGTTCTCTGTGATTGACTACTTCTGTTGGCTAGCCACATGGGAAGCCCTGCTTATGTTCACAAAGCAGTTGACCTAAATAGTGAACATCCATGTTGACTTAGGACCAGAGGCTTCCTTTAAAAAAAAAAAAAGGAAATGGGATGAAAGGACTTGACTCCTGGTAAAAACCCAGCATATCTAAGTGTATCGGAAGCTTCCAGAAGTCCTCCGCACGAGGAGTCCTCCACTCTTGAGAAGTCTTCGGCTACAAGCATGTATTTTTAGGACTGATGGTTCTGCTCTGCCTGTTTAGCATGAGGACTCTTCAGAAACCGGAGGCAGCTCAGCCTCTCCTCCATCAACAGGAGAAAGATGCTCAGTTGTACCTCTTAAGTAGGGTTGCCAGATGTCCTCCTTTTTAGCCTAATGTCCTCCATCAGGCAGGCAAAGATAAAATGTCAGGCTTTTGTATATTTTATGTTATAATTTTAGATGGGAGGGGGAGAGGTGGAAGGACCCCCTTCCCCCTGGCTTTCCCCTCCCCCACCTGCCCGCCCACCCCCGGTATTTTGAAAAAAAGCCTCCATTGAATTTATTTTTAATTTTGAACATCACTGTTTCTTGGCCGGTTCACTAAGAGACATTGATTGGCAGTTATTGTAATAAAATTGTATTGATTGTGGGTTTAATCTGGAATGATTCAAATGAAATATTCAGTATGTCGTCCTTTGTCCTCCTTTTTGTCTTTCTATGTCCTCCTTTTAGTACCCGTGTATCTGGCAACCCTACTCTTGAGGGCCCAGGCTCATCCTTGGTTCAGTGCTCAGGCAGTACTTGGTAGTTACTCCATTTCAAGGGTTTTGGATCTTCATCTGAAGATGACTTTTTCAACCATGGCATTCAGCCAATCCAGACAAGTGTGACCAGGAAAGTCTACATGAAAGTGATGGTAGTGTTCATTCTTTACATATTTCTAGTGGAAAGATGAGAAATCTAGTAGAGATTTAGTAGAAATGTGGAGATCAAGTAGCCCTAACAGATTTACAGGTTGATTTGTCCAAGAGTTCCTCAGTGCTACCATCTACTGATGCGCTCTTGAGGTTCTTTAGATTTTTACTTTAACATAGTAAGTCGTAGTTAGAGTAGGCCCATTTGAATCAATGGAAGTCATGGTGGAGTTGATTCAGTAAGTCCCCACTGATTCAAATGGCCTACTCTAGTACGATTTATGGCACAAAGCAACAGGATTTTGGCTGTTGTGTGAGAGCAACTCTGAGCCATGTTTTTTGCGGGGAATGTGTACCTATGGAGTGCTGTAAAATTTATTTGCCATTCAATATGAGCATTGCACATGCCAGAGGAAAGGATATATTTGCACACACATGCATTGCCAGCCAACCCAGTTAATCTTTTTGAGTGCTAAAAATGCTCTCGTTACAAGCCGAAGACTGGAATCAGAAGAACAGATTGCATTCTAAATGACCACAAAATCTATATATGCAGAGACTGGAAATCAAACTGTATACATATAGAAGGCATTCTATACAGATATTCATATTTAGCAGCTGCTTCCAGGAAACCAACGCAATGTAGATTCGTGTGGTTCTATTCAAGAATTAAATTATTTTGTAGTCCATGTTGGTTCTAAAGAAATTCAGGGTTGTCTCTTGAGTCAAAACAAAGCTAACATCTAAGACCGCGGTTCCCAACCTTGGGTCCCCCAGATGTTCTCGGACTACAACTCCAAGAAATCCTGGCCAGCACACCTAGTGCGAAGGCTTCTGGGAATTGTAGTCCAACAATATCTGTTGATCCAAGGTTGGGAACCACTGATCTAAGAGCTCTGTCTAGGAGCAAGTAGGAAGCAGAAGAAGAAGAGGAGAAAACAGGAGGTAAGAAAGAAGTTGTTTTCCAGCCAGCATCAAAACAAGCAAGAATGTTAGTAAGCCTTCGGAGTCCCAAGTCTGAGAGTGAGTCTTGGGGTTTGGATCCTGAGTCGAGTCCACATCAAGTCACTGCTGTGACTTGACTTGGAACTCAAGAGCAAGTCATGACTTGCAAGTCCCCATCCAAAAAACAGGTAGACCACATTTGTAGATAAATGCCCACCAAGTAGCCTGTTAACTAACACAATCCTAAATAAGACCAAGAGACAGGAGGGAGGAGGGAGGATTTGAATGATAACTATTGATTTCTAATTAATTTGCCTTACCATTGCAACAAGGAAGAAATGAGTAGTTATAACACTTGCATATAACTTATTCTAGTATGGATTCTCAATTTGTCATTAATCTTCCATTATGTTGCATGTTAATCATTTCTCCTTCCCCAGATGCATTGGTAGGGGCAATCAATCCAAAGTTTTTATGAGAAGCATTATACATAAAGGAGCATCAGAGATCTGTGCTTTCATTATAGGATAACTTGTTCGGAATCGATCTTCCCTGGGCCAATTTGACCTTGCAATTACTGGTCTGTCTGTGCCATATGTTGCAACAGAGTTATTAATTTTACTTATTTAGCCATTTTTTCATTTAGCGTGGCAGGTCTATGGAGGTGAACAATGTATCGGCATTCATAACAATTATCCCCAATACAGGAGGCTCATGAGCAGCATATTGTTGGAATTATGATATTTTGTTCACAGACATAACTGATTTTAAATACCTTCTCAGCACTAAGAAACCCATTCCTTCAATCCATTATATTAAAGTGATAATCATAGTTTATGCTCACAGAAAGGAGATGACGGCATTATAAAAGACCAAGAATCGCTAACCTAATTGCCTCATTTGTTTTTAGAAAAGAAGCAACGGAGGGGAAAAGATCTAGAGGCATCTTTTATTTTCCCGTCGAACCCATTTCATATTATGGAGGATATACAGTGTTGAAGACGGAGGGATATTTCATAAAGGGTATTTGCTGTTATTGTTCTGTCTTTGGGCACTATAATGAAATGTCAAATGCAAGGTTCAGATAAGAGATGAGAAGTAAGAATAGGCTTTTTTTGATTTCTTGGGCTGCAAATCTCATAATTCTCCATTCTGGAAGCTCTACCTGGTAGACACCAATATCTAGTTCACCTGGAATAAAGGGGTCAACTCAAAGGATTTGAAGCTTTGCTAGGCCTATATCCACCTAAACCTCCTGTTCCTCACCCAACGGTAGGTGGGAGCTTTCTTTCTGAGCAGGCAGCTAGGTGGAACTAGGCCTCAAAGCCTTACAACTAAGGCCTTTCTCCCAGGTGAGCCCCATTTAGGCCTCTGTAGGTTGTCTGCCGGGTAGGTGGGACTCGTTAGCCTGGGAAGACAGTCCATCTAGGAGAAGGAAAACTCCGATTTCAAATCTCCACTGTCTTGTGGCTCTATCCACTGATGGAAAAGGCTTCAGGAGTTAACCTCGAGGCAAAATCCGGAGCCGGAGTCCCGGAGGCAGTTCGTGTCGTCCTTGCAACTCCTGCGACGTCGCTGGAACCAGTTGTATTGGCTCTTGCCTTTCCATTGAGCTATTTCAGTGATGTGGAGAGGGGGGATTTGCTGCTTGGGTAACAGCCTATCCTCCATATTATTTTACTCAGGCTTCGTGCTCTGGAGAGGACACTCCAGCTTCGCATACAGCGTCAAAGTCCTCCATACAGAGTATGTTACCATAGTCTCTCGAGACTGAAGGATGCCTATGATGGTGAGGTTGTCTGTCTGTCAGGTAGAACTCCCAGAATGGAGAATTTGTAGTTTTTAAAAATCCAGAAACCCTATCCCTAATGAGAAGTGTAAATATTTCTTTTACAGACATAGTGGAAGGGATCAGATTGCTTTTCCAGCTCGCTCTCTCGTGTATTCTTAGGAATCCTAGTACTGGTGCCAAAAACTCAAGTCATGGTAAGATTTGAACACGTTTATCTCAAGAAAGTGGTTTTCAAACGCCCATACATCACACAGCCAGCCTCATCCTTCTCTGCCATGACCATCACCTTTTTATCCACTGTTTCGCCAGCGTTCAAATTTCTCCTTTTGTTTTATGTTTAGCAAGTGAAATAGCACTTAACTGAAAAGGCAGGGGGACTAAACGAGTGATGTATCAGTTTAGCGCTAAACAAGAACAGCTATTGTTAATGACACAATTTAGAAATTGTGCTTCATTTGCCATCCTTACCAGTAAAAACAGAAGGCAGGCAAAAGAAGTCGGGTTCCCTCCCACACCACACCTTCAAAAGCGACACACCCAACAATGACCGCAAAGGACCGAGATAGTAATTGCACAAGACAAAAGCAAGGGAAAAATAACATGGCTGGAAACGCAATGAAAAAAGCACAAGCTCTACCAGCCAACCAAAATGCAGTATGTATATTGCGTATTCATACCAAAATGTCAGATCTATTCATGATTAACACTAACATTGTGTAATCAATAGAATAAATGTTGAAAGAACCAGAAGCAAAACACAACACAAAGAGTGGGACAAATACCTTCCTGATCATTCTGAGTTGGACCGTTTGTCCATCTAGATCATGGATGCCCAACAGAATCCAGAGCCATTGATGGAATGGAAGCCTGGGCCATGAATAACAATCCTATTCCCTTTCCCGTTGGAAGACAGTATGGAAAAAAAAAGCTATTGTGATGTAGCAACGGGGAGGCACCGTTCCTTCAAGACAGGTCTTCTTATCACAAAAAGCCCTTGCCTTGGTTTCAGCCATTTTCAGCAGAAGGAAATTAAATGAGCCATTTCATGAAAGAAACTCGTCGAGATGGCATAGATTTCGCCAAGCATTGTAATGGATTGCCTGAAATAATGAGGTGCTGCCTAGGATGCTCAGCTAAAGCTGAAGGGCTCTAATTAACTGTGAAAGGTCAACATTATGATGAGAAAGTGAAACTAGTTCAAATGGTTTCAGGGAACTTCCAGGAGGACATCTTCTCATCAGCAAACGGATTGAGAAATGTTATGATGAACTCTTTTTTCCCCAAATGTGATTGGTCGGTTGGTGCCGTTGGGGTAGGAGAAATGGCCCGCGTGAATATGCCCTGTTCTTCCTAAAAGTATAGTTCTATAGCATTAGGCAAGTGAGATTTTGTATGCTCACAATCCCTTGAAGACTCTCAAGAAATGGGCGAGGGCTTCATTGTGTTCATTATCTTTTAGAAAAACCAACCTAACACTCACATTACTTAAAAAAAAAATATGGCCAGAAAGAACTGGAGCTTTACAGGGGAAATCTAGTCCAGGAGAAAATGAAAATAATGGGCTCATCCATCTAGGAAGAGAGCTCATATGGTGTCGCGCTTCTAAATTTGGATTTAAATCTCTCTTCAGTCAGCCACATTTGTGACGCTGAATTAGGACTTTCACCTATGATTTTTTTCCCAAAGAGTCCTAGACAAGAACCTACACGATGGGAACCATTATACAGTGGACCCTCGACTTACAGATGGCTCGACTTACAGACGGCTCGACTTACAGACTTCTCTGGCCGCAAAATGAACGGCTAGTTAATCGGTTTTCAATGCATTGTAGGTCAATGGAGACTCGACCTACAGACTTTTCGACCTGGAGCCACTGTTCCAATACAAGATTAATTCCGTAAGTAGAGGGTCCACTGTATCATTTCCGTGTAGATAATGTAGCTGTATTCTTATTTATTTTTCATAGGAGCTTATTAAAAAATCATTCTTCTCTTCTTAAACAAAAGGGAAGGCCACCAGAAGCCAAATATGCATATTCTTTAAGCCCCTAAAAGGTGTACAGTCGAATAGCATGCACAGACACAGTTTAAGATTAATCGATGATAATAATCTTACAACTGCAGAGCTGGAAGGGAGCCAATGAATCATGAAGTCAAGGAGGCACAGTGGGGGATCGAACTCCCAACCTCTGGCTAAACCACTGATCTGTACAGCAGATAATAATTGTGTGCTCTCAAGTCAGTTCTGATTTCTTGTAGGTAAAGAACACACAGAACTGCCTTACCATTCCCTTCCTCTAGGGGCACTCTGGGACGGTGAAGCTTGCCCAAGGCCACATAGGCTGGATCTTTCGGGAGGCACTGCGGGGAATTGAACTCCCAACCTCTGACTGTGCCATCAGAGACCAAAACCACTGTCCAGTAAACTGATTACAGTGTGTTGGGGGAAGGAAGAGTTAATTTTCTCCTTTAAAAACACCTGCAAAAAATTCATTTCTTTGTCTTCGGGTTTTGCATCACAATTAACAGTGATGGGTTTGCTGTGAGGCTGTTTCTTCCAAGTAATCAATGGGCCCTGGCAGTTGCTACAGTGAAGGAAATTCTCGGGAGACTTCATATTGTCCACTCTTAAGTTCACAGCTCTTCCACTTAATCCACTGACAGCAGGCGCTTTTAAAGGGGGCCTTTATTTACACCTCATTCATCATTCTTAACATTCGCTCAAATCCATGTTGAATCTTTCAAGGGGGAGAAATAAACCAAGGCTAAAATGTCAGCTTGGCTGCCTCAGTGGATAAATTCTCCCTGCTTCCCCCCCCCCCAAAAAAGGGAACACAAACCAAACTGTATTATTTATTTTTAAAAACATTTCACATTTATGGTAAACCATTTTCACCTGACCTCGGAGGTGACGCTGCGAGAGATTTAGTGGGGAAATTGTAATTCCACTTCTCCTCGCCTGTTTTGTGGGCAGACTCTCTCTCTGCTTCCCCGGCCTCTTACCCTGACTTTCTATTTCTATATATTCCCTCCAGAATCGCTGCTGGTGTATTCTTGGGAAAAAGGAACAGTGAAAGACTACCATTACACTGAAACCACGCAAGACGACATTGAAAAATCTGAACATTCCGATGTTGAAGTCCAACGAAAAATCAAAAGAGGTGAAGGGAGCCCCACAGATTCATGAAAGGTTCCTGATGCCTCAATTTTTTGAGTTTTGCATTCTACTGAGCCACATCTTATGTCTGATACAGGAAGGTGTGAATCCCATCCAACTTGGAGGCAACCATCTGCTGTCTGGATATCTCAGTGAGCATGTCCCCCTTAATGAAGATATAATGCATTTGCCTAAAACAACGGGAAGACAGTTCAAGAATGCAGCCAGTCTTCCTTCACCCTTTCTGAACACAAAACTCTGAGGAGTAGACAAGAGTATAAAGAGTCCGATGAGGCCACTCCAAGCCCTCTCCGGAGTTCAGTGGCTGGAGTTTCCATGGGAGCATTCGGCTTTCATGGGGGCTTCACTTGTCAACCTCCTTCTGGTATGGCGTCTCCTCTTTTTGCTAAAGAAACTGGTGCTCCTTTTTTAAAAAAAATTATTAAGCAAAACATGCAGGAATGAACTTTATTTGTCATATTGCAACACTTCTTTACCAATTATTTCGAAGGCTGCAAACACACACTTCAAATGGGAGAGCGTTCAGAGCTGTACCTGCTTCCCTGGGGTTATGTTAGAAATCCAAATATATGGAAGCAGACATGAAAAGACTCTTTTCCAGACATTATCCATAACGGATATTTCTGGCTGATCTGCAACCCAGGGCCACCTAGCAGAGTTCAGCTTCTCTTTCTCAGTAATTCTCCACTGCTGAGTTCCCCCCGATGGTCTCAGTCAATGAACCTTTCTGATTTTCCTTCTAATTTCTCAGCCTAAATGGCTCTTTAACCCTCTGATCAATGCTGTGTGGAAGCCTGTGTCTTCTATTAGAATTAGTTTTTTAATATAGATATTGCTTTCTCAAATTCCTTTGGCAATGGGAAGCTGCTCATTCTAGTTGCTTTGTTGTTATTTAAACTGAAGAGCTTGCTTTTAATGGCAAGTTGATTTTGTATCAGCCTAGTTATCCGTTGCAACACAGGACCAAAGCAGATCACAAAGCATGTTTTTCCACAAGTCATGAAAAACATCTCTTTGTCATGATACATATAATTCCTCTCATTTGCTTATCTAACATAAAGTGCGCTTTTTTGTGATTGATCATTGAAAGGTAAACACAGGCTTCATTTACAAATGGAACTGCCTCTTTCTTTCTTTCTTTCTTTCTTTCTTTCTTTCTTTCTTTCTTTCTTTCTTTCTTTCTTTCTTTCTTTCTTTCTTTCTATCAGAGTGCTGCACAATTTAAAATTATATGAAATCTAGGTAAAATTAAAAACAAAGTAAAATGTTCAGATAGAGTCTTTTTCACCAGAAGCCATCTATTTCAAGAGCATCATCTCAGCCATTTGCTAGATCTTCTTTTGTACATGGGGTGGGGCATAAATTGCATGTATATAAAAGCTGCATGGATTTAATTTATCCAGTCACAGAAAAATTCCCCCCTATCCAAGCAGCCCCGTTTTATTTGATTATTCTTTGCCTTTATATATATATAAAGGCAACAACACATTCCAGAGTTTAACTATGCACGGTGTGAAGATGCCAACTCAATATCACAGCCTATTAACTGCCAGTGGGGCTAAGAAAGCAACGATGAGCAGCATCTGCATTAAGACAAAGGAAGCTATAAGCAAATGTGATGCATTTAAGGGCTGATGGAGAGGGGATCAAGGTTGGCACTGTTCTGTTTCACACACCCTACGACACTCCGTAGGCTTTTTTCCGAACCGCAACGAAAGGAGGAGACACATGTGAGCGTTAGATCTCGATACATGGGAACACTAGATTGACTTTTATGCCAGCGTGTTCTGAGGGACTCGATTTAAATTCATAAGCCAGCACATCACCTCATTACCACCACGTAGGATTGCTGAACTGTAGGGAGAGAAAACACATTAAAAACCATGTAAACAAAAGCTGGCACTAATTTAACACGACCAATAATGCATCCGCTATTATACAGCTCCCACTGGGGAGGTGTTTATCATTAACTCTCGGCTGGGTGCCGTTACATGTAATTTAGGGGCAAAGAGGCTACAGAATCAGGAGCAACACTTGTTGATTTGGAAGATGACATTCCTGAACCTGCAAGACCATTCACCCTTCATTTCCTCTCCCTCTCTCTCCTATTTATAGGTTTTCTTGTGTTTATGAGAAATGCCATACAGGGAAATCGAAATGCATGTGGGAAAACTTAGCTAAACGCTACAAGGTAGGCAGAACAATGTGGGGTGGTCTGCATCTCAAACTAGGAGGTTCCCCGAAGAGAGGAATAATGGAAAATTGGTATCAATCATGATTCCAGTAGTTTAATACTTGAAAAGGGCTGGCTTTGGAGGGTGGAGGAGCGAGAGGGCTCAGCCTTTACATGCGGTTTGTCCTTCAGTCTATTCATGAGTAGGACTTTGTGCAAACTGGAAAAACACTCTTGCGCATTCTTTAGAGGAGTTGGTTACATACCAATATGCAGACAATATGGACACGAACCAAAGTAGGAACTGAAAAACCCCCACTAACTGGGCCGGGTCATGGTTTGGTTTGTGCGAGCACCGATTCTTTTTTTTTGCCGCTCAGCACTCGGTTTGCTTCGGTAAAACGGAGGCCCACCCACCCCCTTCCTGGTCCCCTTTTGCCTCCCCACCTGGTCCTGCTGCCTCCTCCACCATCTTCAGAGATCTTCAGCTTCCCTTCCAGGGAACCGCAAACGGGTTCATTTTTCTTGGGTTTAGAGGTGGTTCCTGGTTTGTAGTTAGCCAAAAACCACCCCGATCCATCGTTTTCCTGGTTCGTGTCCGTCTGTACTCTGCATCTACATGACTCAGCCTACCATCAGAAAGCTGCAAAGACATGCACCAGAAAGAGTTGCTTAAAAGGGAGAAATCTCCATTAAAACGACACTCCTATCTGCTGGGAAACCGCTTTAGCCCAGCCCCTTCCCAAAACAGCTGAACCAAAAAGGCCCTGCTTGGGGACACCGATGAGGGCTGGGCTACAGCGCATTTCCCTGTGCATTGTGTTATCACCAGAAAAATAGATTTTGCCACAAGCCATCCAAATGGCACCTGATTTCCCCCCGGGGATCACATCCTCACTTACGGCACTTTGATTCTACTTTACCCGTCTTGTTTCCATCCTATCAGATGCTAGGATTTGTAATTTAGCGAGAGACTTCGTTTCTCTCTGCTGCCATCGGAGAAGAAGCATTAAAAATCATTTCTCTGTCGTGCTGTAGGCATCTCTCTGTGGTTTCGGTTTCAAATCCTTCAGACTCAGAAGGTGCCATCTTGAGTCGGTATGGATTCGGGCCACATTTGGACTTTGGTCCTGTGTTCCTGAAAGGAAACTTCTGAGGGATCCTTGCGGATTTGGTAAGACCCATCCTTCCACAATCCTCTATTTTAGGCAAATTGTGTATCAGCTATTTTTTTAAAAAAAATACAGTTAATTCTGTACTTTCAGTTCCCCATCCTCTGCTGTCCTTTTTTTAACTGGAACTTTGTTGTGTTTCTTTGCCCCACATTCTGCTTTGCCATTTTGGTGGTGCTTTGGGTCTATTTTATCCTTGAAAGAATTTCTGCCCACTCTATATAAATCAGCTAAACCACCCATTGCCATTTTTGTAGTTTGATTTCTTTCCCCTGTCTCTGCTGGCTTCACCTGCCTGTTTTGTTCTCTGACCTCCTTGCTTTCCAGACGCAGGCTTTCTAATTTATGGGCTTTCTTCTTCCTCTCCTGTGCAATTAGCCTCTGACAATTTCTTGCTCAGCCCCCAAAAAAGCACTTAACTCTAATCTTGTTTACCATTGCAGGGAGTTAATTCATAAACCTGTTTTCCCATTAGCATAAATAGCTATTCAAGGGAACACGTTTTTGCATTTCTACCATGATTCTTCATGCTGCATGTGTGGACGTCCAGCAAAGTTATTGAAAACCATTGCATTAAAGCAACGAGGTGTTGCACAAAAGCTCTAGCACAGAGGGAAGAGGAAGAGAGATGTGTAAGGGTGAGATTTTTGAATGTGTTGGAACATACAAATCCCATAATTCCCATTCTAGGAGTTCTGCCTGATTTACACACACCTTGTTTTGTTGTTTAGTCATTAAGTCGTATCCGACTCTTCATGACCCCATGGACCAGAGCACGCCAGGCCCTCCTGTCTTCCACTGCTTCCCAGAGTTTGATCAGATTCATGTTGGTAGCTTCGGTGACCCTGTCCAGCTATCTCATCCTTGGTCGTCCCCTTCTCCTCTTGCCATCACACCTTCCTAACATCAAGGTTTTTTCCAAGGACTCTTTTCTTCTCATGAGATGGCCAAAGTACTGGAGCCTCAGCTTCAGGATCTGTCCTTCCAGGGAGCACTCAGGGTTGATTTCCTTTAGAATTGATAGGTTTGTTCTCCTTGCAGTCCAGGGGACTCTAAAGAGCCTCCTCCAGCACCACAATTCAAAAGCATCCATTCTTCAGCGGTCAGCCTTCTTTGGGGTCCAGCTCTCACTTCCATACTTTGTCTTACAGACACCTAAATGTGGCTCACCTCAGAGGAAAGGCCTAAACTGGCAGGCTTTAAGGCCTAGCTTGGCCTAGCTCTATCCAAGCTTCCTGTTCCTGCCCCAGTGCTAGCTGGGAACTAGGAAGCTAGCTAGAGCTAGGCCTAGCTAAACCTCGAAGCCTTCCAGTTTAAGCTTTTTCTCCCAGGTAAGGCATATTTAGCTGTCTGTAAGTCATGTATAAGTTGAGGTCCCAGAATGGGGAATCATGGGATTTGTAGTCCAACAAATATTTTTTAAAAAACAAGTCTCAAATGTGTGCATCAAGATTACATTTGGGGTGTAGACTTATGTTTTGCTGGGGAGTCATAATCCGATGACTACATAGAGTCCCCAGAAAGTAGACTTCTCAGGAACCGCTCAGGGGATGAGCTCTCAAAAGGATCTGGAGCACCTCAGAAGGGGTAGTTGAGGACCCAGGTCAGGACTTCTGTGGGGCTCCACAGAAGAATGAGAAGCCTACCCTTGAAAGAGACGGTGCTTCCAGTGGCTTGCTCAGAAACAGTGCCAGGCCACAGCAGAGCAAACCTCAAGAGGAAGGAACTCCTCAGAAGGCTCTTTTGAATAGCTACTGATCCGCGGCAGCTCTGCCAAGAACAGGGAACAAAAACAACGTCTGCAAAACAGAAGCGCTCATGTCTTCAAACACTGTTGGAATCCTTTGTATTTCCAAGGGCCACTATGAATGCCTCCACCAGACTCTTGCTTCCCTGATGTGCACTTGATCTGGTAAGACCTGATCCGTTGCACTTTGGCTCAGTTTCCTGGACTCGGCTCTCTACGGCCCCTTGTCTGTTTTATTTGCTCCCCCCCCCCCCGTACAAGGCTTGACCTTTGCTCAGCTTCCTGGACTCTATTTTAAACTGTTCTTTATCTGCTTTGGGATTTGTGTTCAACCTCGCTGGCCTAACGTGGGACCGCTTGTTACTTTCTTTGGCATCTGTTGTGTGGAATGAGGACAACAGGTGTTTGCAGTCAATGCATACAAGTGGAAAGGGTGATCACAGCATCTAGTCTTCCATCAGTAGAGGAAAAGAAGTCCATAAATGGACAGCTAGCTTCCTGATTCAGAAGACCTATACACATCCTGCATGGTCTCCTGACAGCTGAGAGCTAGTATTCTCCCTGTTGGAATGAGATGATGATATTCTTCCACTACCATCTTCAGCGGAGGGGAAGAAACTGAGATAGCAAAAAGAGCTGGTAATTTCAATTAGAGGAGGGAGAGAGAAGAAGAGGGAGATAGCTAAGAGTTTTCTAGCTGAAGAGATTGCTAGAAAGCTATTTTATTGACCCCGAAAATGTTTTGCACACAGGTACAATGAATACTTCTGGGGGAGAGCAGGATTCTTGGTTTTTATTACTGCTGGTAATAAAGCATTGCTTTTCTAGGCTGATGGCTGGCAATCGTTCAAGGCGGTTAGTTGACATTTCAGCAGTGGATCCTGACATTTAGAAATGCTGTTCGAGAAGCTAGAAATTGCTCTCGAGGTTTTGGAATGAGACACTCATGAGAAGGCGCTGAGGGTAATGGAATACCTGGAAGAGCAAGAATGGAGCAAGAATAATCGGAAGCTTCAACTAGCGGGGAAAGAAAATGGTAGTGGAGACCATTTGTTTTGTGGTTGGAGATAGCTAATCCTTGTGTTATAATCTGAGACTCTTGTTATCTGGAGAACAAGTCAAACTGTACAGTGATGGAGACTTTGCTATCTGCTTGTAGATATACAGTGGTGCCTCGCATAGCGAGGTTAATCCGTTCCGGATTAACCTTCGCTATGCTGAAGCATCGTTAAACGGTACAGAAAAGCCCATTAGAATGCATTAAACATGGTTTAATGCGTTCCAAATGGGCCAAATACTCACCGTTTAACGAAGCTTCGTAATGGCCGGCAGCCATTTTCGCGCCCTCGCCTCGCTTAACGAGGGCGCGAAAACACTGCGGGCGGCCATTTTAGGCCATTTCCCGGCTTCCGGCGGCCATTTTGGCCGCCGAACAGCTGATCGGCGGGGGTCGTTTTGCGAAGATCGGTAAGCGAAATGCTTACCGGTCTTCGCAAAGCGAATTTTTCCCTATGGGAAAAACGTTGTGCGATCGCATTAGCGATCCGAAAAAACGGATCGCTATGCGATTTAATCGTTATACGGTGCGCTCGTTAAGCGAGGCACCACTGTACACTTTTCAAATTTCTGAATTTCCAGAACTCTTATTACCTTGAATGGGGACACGAAACAATTGTAGGCTAAGAGGTGTGTACATATTTCCATGAAATATAGAAAGAAGGTAGACCACAAGGAGAGGAATGGACACCATCTTTTTTTAAAAAAATTCTGGCCAGGAGTGGAAGGAGAGCTTTGTCCATGAAGCAGCAGCAGCAAGACCCCCGACCCAGGTAAGACAAGTGGCAAACAGAAGAACGGAAGTCCCAAAACTATAGAGGGGAGAAAAAAGGGGGAAGAAAGATAGACCCTACTCTGCTAAAACTGATTGACGCCTGGCCACTCAAAGCCCACACAAAAAGTCACCATCAGCCCAGTTGCATATACATTCCATTCTAAATCAAGGCGCAAGTGAAGAAGCCAGGGCAGCAGCTACCTTAATCTGAGCAGAAATATGGTGTACAAGACAATATGAGGCCCGGATGATTTCATGCAAGGCTCCTTCCCAACAGTCTCTGTAACTGGAGAGCGAAGGAGAGGGCCTTTGCCTTCACTTGGGGTGTGTATGAAGCTGCCAACCAAGGAAGCCCAGCTTCTTCTATCTTTTTGTTCTCTCAGACCACTTCTGTGTCTGCCTGATATGGTATTCTGACTTTCAGTGTCCCTTTCCCTGCTTTTCAACATTTTTTTTTAAAAAAAGCAACCCTCCAAGTGATGCATGTTCCTGGTGTGATCGAGGTCATTCTTGATCTGCACCAGAACCAGGGAGTGATATTCATGTCCATTCATGGACCACCCAGCTGGACAAAATGACCCCAATCTGACCACAGCATTAGTACAAATATGTTACAAAGACACCTTAAATCTCCTCTTTTCCATCACTCAAAGCTTCCTTGGGAACTTCTCCCTCTGCAAAAAAAGGTAACCATCAGAACACTTCTTCAGGTCTACTGTTATCTGTAATTTGCAATTTCCTTTGTCACTTTTGGATTCTCCCCTCCACCTCTTTCTAGGATGAAGAGGGAGAGAAAAATGAAGCCATATCCCAAGATCAGCGTTAGATGCTGGTCCCAATTAAATTCCAGTGACTGTTTACTCAGGCAAGATTTGCTACCGTGACACTCTTCCAAGGTGCACGCAGGGCAGGGAAACGTTCCAAGCCTTAGATTTTATTTTATTCCATTTCGTGGCAGATTCTCAGCTCAGCAGTCTGCATTTCAGTTTAATGGCTCTCCCATCTCCCTCCCTCCCTCCTCATCTTAATCCTTGAGGTCACCAGGGTATGTTTCTCTCGGTGGCACACTTCATTAGGTATTCACCACAAGGGTGTTAGGAACATACTGCTTTTAAATAATTGAGCATGCTCTCCAGCCGCTGCGCTGCTGAGGGTTGATTCACTAAAGTTCCCAGAACTTTTTTTCGGCCAGACAGACTAACGACTGTAGACTCAGGTTTCCATGGCATAGGAAATTTAGCTTCTATGTTAACACCACCCCTTATCTCCTCCATGCATTATCTACCCTTGCAGCTGGCCAGTAACAGAAGGATAAAGGTAAAGGTTCCCCTTGACATTTAGTCCAGTCGTGTCCGACTCTAGGGCGTGGCACTCATCCCCATTTCCAAGCCATAGAGCCAGTGTTTGTCCAAAGACAGATTCCGTGGTCACGTGGCCAGAGCGACTACACATGGAATGCTGTTACCTTCCCACCGAGGTGGTACCTATTTATCTACTCACATTTTTACATGCTTTCGAATGGCTAAGTTGGCAGGAGCTGCGACAAGCGGCGGGAGCTCACTCCATCACGTGGATTCAATCTTACGACGGCTGGTCTTCTGACCTTGCAGGACAGAGGCTTCTGTGGTTTAACCCGCAGCGCCACCACGTCCCTAACAGAAGGGATACACAAGAACAAACCTTAGTTTTTCAGAGTATCCCAGTGGTTCCCAAATATTTTTGACGTGGCTCCCTTGACTTAATAGTCACTAGCCACTGCTCCCCTAATATGATACTTCTGGTGAGGGGGAGGCCCGGCCTCAATAATGCCCCCATGGATTCAGTGGAAGTATAGTGGTGCCTCGCATAGCGAGCACACCGTTTAACGACAAATCCACATAGCGATCTAATTTTTGGGATCGCTAATGCGATTGCATTGCGATGTTCTGAATGGGCAAACATCGCATTGCGATGATCGGTAAGCGTTTTGCTTACCAATCTTCGCATTGCGATGTTTTCAGAACAGCTGATTGGCAGTTCCAAAATGGCTGCCGGGTGCCCAAAATGGCCACCACAAGCATTTTCACGCGCTGCCCTTGCTTACCGAGGCGGCGAAAATGGCGGCGCTATGGAGGATCTTCGCTGAACGGTGAGTTTGGGCCCCATAGGAATGCATTAAACAAAGTTTAATGCGTTCCTATGGGGTTTTTAGTTCCGTTTAGCAATGTTTCTGGATAGCGACGATTAATCCAGAACGGATTAACATCGCTATGCGGGGCACCACTGCACTTCTCCAGGTTCCGTGGCATTCCTGCTGCACAGCTGCACACAGTTGGGGAACCACTGGAATATCCCCTTCAGTAAATCTGAGCAGCTGATCTCCTACCCTAAACCCCCCATCACTTAGTGATTTAATCACCCAAGTTCCATCAGAAGAAACCACCAAAAGGGTCCCTAAATTTTTTTTTAAATTAAAAATCCAGCGCAGCTGATTTTAGCCTGGTAAATGTTACATTTGAAAGGTGTTTAGATCTATTAATTTCAACTTTGGTAGGTTTTGCAGCAGCAGCATCAGTTTTTATCTCCTTTAAAGAAGTGCTTTGAGCTCGTTAATACGAATGCCATTAGACCGTCGTGGTGTCGCTTCCTGATATCAGGAAGCATTAACCCTTCAGCCCAGATGTTCTCAACTGGATTTTGCCTTATTGTTTAGAAGTCAAAGCAAAAACCGCCAGGCAATGAAGGAGTGGGGAAAAAATCACCAGGAAACAAGGGGTGGCTCAAAAACCTTTTAGGAGGAATGTTCTAGAAGAGGAGCAGCAAATGTTTGGGTCTGGTGTGGTAACAGCATCATTCCTGAAGCATTCTGGGGGAGAAAGCAGTGGTAGTAGCCCTAACTGACCAGCACTGCAGGCAGTCATTAACTGTAGCTTTTTTTACCACTTGTGACAGAGAAGTGACTGCATTTATATTTATTGGGGGAAAGGAATGCAATCTTGTTATGACTTTCCTACAAAGTTCCCATTCCCACCCACTCGGTTCCAGTCATACGAAATATGGAAGCTCGGCCTGGATATATTTTATTATATCCCACTGGAGTTGAGGAGAAGGGATGTTTGACACCAGAAACAATTATGGAATAGAACGGAAGCATTCCCTCCCTCCTAAATTAAGCTAACACAATTCTAATTAAGCTAACACAATCCCCAATGTTTGAGGCTGCGGTCTGATCTACTGATGAGATTTTTTTATTTCCTGGCCTACAAAAACCCCACAGTTCTTCATTTTGGGAGTTCTACCTGACAGAGAGCCTACTGAATATGGCTCACCTGGGGGAAAGGCCTAACTGGAAGGCTTTGGGGCTGAGCTAGGCCTAGCTTCCTGTTCTGGAAAACAGCTCCTACCCAGCAAGAACAGGAAGCTTGGGCAGAGCTAGGCCTAGTTCGGCCTCAAAGCCTTCCGCCTGAGGTCTCTCCCTCAGAGGAAGCACCCTTAAGTGTCAGTAGGCTGTCTGTGTGTCCCGTAGAAGTCCCTGAATGGAGAATTGTGCCCAATCAATTAAAAAAATCAGTAGATAAGACCCCACCTTCAATCGAAATCTGAATCACATTAGCTGAATTTAGGAAAGGGTGGATGCTACTGTTCTTTTCCATAATTGTGAGCCGCCCAGAGACCTTTGGGTAGAGTGGGCGGCATATAAATTAAATAAATAAATAAATAAATAAATAAATAAATAAATAAATAAATAAATAAATAAATAAATCTTTCAGCTATTGAACATCCCATACACCACAGCGTGATGGTGTAAGTGCAATGGCATAAACTGCAGTCGGTTCACACATTTCCATTGGTGTCCCTCATCATGCATCCACTCATGCATCTGGCATGCGAGCAGGGATACAACAGCAGCTTCTTAATAAGCAATAGTTCACCCCTGCCATGGATGCCACTGCGTTTAACTCCAATTAACCGTTGGTACTCTGGCCAATAAGTCTGTCATTCACAAAATAATCTTGGTTGGTCTTGAACACCAATTCTTGATCAGTATCAACAGGACTACAGCGGAGTAAAGCTGGAAAGCCAGAAGTTAGATTCACCAGCATTTCCCCCCTCTTTCCAGTAATTCAAATGCATTTAAATCACATGCCCTAGGAGAACAAGTAACAACCTTTTAAATGCCTTTCCCAAATAGAGATGAGGTGGAGCATCTACCAGGTATCACAGGCAACCGGTTTCCATGGTGGTCTCCCAGGGGGCTGGTTTGCCTTGGGGATTATTGTGTGTCTGTTTTAAAAAGCAATTCTTTGATGCTGGCTTCCGTAAACCCTACTGAGTTTCATAAATCTAACCAAGGCTGGGATTACTATGAGAATGCACAAGGCAGTACATTAAACACCACTCTCTTTGATCCTGCTCCCAAATGGATCATCTGTAGGTGGAGATTTACGACCACATACAACGTTAATAGATGGAGTATAAAGATGTTGTGCTGGTTAAACAGAAAGAACGTGCGTTATGCACGGCATGTTAAGATATGCAAAATGTTAAATCCGTCAGGAAGAAAGTACCAGCTGCCTGTATTTGGCTACAACAAGCCTTTATTTTCGTAGCAGTCCTTTTTGATCTGCATAAAGCAGGGGGGCTGGATACAGAAATGGAATTATCCTTACCCCAAATTCCTCTTACGGCATTAATATCCCCAAAGACAGACTCTTGTAGGAGAAATGGAGATGCTGGCCTTCACACAATAATGCCACTGTCTGCTTTTGATGGCGTTTACATGGAAGTAGCTCAAACATGGATTGCTGCCTTGTCGTGGCGAAGGGGCTTGAGTAACTCAGAGAAGCTATGGGCTATGCCGTGCAGGGACACCCAAGACGGACAGGACATAGTGGAGAGTTCCGACTAAACGCAATCCACCTGGAGTAGGAAATGGCAAGCCACTCCAGTATCTTTGCCAAGAACGCCCCATGATCAGAAACAAAAGGCTAAAAGATATGACGCTGGAAGATGGGCCCCTCAGGTCGGAAGGCGTCCAACATGCTACTGAGGAAGAGTGGAGGACAAGTACAAGTAGCTCCAGAGCTAATGAAGTGGTTGGGCCAAAGCCGAAAGGACGCTCAGCTGTGGACGTGCCTGGAAGTGAAAGGAAAATCCAATGCTGCAAAGAAGAATACTGCATAGGAACCTGGAATGTAAGATCTATGAACGTTGGGAAGCTGGAGGTGGTCAAACAGGAGATGGCAAGAATAAACATCGACATCCTGGGCATCAGTGAACTAAAATGGACAGGAATGGGCGAATTCAGCTCAGATGATTATCATATCTACTATTGTGGACAAGAATCCCGTAGAAGGAATGGAGTAGCCCTCATAGTCAACAAAAGAGTGGGAAAAGCTGTAATGGGATACAATCTCAAAAATGATAGAATGATGTCAATACGAATCCAAGGCAGACCATTCAACATCACAATAATCCAAGTTTATGCACCAACCAGCATTGCTGAGGAGACTGAAATTGAACAATTCTATGAAGATTTACAACACCTTCTAGAACTGACACCAAAGAAAGATGTTCTTCTCATTCTAGGGGACTGGAATGCTAAAGTAGGGAGCCAAGAGATAAAAGGAACAACAGGGAAGTTTGGCCTTGGAGTTCAGAACGAAGCAGGACAAAGGCTAATAGAGTTTTGTCAAGAGAATAAGCTGGTCATCACAAACACTCTTTTCCAACAACACAAGAGGCGACTCTATACATGGAAATCACCAGATGGGCAATATCGAAATCAGATTGATTATATTCTCTGCAGCCAAAGATGGAGAAGCTCTATACAGTCAGCAAAAACAAGACCTGGAGCTGACTGCGGTTCTGATCATCAGCTTCTCATAGCAAAATTCAAGCTTAGACTGAAGAGATTAGGAAAAACCACTGGGCCACTCAGGTATAATCTAAACCAAATCCCTTATGAATACACAGTGGAAGTAAAGAACAGATTTAAGGAACTAGATTTGGTGGACAGAGTGCCTGAGGAACTTTGGATAGAGGCTCGTAACATTGTCCAGGAGGCAGCAACGAAAACCATCCCAAAGAAAAGGAAATGCAAGAAAGCAAAGTGGCTGTCCAACGAGGCCTTAGAAATAGCAGAGAGGAGAAGGGAAGCAAAATGCAAGGGAGATAGGGAAAGTTACAGAAACTTGAATGCAGACTTCCAAAGAATAGCAAGGAGAGACAAGAGGGCCTTCTTAAATGAACAATGCAAAGAAATAGAGGAAGATAACAGAAAAGGAAAGACCAGAGATCTGTTCAGGAAAATTGGACATATTAGAGGAACATTTTGCGCAAAGATGAACATGATAAAAGACAAAAATGGGAGGGACCTAACAGAAGCAGAAGACGTCAAGACGAGGTGGCAAGAATACACAGAGGGATTATATCAGAAAGATTTGGATATCCCGGACAACCCAGACAATGTAGTTGCTGACCTTGAGCCAGACATCCTGGAGAGCGAAGTCAAGTGGGCCTTAGAAAGCCTGGCTAACAACAAGGCCAGTGGAGGTGATGGCATTCCAGTTGAACTATTTAAAATCTTGAAAGATGATGCTGTTAAGGTGCTACATTCAATATGCCAGCAAGTTTGGAAAACTCAACAGTGGCCAGAGGACTGGAAAAGATCAGTCTACATCCCAATCCCAAAGAAAGGCAGTGCCAAAGAATGCTCCAACTACCGTACAATTGCACTCATTTCGCACGCTAGCAAGGTTATGCTCAAAATCCTACAAGGTAGGCTTCAGCAGTATGTGGACCGAGAACTCCCAGAAGTGCAAGCTGGATTCCGAAGAGGCAGAGGAACTCGAGACCAAATTGCTAACTTGCGCTGGATTATGGAGAAAGCCAGAGAGTTCCAGAAAAATATCTACTTCTGCTTCATTGACTATGCGAAAGCCTTTGACTGTGTGGACCACAGCAAACTATGGCAAGTTCTTAAAGAAATGGGAGTGCCTGACCACCTTATCTGTCTCCTGAGAAACCTATATGTGGGACAGGAAGCAACAGTTAGAACTGGTCATGGAACAACTGAGTGGTTCAAAATTGGGAAAGGAGTACGGCAAGGCTGTATATTGTCCCCCAGCTTATTTAACTTATATGCAGAATACATCATGCGGAAGGCTGGACTGGAAGAAACCCAAGCCGGAATTAAGATTGCCGGAAGAAATATCAACAACCTCCGATATGCAGATGATACCACTCTGATGGCAGAAAGTGAGGAGGAATTAAAGAACCTTGTAATGAGAGTGAAAGAGGAGAGTGCAAAAAACGGTCTGAAACTCAACATCAAAAAAACTAAGATCATGGCCACTGGTCCCATCACCTCCTGGGAAATAGAAGGGGAAGATATGGAGGCAGTGTCAAATTTTATCTTCCTGGGCTCCATGATCACTGCAGATGGAGACAGCAGCCCTGAAATTAAAAGGCGCCTTCTTCTTGGGAGGAAAGCGATGACAAATCTTGACAGCATCTTGAAAAGCAGAGACATCACCTTGCCAACAAAAGTCCGAATAGTCAAAGCTATGGTTTTTCCTGTCGTGATGTACGGAAGTGAGAGCTGGACCATAAAGAAAGCAGACCGCCGAAGAACTGATGCCTTTGAATTGTGGTGCTGGAGGAGGCTCTTGAGAATCCCCTGGACTGCAAGGAGAACAAACCTATCAGTTCTAAAGGAAATCAACCCTGAATGCTCACTTGAAGGACAGATCCTGAAGCTGAGGCTCCAGTACTTTGGCCATCTCATGAGAAGAAAAGAGTCCTTGGAAAAAAACTTGATGTTAGGAAGGTGTGATGGCAAGAGGAGAAGGGGACGACCGAGGATGAGATGGCTGGACAGTGTCTGCGAAGCAACCAACATGAACCTGACACAACTCCGGGAGGCAGTAGAAGACAGGAGGGCCTGGCGTGCTCTGGTCCATGGGGTCACGAAGAGTCGGACACGACTAAACGACTAAACAAACAAACAAACAAACAGCTCAAACATGACCATCAGCACCCTCTCCTCCCCAAAACAGGCCTAATACGAAGCGATACTTTAGAGACAATCTTTGAAGACTGGCAGACGTGGGAATTAAGCAGTGCTGAATGCAGGAAACAGATTACAATTGTGGCTGTTGTCAGTTGAAGCCAAGATATGTCACTAATTCAGCAGTATGCTACTTCCCAATGTTCATTTTAAAAAAAACACGACCTTTCCCTGCCCCCTTACAGAGGGGGAGACAGAGAAGGGCATGGAGGCACTCAATCAGAGAGGGAAGAACTAAATAAGATTGCTTCGAGGCCCAGTATGGTTTCTTGTCCCAAAACTACACAATGTAAGGGTCATTCCGGACTTTCGCATCCTAAATTCCTCTTGTTGAAGAAACAATAGCCTTACATTATTAATGTCCTCCTTATATAGCATCTATAGTTCTTGTTACCAGTAGAGGGCTGTTCCTAATATCCTTCTCCATTCCACAACCAGCACATCTCCTGATGCTCACGAGTCTTCTCCCTCACATTCACCCGGTTGTTCCCTCCTGCCTCCATCCATACTCATGTCGACTTCCATTAATTAGTCACATTTCTTTCTTCTACAGCTATGCATCTCAGATTTTCTCAAAGTCTAGCCTTCTCCCTTTCCCCCCTTCTTTTCCACATGCCTCTGGTTCTTCTAAGATTTTCTTCTTCACTATCTCTCTTCTCCACATCCTCATCTCTGTGACAACAGTTGCTAGGTACCATCCTAGCTCTCCCATCTGCCTTACAATTATTTAAACTAACAAAGCTTGCAAAGCAACTGTGTCACACGGTAAGTAAATGGGTCTGGGTTGATCAACCTTTCTGTTTTTTCCTCCTACTGATTTTTTTTAAAGGATCTGCTCATCTTAAATATGAAGTTTGGTGAATTTTGACAATTTGTTAACTGAAACCAAATGGAAACAACATCTTCACACTAAGCACCATTGTGTAGGATACTGCAGTAGCTCAGCTCAGGTGCTTTCTGGAACTGATCCATTGTTGTTGTTGTTGATGATGATGATGATGGTG
Organism: Pogona vitticeps; assembly: GCF_051106095.1. Lineage (NCBI taxonomy): Eukaryota > Metazoa > Chordata > Lepidosauria > Squamata > Agamidae > Pogona > Pogona vitticeps. The sequence goes on along the minus strand of NC_135793.1, from coordinate 4,423,353 downwards.
TTATGAGCTATCAAGTTGGAACTGACTTACAGCCATCTTGATACATCTTTCAAGATAAGTAAGATATATATGGAGTGGTTTTACCAGTTCCTCTCCCTCAGTGAGTTTCAATGCTTCAATGGGGATTCAAACCCAGCTCTCCAGAGTCCTAGCCCATCACTCTGTCCACTACACCAAACTGGGTACCTCTCAAATTGTCAATAGGAGACTGGCTATGACAACCAGCAGATAACTGATGCAATGTTCATGAGTCTTCACTGCTGGAGAGACAGCGGATGGCATCCTCTGGCCTCTGCTTTACTGAACCACTTCAGGGGTCTCAGCACTTTGCTTCCTTTGCTTCACACAGTGGAATAAGAAAAGCTGTGAAATAGGTACTGCCGAGCAGCAAACCCATCTTGGCTTTGGGTACCCACGCTGTGCAAAATTTTATTTACAAACAATGCCAGAAGATGTGGCCCATAGCTCTGTTCGGAACTTGGTGAAAATGCATTGAGAGGCTTTGTATGACTTTGTATGTGTATAGCAGTAAGTGCTTATCTGTTGATGTTGTTAAAATAGTTATTATAAGAGTTGCTATCTTTAAAAGGGGGGTTCGTTTCATTTTGTTTAGTCGTTTAGTTGTGTCCGACTCTTCGTGACCCCACAGACCAGAGCACACCAGGCTCTCCTATCTTCCACTGCCTCCGGAGTTGAGTCAAATTCGTGTTGGTTGCTTCGATGACACTGTCCAGCCATCTCATCCTCTGTCGTCCCCTTCTCCTCCTGCCTTCACACTTTCCCAACATCAGGGTCTTTTCCAGGGAGTCTTCTCTTCTCATGAGATGGCCAAAGTATTGGAGCCTCGAGCACTCAGGATTGATTTCCTTTAGAATGGATAGGTTTGATCGTGCAGTCCAGGGGACTCTCAAGAGCCTCTTCCAGCACCACAATTCAAAGGCAGCCTTCTTTATGGTCCAGCTCTCACTTCCATACATCACTACAGGAAAAACCATAGCTTTGACTATTCGGACTTTCGTTGGCAAGATGATGTCTCTGCTTTTTAGGATGCTGTCAAGGTTTGTCATTGCTTTCTTCCCAAGAAGCAGGCGTCTTTTAATTTAATGGCTGCTATCTCCATCTGCAGTGATCATGGAGCCAAAGAAAGTAAAATCTGTCACTGCCTCCATATCTTCCCCTTCTATAGGTTTACAGGCTAACTATGTGTTCCTTCTTCCTTTGCATCCTAAAAACCCACTGCAACCATTACTGTACCTCTTTTGACATGAGGCAGAACGTGATGCTCATCTCATCTTGAATCCTGAACCAGAAATACACTTCACTGAAAACAGTGAAGAACGGAACTGCACAATGTCTTAATCAACATACACGATCCTGAGGTCATGAGTCGGCTCGCTCTGTTTTGATTGTGCTGCACTTTGAAGGGTTTTCTCTTTTTTAATCCATTTCATAAGAGACAAATCATGCACTGTCTTGAGGACACAATTAGAGCCATGTTATTAGCACAGGCTCGTTGACCCGCTGTCTCTCTGAGGAAACGTCATGTTCTTCCGTGCAGGTGCTGCGCTGACTGAGAATGACACCACCCACTCCTTCAGACCCCGGCTTTCACTCTCAGACTGGGAGTGTGCAGAAAATAGATGCAATGCACACGTGCTTGGAAAAAGAAGCACTTCTACGGGCATTGGGTGTCATACTCAGGGAGTATATGTGCTCCCACCTCTGTGCTCACAAATGTGTGAGGGAGGTTCAGCAAAGACTCCTTGCACCAAAGGTCATCTTTCTGAACTTTGTGGCTGCTTAGGGACTGGAACTGAAGTGTCTCCAACCATATCTAATCAACTTAGAATATGCAAATATGTGCCTTCATGATGACTGATATGTATTTCTTGTAGGTTTAGTTAAAATAAGTGTTCTTTTGATGGAGGAATGACCTGTTTTAGTGATGAGACTAACCTTCCCCAAATTGATTGGCTGGAGTTCTATTGGTTCTTCGGGGGCAGGGGGCTTATCCTGGGGCCATGCCACTTGCTCAGGGCTACACAGGTTGGCTCTTCTACAAGGTACAGTGAGGAACTGAACTCTTTATGGTTGTTGTGGGTTTTTTGGGCTCTTTGGCCGTGTTCTGAAGGTTGTTCTTCCTAATGTTTCACCAGTCTCTGTGGCCGGTATTTTCAGAGGACAGGAGTCAGAACTCTGTCTGTCTTAAGTTGTTTATGAGATCACCAGAATCACCCAATCTCCTGAAAAGGACAAAAACCTGATCCCACAGCTGCAAATACTCAACTATCCCACACACTACACCAGAACACAGACAGAGTTCTGACTCCTGTCCTCTGAAGATGCCGGCTACAGAGACTAGCAAAATGTTAGGAAGAACAACCTTCAGAACACGGCCAAAGAGCCCGGAAAAGCCTTCGAGAATACATTGAACTCTTTATCTTTGGCTCAGCAGCAAGTACTCAACCACTAAGCTATCCAGGCAACTAAAATTCCCCATTTCTTCCTAACAATAGTAATTGCCACCATTTTGATGATACTGCTGATTTTGATTATTTATTTTATTTATTTATTTATTCGATTTTTACCCCGCCCCTCTAGACAACGTCTACTCGCAGATGATACTGCTGATGACTAACAAAGCTAATTCAGAGTGAGGGCTTTGCTCTCACTCTGAACTGACTTTGTTGGTCCTCAGTGTTTGGCAGTTTGGCGATACCACTGCTGCTAAGAAAAAGGATGACAGAAGAGATCTTCAAAGTTGCTGAAGCTGAAGCCTTTAGGAATGCAAAGAACCTAAAAATGGGATCTCCGCTGAATATCGCATAGCATTAATGGCTTCAGGGGAAGGGGTTTACTGGCTTCTCTGTGTTACAATCTAAAATTGCTCACAAGCTTTCTTCCCCAATTAAATTGCAGAAAATGGAGACAATTTTGGCACGGCAGACTTCCCACCTCCATTGAAAAGCACTCCTCTTTGGTTCAGGTCGAGTTGTTAAAATGTTTGCATGGCTGACGCCAACCTTTGATGAAATCAAGACTGGCTGAGAGGTCAAGGTGGGAGGTGGCTAATCAGGAGAGTAAAGACTGTAAGAAATAATGTTAACCAGCCCTTTTTGTTACAGCTGGAGCTGTGCATGGATAAAGTGTGTACATAAAGTTTTATAACAGAGCTCTAACTCAAAACCTCTGACATTTATAATACATTTCCATTACTGTTGGCTCTAAATTGCCTATATGTCTTTTACATTAAAAATAAATGGATCCAACTAGGCAGCTAAAAAGGTTGATAGCAAGCAATTCCGGGCGACAGCATCACACCGAAACTGTCTATAATTTTCAGTTTAAAGCAGAGAAAGAAGCCTGAGGTACACAATTTCCTGGTTGGCATACTGTAGTGGTCGTGGTGTAATTTGGTGTAGAGGTGTTCCCCATGACCATAGCCATACTTCCTGAGAACAATCCGAAAATGGAAGCAGGCGTGCTGATCCATTTCAGCAAACCGCTCAGAGCAAGATTCACCTCTACCCGAATCAGAGCTTTTGTTGGACGAATGGATCTCGATTATCCAAGATGCCCCCAAAATAACTTCCATGAATGGCCTACAACAACAGGTTGATGTCTGATAATAAAAAAAAGCCATGCACCCACCTGCCCTCTGCTCTTCAGACTGCAACGAAATTCAAAACATATTTGTTGTTGTTTATTTGATCTTTGTAAGCCGCTTGGCGTTGCGCACGAAGCCAGCGCTATACAAATTTACAAAATAAAATAAATAAATAATTACTGGAGCAGGCTGGTCTGCAGGAGCTGTCCACCTTCCTGCTAAGGGGGGAAAAACACAGTGTGTTGTAAGTCCGCAAGCCCGGTTCCAACACCCCACAGAATAACTCAGTGCTCTGCCTAAGGACACACCCTCGGATTCTAGGTGATGGAGCCTTGACAGTTAAAATGGGGATCAATCTGCTATAACTAAGCAGTGGCGACGCATACCTCATTCTTGGCTCCATTAATTCCAGGGGAGCAGCTCCTACTGTGAAGTAAGGCAGGAAGGCACTTGAGGCTGCTGTCTCTTATTGAGCAGACAAAGCACTTAGGAGTGATTTTCAATGTGGCTTCATTTGCCGACAAAACACAATCACGCTTGTCCGCCATTGATTTCCCGAAGAGCAAGGAAAGCTTTTCGTTGCTAAACCATCTTCTTGGCTGGGGTTTAATTAATGTTCAGACTCTCGAGAGCCTTCTCCAAACTCAAGCCAGCCAACCCCACCCAAACATCCCAAAATTATAGTGCCGAACTAACTTCTCCTTACCAGTTGGCTTACAAGAGCAAACGGCACGAATCTCCTCGGGAGCGAACTCTCCTACAGCATCCAAGGGGGGCGTGCGCACAGCTGCAGTGTCTGGTTTCCCTCTTGGAGGGTTAATGCCTGTTATAAATGACCACGGTCTTTGTCATTAAGAAAATAGCAATTAAAGACAGCTTGCGCGTTGTTTGTTCATGCCCTTCTAGTTATGATAATGGGAGCGGTTATGTAGCATGCCGTCCCTAATCACTGTGCCACATCAATTACAAGAGGGTGAGGTGGAAGAAGAGCCTGCAAGGAGATAAATAATGGAAGGTAACATGAAGAACGTCCACTGGCACTTATACAAGTCACCTGGGTATGTGCGTCCTCTTCTTTTTGCCGTAGATGCGACCTAATTCTGCACCATTGAGGAAAAGGACAGAGTCTTGGAACTGACAGTACAGCTTGTGTACGATGAGAGGCCCTGATTTAAAACACGCAGATGAATCATTTAACACAGGAGAAATGCTTAAGATAGTCTGGGATTTGTTACAGAGCTGGGATAATTCTGCTCAGAAGCACGGTGCTGTCATCGGTTGACGATAAAAAGCAAAGTAGAGCACATGCTTGAACTACAGATGGCCCCAGACTTAGTTCTTGGCATCTCTATGTAGGACTGGAAAGGAACTTTGCCTGGAGAGCCTGTGTCATTCAATACTGACAATACGGGCCTACTTGAGTCTTCAGAGTGTGCCATTTTGGGGTTTTTTGGGCTTCAAATCCCAGAATTCTTCCAAAAAATTCCCCAGCAGAATTCTCGAAGCTCCAGCCCACAAACACTTACCTGCAGACACCTTTGTTTCCATCACCTGAACAAGGCCAAAACCTCCTTCAGGAGGTGTCCTCTACCAGGATCAGTGGTGCCCAACCTTGGGTCCCCAGATGTTCTTGGTCTACACCTCCCAGAAATCCTGGCCAGGCACAGCTAGTTATGAAGGCTTCTGGGAGTTTTAGTCCAAGACCATCTGGGGGCCCAAGGTTGGGAGCTACTGATATAAAGAGGCCTGAGAGGACCTTCTCAGCAAGCACTGCACAGAGAAGCTTAGAGAAAGCCCTTGGGGAGGGAAGGGGAAATGACCCACCCATAAATGGTTGCATTTAGTCTTTATTTTCTTCTTCGCCTATAGAAACCAAAAGCTGACTCTAAAACACGAGTGAGTGATGTATGCAACTCCCCCCCAGGCTATGTTTACAACCCAGAACTGCTCTTCCTTGCTCAAATCAGTTGCAAATCATGCCGCTCAATTTGAACAGCAAAGTGGTGGAAGCCATTAAAGCACGCAGAACAGGCCGCATTTCGATGGGCTTGTGTGATTTGCCATCAAAAGGTGGCAGCAAACCAGGAAACCTTATCGAAGCAACAAGGTGGGGTTCGTTCTCCTGGCTCTTTTCCCACATCTCGCTGAAGATTCAGTGGCGCAGCCGGCAGCTAAAGTTCACAAGGGGCCGCCTATCTCAAGCCTCGGGGAAATGGAATTCATCCCTGGGTTGGCCAAAGTCTCCCACCCCATTCCGAAACATTGCACGCTGCCTAATGCCAAATCAGACTGTTTGTTCAGCTTGTCCAATATTGTCTCCTCCGTCAGACAGGGGCTCTCCAGGGTCCCAGGCAAGGAAAGCTTTTCTCATCAGTTCCTATGTGTTTGTTTGTTTTTTCAAGCTGCAGGTATTTGGACAGAGAATTGTCTGTGTACATGGCAGATGTTTTGTCCCTAAGACACGATCTCTCTCACTGTTGCCATTGATTCTAATCAAGAGTTCTTCTGCCTGAAGGTGAAAGCCACTCTGTGTCTTCTTGTCCACAAAGTGATTCTTTCTTCCACCAAGCAAAGATCAAAGTATTTGTAGAGTGTCAAAAGCCTAAGGAAGTGTATTGGAGTCAATGGGCTACAGTGGCTAATATTGTTCCTTCCTTATTTTCACCACCACTCATGTGGTGATCTGAAGGCCTTAGGAATGGACCTCAACTGATGGGAAACCTTGACGTCTGAGCGTTCGGCCTGGAGGCAGGCGGTGCATCACGGCCTCTCCCAATTTGAAGAGACCCTTGTCCAGCAGGCCAAGTCAAAGAAGCAGTCCTGGAAGCAGCAAAATCAGGGAGCTGGACAGGGGACAAATTGTATTTGTCTTCAGTGTGGAAGGGATTGTCACTCTCGAAGTGATCTTCTCAGCCACACTAGATGCTGTTCCAAGACCTCCATACAGAGCCACGTTACCATAGTCTCTCGAGACTGAAGGATACCTACTTATGTTCCACCCGGTTGAGCCTTTAGCCACTGTGGGAGCGGGCTCAGCACTGCAAGAGGTGCATAGAGATCCCCCCCCCCGAATGCTAGAAGTCATAGGTAGGGTTGATGAGAAATAGAGCCAAACAACACCTGGAGAGCTCAGATCTCCTCATGCTTGCTCAGTGGAGTAGAAACTAGTAATAGAACAGAAATGTCAGGTGGAAAAGCACCATCCTCGGGAACCCAGGCTGGGAGAGCCACCGACCAGCCAGCAACAACACTGGTGGCGACAGAAGGAACAGGAACACCAGCACCAGACCTCAGAGAGAGAACAAAACCAGAGGCTCTGGGACTGTCAGTGCTGTCGTTGGTGGAGGTGTCTAAAACATCTTCACTGTGGATCTCAAGGTCAACACAGAGGACCTCACTAGAGGTAAAGGGACTTCAAACCCTCCTGACGCCGATAATGGGAGGGCCCTCAGACTGAACCTGAAGGAAGTGCAGGCAACTGTCCTGAAGGCTGATGTGTTTGCCTCACTCTAGCCCAGCTAGAGGGCTAGAGTGGTGGTGCAGCGGGCTAAACCACAGAAGCCTTTGTGTGCTGCAGGGTCAGAAGACCAGCAGTCGTAAGATCGAATCCACATGTTCATGCCCATTTCTAATATGCATACATCTTTCACTGTTTTTGGAAGGGACGTAGTGGCGCTGCGGGTTAAACTGCAGAAGCCTCTGTGCTGCAGGGTCAGAAGACCAAGCAGTCGTAAGATCGAATCCACGCGACGGAGTGAGCTCCCGTCGCTTTGTCCCAGCTCCTCGCCAACCTAGCAGTTCGAAAGCATGCAAATGCAAGTAGATAAATAGGTACCACCTCGGTGGGAAGGTAAACAGCATTCCGTGTATAGCCATGCTGGCCATGTAGCAATGGAAACTGTCTTCGAACAAACGCTGGCTCTACGGCTTGGAAACGGGGATGAGCACCGCCCCCTAGAGTCGGACACAACTGACTAAATGTCAAGGGGAATCTTTATCTTTATCTTTATCTTTACCTAGCCCAGTTGCAATAAACCCAGTTTGTTCACTGAACAGCCTTTGGTGTCATCTAGAGATTCGGGAATGGAGGAAGAACATGGCTAGGGCTCATGGCTGGCTAGAGCAGTCAAGTGCTGTGACACTCATGCATGGGGTCATGCTTATATTTTTGCAGACCATATATGACCGTGTATGACTTACCTGAGACTGTACCCCAATGAATACTAAAGGACTGTATCCCGAGGAAGCACTCAGAGGTTTACACTCAACTTTCTGATTGCAACCTCATTTTGTGAAACGGGAGACTCTAAAGACAACCTGTAAAGGTTTCCAGCAATGACACTACTATTGCTTGTATAAGCTGGGTCTCACACCATTTATTTATTTGTCTATTAAATAAATAAAAGATCCATGTCCCCATAATCAGTTCATTAAACAAGTGTGCACCCTGGGGGTGCTTTAGATGCTGTTGAATTACAGCTCCCATCATCCTTCAGCATTGGCTGTCCTAGATAAGGCCAGGGCCACCCAGAAAGCACTGTTAGAGGTACAACTTGCCTACTCCTGTGTAAAGGAATATTTCCTCTATTTCTCATACACTTACATTCAACCGATACCAGTTGAATGCCTTGCCCCAGACAAAGCCAGTATTTTCTTGTGTTTATTTCCATGTTACATTAAAAAAGGAGAGATCGGTTTCAAGCAGAGAACTGCTGGTTGTTGTTTTTTTCTTTCGTTAATTTCACTTATTGATTTCATTCCCCATTTGGAATCGCTGGTCTCTGCTGTTGGCCCCCCTGTTTGAATCTATGAATAAACTAGACATAAAAACGAGCCGCTTTCCCGAAGTAGCCGGCTGTGTAAACAGTCTTTGTGTTAGGTGATGGTCTTCATTACAGCATCCCAGGTCCATCCTTATAAAGCAAAAACTATAATGCGCAGAACGGCTGTGAACTAAGGACTTATGGGGGACGAATAATAATGACAGCCTCCCAAAGACTGTAATAAAGATAAATGAAGGAAGACTTTGGAAACGCATTAAGCAGTGGAAATGCAACAGGGTGAGATCGGGCGTGCTTTCCGTGAGATTTCAATCAAGGTCTTTTGTTTACTAGCAGCTTTTTTTATACACACAGACCATTTAAATGAAACCGAGCACACAGGGAGGGAGGGAAGGAGGGAGAGATGGACAAAACTGAAGAAAGAGACGCATCCACTCTACCCCCCCCTCCTGTACATGTATTTTATTGCGGTTTGAAAAATGCAAATGATGCCATCATAAAGGATTTTTCTTCAGTATCCTTTTCTGTATTCACAATATCGTTGTGTAGCCAGAAACAATTGAAAACAAACCAAAAAATAAATAAACCGCCACCACCCCCAGTGCTGCTTTTATACCAATTCTAGCGTCCTTTTCCTCCTTCCCTTTTCTCTTATACGCCCGCCACCAGGCCATCCAGGCCATCTCGGCCGTTGAATACACTCTTTGATTTGTGAATTATTTCAAGATTAACTGAATTTGAAATGTGCGCAGCCTGCCGTGTCGTGCTGGCACAGAATGATGAGCTGGGTTATTGACAGAGAAAAGTTTGCGAAACTACATCTTCCGTTGCAACTTGCTCGCTCTGAACTTTGGCCCCTGCCAGTCAGGGATGCCAGGAAGGCGAGGAGAGGCAGGGTTGAACAGTTCAATTTCTTATATTCTCTCCTCGCCGCCACGAACTCCGCAGAGTTAAAAGCAGCTCCTGGCGCACCAAGGACACCATCCCTCTTCCCCTCCCGGAGAGAAGGCTATTGCACATTATAATGAGGTACCTGAGGCTTGGTCCAGACAAACAGAAGACTAAGACTCGCCCAGAGACTGTATTCATTGGCCAGCAGCCAACAGTGCGATGGTGGACTTTGAGGTGATCTGTCATTACCTTTTAGTTAGACTTGAATGAAGAGCCCTTCTAATAGCAGGCTGCTTTAAATGGACTGTCTTAAATAAATTAGTTCACTTGCCACCCAGTCAAAGTGTTTTACCCTTCCCTTCCTCTAGGGGCAACCTTGGGACTGTGCAGCTTGCCCAAGGCTACCCAGGATGGCTCTTCTCCCAGGAGGCCCAGTGGGGCAGGAATCGAACTCCCAACCTCTCTAGGTTTGCAGCCAGAGAACTTAACCACTGAGCTGTCCAGCCATGTGCCCTTCCGTTGATTCGTTTAAAAAGACAGCCTCTGTGGTGGGATTTCCCACTGAAACCATCTGGATCAACATACAGTTGGAACATACAGTCGATTGGCACCTGTCAAATTGAGAAAGGTCAACAGCCCCCCAGTATGAGGCCGCAGCATTCCATCTAGGCAGGGTTGGCCGCATCCTGGATTCCATGAGCAGCTATAATTGATATAAACGATGTATTTCTCTTCTGCCTTGCTAGCAAAGAGCAATAAAGCACAATGTTTATCAAGGAAGGTGGCAATTATCTTATTAAATCAGACAGCTGTTATATTCTAGCACAGGTCTCTATATTCAACATTGATTGCAGGTGTTAAAGAGCCATTTGATGTTGCTATAATATTAAGGAGCCTAAGAAACATTTTTTATTTTATTTTTTTATTTATTTAACAGCCTGTGGGGTGGAAAGTACGTTCCGGGAACTGATTTGACTGCCTACATCACGATAAGCAACATCAGGTATTGGGGAGAGCTATACCTTCCGTTCCCATGACTGTCGGCCTGCTTCTGCCCACATTCCCTGCTTTGTCAAGGATTCGCCTTTGATGGCACTTAAAAGTCCCTTCCAGTTCTGCAAGTTCATGAAAGCACCGGCTAACCAGTGGAGGTATTCCAGGGGTTTCGCTGGTCAACTCTGTGCAAGGCACTGTCCCTGCTTTTTTGGAAGCACACGGATTTCTGCAACACGACTGAGGAGCAGGGTCTTCGAAAATGGAAGTGCTTGGTTTCTAAGATGGCAGGAATACTGGTCATGAGGAGCGAGTTTATATATCAGAGGGAGACTTGCATCCAAGGGAGTGCATAGGGTCCATAGGGGAAATTTTGCCCATCCTTAATCTAATTGGGAGTGTGGAAAGCATGTGTTCATAATATTTATACAGTTGGTACTGCTTACAGTGCCTAGTAAAGTTTACCATCTGGGGATGGTTCTAACCTATAAAGCCCTAAACACCTTGGTCCCAAGCTATCTCAAGGACCGCCTCTCCCTTTATGAGCCTACCTGGGTGCTAAGATCATCAGGGAAGGCCTTCCTCTCAGTCCTCCAACCTTCACAGGTGGTTTTGGTGGGGACACCAGAGAAGGCCTTCTCTGTTGCTGCTCCCAGACTTTGGAACTCCCTCCCACTGGAGGCCAGGTTGGCACCATCTTTGCTGTCCTTCCACAAGCAGGAAAAGACCTTTCTCTTCAGGCAAGTTTTATCTGAGTGAATGGCTGCCTAGTGGGGGTTTTTTTAATGGATTGTTGTGCCTTTCTGCATTGAATATGTTTTAGCTTTGGTTATATTTTTTAGTATTGTAGTCAGAGATCATTTTAGTATTGTCTGCTCACTGTTGTTAACTTAAATACTTCTCTTTCCATTGATGCCAAACACACTGGATTTTTTTTAAAGGAGAAAGGCAGGTTAAAATATTTTAAATAAATACATAAAGTAAATAAAGCTGTCTCAAATTAAGGCTGTATTCGGCTCTCTTTCCGACTCCCTGTCTTGGAGGGGGGAAGTCACTGAACTTTAATTTGAAGAAGGAAGTAACTTTGAAACTAATGGATGAAAGTTCCGTCTCACAAAATGCCCATTTTTATAACTGCATCCAAACATGCAGAATGTAAACATTGTGAGAGAATCAAAGGCGTTTATTGTTTGGCAGTATCTGTTGCAGCATGCTGCCATCATCAATGTCTATAAATACTGAGCTCACCTCAGGATGCTCCTCATTTTTGCATGCAGGGTGACCACCCCCCTCACCTGTCTTCAGAACTGGCTACTTTATCTTCCTTTTAAAAACTGGGCATCATTATACCTGGCTTCTGTCAGGATGTAAAGCAGGTACACAACCACAGATACATACTCCAACAGCTGCTTTCTTGGAGAGATGATGGGGACAAGCCAAGGAAGGAAGGAAGGAAGGAAGGAAGGAAGGAAGGAAGGAAGGAAGGAAGGAAGGAAGGAAGGAAGGAAGGAAGGAAGGAAGGAAGGAAGGAAGGAAGGAAGGAACACTCGTGCAGAACTATAATTGCATTCAACAGTTTTAGCACCTTGAATTCGCCAAGGAGAAATAAGTAGCAATGTTTACAATTTTCTCAACGAAGTGACAGAAGTTGCACTTAATAAGGCTATTTTTATACCCATAAGATGTTCTTGTTGTCTTTAGTTTAAAGTGGTTCACGCTCCCTAGCAGAAGATTAGATGCTAACCTGCTAAGCACCTTGAATGAGAGCAGAAATGCTACAATAAAACCTCATTAGGGCCACCCCACATGGTTATTACGAGGCAAAATGTTAATCTGTAATGCTTATTAGGGCAGAGGAAATGTGTCAATATGGGTTTTCTTCCAAATCCATTTTTAAACAAACATATTTCCATTGTAGATATGAAGCAACGCTTGCATTTTCTTCAGTTCTTCAAAAAAGAATTGAAACCAAATTCTCTTCCATTCACATGGATCAAATCCAGAAGGTACGGCTTTTCCGAGCACCACGGGGAGCGCTTCATTCCCTCCCTGTCATCGCACGGTTAAGGACGGGGAGATTCTTGGGATACTAGTATGGCAACCCTCTTCAATGCTAAACTAATTGAATACAGGTTTCAAGCTCAAACTTTAAAAATTAAGCCCATGTTCCAGAAGGATAAATCTGTACATTTGGATTTCTCCTGTAATTGTTTTTTTAAAAGGTCTTGTGTTTTTCACATCCCAACAATTGTGTCTTTTGCTGAATTCTGATCAGATCTGTACTGACAACTCACAGTTGCTGTCTAGAGTATTTTAGGAAAAACAGAAAATCCCGTTAGTAGTATCTTGATTTTGCTGTCAATACAACTGACCAACCATTGACTCCAACAAGAAAATCACAACAGCCGAAACTAGGCAAGATGGTGAAATTGCATGGCTTGATCATGTAAGTCCTTCTAGGGCTGCAAGAAAAATTAAAAATAAATAAAGGAAATGACATTATTTCTATGGCATGGACCACAGCACTAGGAGAGTGGGTTTGGGACCATCCTCTGTAATGCAGCTGTAAAACCACGGTATGTCTTGTGTGAATATGGCTTGCACAATTTTCAGCACCGATATCCCATAAAATGCAGTGGTTCCCAACCTTGGGTCCCCAGCTGTTCTTGCTTGGACTACAACTCCCAGAAGTCTTGACCAATAGCTGTGCATGCTCACAATAGAAACCAGGGAGTCCTGGTGGGTGTTTTCAGCAAATTTTTAAAAGATGGATGATCAGCACTTTGCATCCCTAACACACTCACACACACACACACACACACACACACACACAGAGAGAGAGAGAGAGAGAGAGAGAGAGAGAGAGAGTTGTAATTACTCCCAGTGTAAATGTTTTAACTACATTCTGTGAAATACTTAAACATTTAAGAACCAGGGTGTTTTAGAAGTATAAGCATTGGTAGTGTAATCATGTGTTACACTGGATTAAGCTCAGCAGAAAACCATCTCATACCCCTATAGATGGGACCTTCCAGACCCCCCCCCTTTTGGGGGGGGGTTGCATTACAATTGTCCAATAAGGCTGCATTTCAGATGCAATGCACAAAGGAAAGCAACAGAAGCAGACAGTCAAATAACGGTTCTTCTCTTTCACCTTTAATAAAAATGAACCTGTTATTACTTTTCCCTTTGTCTGAAAGGCATTTTGAGCTGTTTGCTTCTACGTGTGCGCACTACTGTTAACTCCAGACCTCTCTGCAACCTGATTTATACATTACCAAAAGCATGGTGCTTTGAGGAGGGGGTGGCGTCTGCATGGCTAGAGTCCTTATTTTTTTTCCTGTTATTCATGTCCATAAAGACTCTAGTGACATTCTCCCTATAGAACAGTGGTTCCCAGCTTTGAGTCCCCAGATGTTCTTGGATTTAAAGTCCAAGAAGCCTTCACCACTAGCTGTGCTGATTAAGATTTCTGGGAGTTGTGGTCCAGAAACATCTGGGGACCTGAAGTTGTGAGCCGTCACCATAGAAGATCAAAAACGAATATCAGGGGACCTTGCAACATTTTTCCACCCGTGATCTTCTTGACTGGGTCTTCTGGGATTGGAAGTGTCAAAGGTTGTCCACTTTGGCTGCACCCAAAAGTACAGGAGTAACTAACCTACCAAAGGAGCAGCTCTTTCCAAAGGGAAAGACCTGGGAGATCACTATCCATCATTCCAAGGTCTCCGTTCTAAGCTTCAGCTTTTCAGACATGCAGCTTGTCACAACCTGATGGCGCCATGGCTTAACTGCAGTACTGCAGCCAAAACTCCGCTCACAACCTGGGTTCAATCCCATGTAGCTAGCTCCAACTTCACTCCACCTTCCATTCGTCTGCGGTTGGTTGGTAAACTGAGTGCCCAGCTTGCCGGAGGGGCAATGTTTAGCCTGCAGAATTAAACTCCGCAGATAGTACTTTAAGTGCTGGGGGGAGGGGGTATATAAGCCACATGCTTTGCCAAACTGTGAGGCTTTGACCTAAGCAGGAATGTGACCGTCTGTATTTTGTGCATTGCATTTCTTTCGGACTCCTTCCACTAACTTCCGTGTTTAAATTTCCACACACACACACCCAGCTGCATGTGCACAGACACACAAACAAACCACACAAATCTCATTCCTAAAGGATCGTATTTTCAGAATTCAAAGTCTCTCAGCCCCATCATTTAGGGGAAATTCCTGCTGAATTGGACTGAAAAGTCTATAAAATGCCATCCCTCAACAATACTGTATTCCTCCGATGACACTGACTAGAATGTCTAAAGCAGTGGGTCCCCAGATGTTCTTGGACTACAACTCCCAGAAGTCCTAGCCTGCACAGCTCGTGGTGATGGCTTCTGGGAGTTGTAGTCCAAGAACATCTGGGCACCCAAGACTGGGGACCACTGGTTCGAAGGCTTACATCATAATAAGCATGCTTGTCTTGACAACGGGACTTGCTGCTGTTTGTGTTTGTGTTGCTTTTAATGCTGTACTGGAAAGAAGACGCCAGATGTTCCTCCATGAACCCCACTGCATTATGTAATCTTGTCCCCTTCGCACTCTCAGCTTGCTGGATCCAGGACACGTCTAATTACCACATAAACAAGGAGAAATGATATCAACTTCATGTCCCATCCCCAGTTCCATCCAGCTGACATTTTGAAACCTATCCACCAATTTCACACACATAAAACTTATTATCATCCAGCCTATTTTATAAAACCACATAAAATTTATTTTCAGACGGCCCTGGCTGTTGTGTGTTTGGTCTAGCCATTTATAGCTTTACCATGAGCTACTCGTACAGAAAAAACTCTGCACCACAACCTTAGAGAGATGTTACAAAGCGTCACTTAGGGACATGAATGAAAGGTATAGATTTCTCTGGCTTCCTCCTAGAAATAAATTGTATCTAGGGAGCGGATCCATCAATCTGCCAATTTTGACTCCTCATTTTTCCAATGATCTGTTCTGTTCTTTTGAAAGCTCGGGTGTTATTTCTGAAAAGGTTCTCCTGCTATTAGTCATTACTATAGGTCAGTCAGATGGTGATTACTGCTATCTTGCTCCATTTACACACACACACACAGAGAGAGAGAGAGAGAGAGATGCACAGAAACACACAGAAGCACACATATAAAAACCTCACTGGCCCAAATCCTATTGGTGTTTGTGCAAACTTTGTTTAACTTGCCATGGCTAATCAACAAGGTGCCGGAGTGCCTCTTTATTGTACAATTGATCAGACACACAAACAAGACAGAAAATTTTTTTTTATCTATTTTTAAACTGTGTGTTAAATCAGTGCTTTTGGGATTGTTTCATCTGAAGCTTTATCCTTTATTTCATATAAAAGTCACAAAGCTATAAAACAAAACAGCATTTTAAAAAATATACAGGAACTTTTTCTACCATGAAAAGTCACAATTCCACTCTGTGAAAGAGAACACCCAAAAAGGCAGTGTTTTGCACGTCCTGCCAGATTACTCTGGATGGACGGTGGGCCCGTACTGATGAAATGAGCCCCCACTTCTGGTTTTAAAAAAAGTCTCTTAACAGATATTCCCCTAAGGCAGAGCAAGGAAAAATTGGACTTCCCAGTGTTTCAACCTACAGCTTCCATCAGTCCCAGCCAGCATCTGCAATGGTCAATGCGTTGTGGGCCCAAATATCTGGATGGCCAAACGTCCCCCCGACCCCTTCCTCTTTGCAACATCTGGTCAAATTTATGGCCCTGAATACTGCTCTTTAAAAGAGATATGGAGGAGATGCTAGTGTATTATTAGCTCTTGTGGGTCTCTCTCTTAGGGCAATAATTCCTGGGATTATCTGAATAACTTATGGCCCGCTGTTTTCCACCAGTTCTGCTTTCACCCCCTTCCTGTCCAGCTGTGATCTCTTTTGATACCCGGTTAAGAAAGTGAATGCCGCTCAACTGGAATCAATGGCCCCCGCATTTGTATTCAGGAAACCTCCTCCCTTTGCTTCTAAACAAATAATTTCATCATAAGATAATTCTCGGTAAAACTACAATAAGTTTTCACAATATGTTATGGGAGCTGGGGCCATTCAGTTCTAAATAATAGTTTCTTCGCTCGACAAGTAAATTAAAATTGATTTGTTTCAGCCCGCTCTGTAGAGGCACACAATGCCTACTTACAGCAGCGCTATTGACTTCAGCATAACGGTTCTCAACCTTGCTTTTTCAAGGACCCATGGTGTGGGGTGTGTGTGTGTATGTGTGTGTGTGTGTTTAAAGCCATTCTCCTTCTGTTCTGGAACTCCTGTGAACCTTGACTCTGCTGAAATGTCAGCATGCAACGACAACACCCACACAATGGGTGTGGATCTGGGGCAAAATGACAAAAGGGGGCTTGTTGTGAAGGTGAGTTCGTTGAAAAAGTTGTGCTTTGTAGGAAATACAGATTTAAAAACCTCCGCCCAGTCAAGACAATAGGGCGGGCAGCCAACTCCACAGACTCATGCATATGTCTGTACGTTGAGGGCTGTGGCGTTCTCAGTCTTTTCACTGCTATCCCTCTGATAACATTCCCCAACTAAGGTAGAGTCAGTTAGGGATGGATTTTCTTGGACTCCAAATGCCATAATGCTCAGTTCTGGAAGTTCTACCTCACAAACAGACACTTTACAGACATCTAAATGTGGCTCGCCTAGAAAAAAAAGGCCTGAACTGGGAGGCTTTCAGGCCTAGCTAGGCCCAGCTTCACAAAACTTCCTGTTCCTGCCCCAGTGCAAGATGGGAGCTTTCTTTCAAATATGAACCAATGGAGACATTTCTCCCAAGTGAGCCAAGTGTAAGGTGTCTGTCAGACAGAGCTCCCAGAGTGGAGAGTTATGGGAATTGTAGTCCAAAAAATAAAAACAATCCCACTATTAGGGGGCGAGGATGAGGTTCTGATATAACATATACGAAGTACCGGCTTTACAATTTAAGGCAACACATGCTATTTGATTCATAATCAGTATTTTACACAAGTAATCATACCTTGTACCTGTAATTGAAATATGAGTTCTTACTATTTCCTTACTATAATGATATTCTATATGCATTTTGTATCTGTACTTTATATGCATTTTCTATAGTCAATGTATTTTGTATCCTCATTTCATCTCAAAGTATTGGATCTCTCTTGGTGCTCCTGACCCCTCCCGCTTGGAGAAAACCTCCTACATTGTCACATGGCTGTTCCCCATTCAAGGCCAACCCAGAACAACAATGTCTTTCTTGGAATGATCTGCCAAAACTTGTGCTTCACTGACTGAGCCTTTAAGAGCCTAAGGTCACCTCTGCTTCATGATGAGACAGCAGAATACGTTTTTGTGGATGAAGCTTCTGTAGTATAGCTCACCATTAGCCCGAAGATCAATGAAGGCAGTTGGTTGCTTTTATTAGTATCCTTCATTTGTGCATCAAATTTAATTGCACGGAGTGCTTTAAGATCTTGATTTCACTTCTCCTCACAAGAAATATGGGAAGAGAGTTAGACAGAGAGGGAACGACTCACCTTTGGAAA
Source organism: Pogona vitticeps (assembly GCF_051106095.1). Lineage (NCBI taxonomy): Eukaryota > Metazoa > Chordata > Lepidosauria > Squamata > Agamidae > Pogona > Pogona vitticeps. Next base: position 4,405,522 of record NC_135793.1, on the reverse strand, counting down.
TATAAAATCTGGTTCTCCCGAGCTCAGTATTCTTATTTATCCCAGTTCCCATGTATATGTGGCGTAGAGTTCGGTTTATGTTCTGAGGCTAGCCATCCATAAACACTAAAATATATTTGACTTGTCAAAAGAGATATTAGAAGCTTTCGCTGATTAATTGGAGAAGGCTAATTTTAATTAGTTAGGTTGAGTGTTTAAGGGCACACATTGATTGCAGGGGTATATTGGTACTACTGTGTTAAAGTCATAAGAAATACAAAAGAACCTTACAGATAGTTTTTCCTTCCAGCAGTAAAGATTAGCTTCTCTTTGTTAAAGTGAAAATCAACTTATACTTTCAAGATCCCCAAAAGGAAGGCATATTAATGTTTCAGCAATGCAAAAATTCAGTTTTCCATAAGAGTTCCTTGATTAATAGGTCAAAAGGCACATGTAATCAGCTAAAGATGTATTAATTGCTTGATAACTTCCATGCTTGTAATATATTGATAATTAAGCCAGGATTAAAGGAGTGAAGGGAATTCAGGGAGGCAATTGACTCGTTCTTTATTAACACAAGCTCCATATTCTTGGAGTTCTGAAGTTCTTCCCCTTCTTTTCCTTAAACCAAAGTCAGCCAGGGTGGTGCTTAGCAGAGAAACGATGGGTCAGGATTTCTGAAGAAAGAGCTGGAAACCTTCCACCCTTCAATTCTTGTTGGGTCCTGCTGCCCATCTCTCTTGATCAACCCGATCAACCTAAATTGTTTTCATAATTTGTGCAGAAATCATTTTTGCAAATGCAACAACGTTCATCAAGACTGCTGCTGAAAGTTCCAGCATCCAAGAGAGAGAAAGAGAGATATTTCCCATTTTCCCATCTAGGATGCAACAGTTACACCCCTGTTGAGCAGATCTAGAGGAACTTGTCTTATTACTTCGTTGTCATGGCTTTTAATATGGCCGTGGAAGACAACAATCAAAATGCATTTGATAGATTTCTCGTCTGCGCACTTCAGATGCAGCTTGGTATGCTTTTAGTAAGCTGTACATCAATTCCTTTTTGTCAATATTATACCTTTATAGCACTGGAATTTTTCAAAGGTTTCAAAGTAGATTTGCAAGGTGAAGTTTTGACATTTCTTATTTCTTTGTGTTGGTTTTTTTTAAAAATGTAATCCCCCCCTTGGCTTACTGAATCCCAATTTTGTGTCTTTATTGTACTGGGTTTTGTCGGGATTGATCCCATTTGTTTCTGAGACCTTATATATGAGCAAGAAGTGCTCCTGTTGCAGGTGCCTGAATTTCAACAAACAACAACAAAGAAGAGGGAAAGAACCAGGTATCCCCCTTTAGCGCCACAACCTAACCGAAGGTGAATCAATGGTATAATATTGGGAAGACTGGACATGCTACAGATAGCCCAGGAAACTGCTTTCTTACTTTGTCCAATTTAGTAAGGTAATAGGGATCCCATCCAATTGTTTTAAATCTAGGACAGAAATCAAAACTGGGTCCTAACGGGTTCAACCGGTTTCACGTCTTGAAAATATTTAAGGGTGCCTACTACAAAAACCCCAGAAGCTAGCTGGATAAAAGTAAACCCTCTTTTAGGTCTCTTTAGGTTATCAAATTATGTGTAAATGTAAAGGTTCCCCTTGACATTTAGTCCAGTCGTGTCCGACTCTAGGGGCCAGTGCTCATCCCAAGCCGTAGAGCCAGCGTTTGTCAGAAGACAATTTTTGTGGTCACATGGCCAGCGCAACTAGGCACGGAATGCCGGGACCTTCCCACAGAGGTGGTACCTATTTATCTATTTGCATTTACATGCTTTTGAACTGCTAGGTTGGCAGGAGCTGGGACAAAGCGACGGGAGCTCACTCCATCACGTGGATTTGATCTTACAACGGCTGGTCTTCTGACCTTGCAGCACAGAGGCTTCTACGGTTTAACCTGCAGCTCCACCACATCCCTCAAAGGATGTGTACATCAGTGCAAAAATAAAAGAGCCCCTCATTATTTTGATCTTCCAATGAAATGATTTCACAGATTGACACCTTGATTCAGATCAAGGAGTCACATCAAATAAGTGGGGAGCAAAAAGCTGTGGGCCAAATAAGCCAAAGCTGGAAACTGGTCTCCAAGAGAAGGATTTCTGCATAGCCCTCGTATTTACTCTTAAGAATTGCTACACCAACACGATGGCATGCCTTTAAATTTCTTATACTACCTGTGCATACCTTTTTCTATGTCCAGTTCTCTTCATCCACGTTGATCCTATAATAGACATCAACAGGCCAAGATAAGAAGACAGAAAGGTTAGATCCTATGATGAAGAAATACCACTACTCATTTGCATTCATACATATAGTAGGACTCCTGTATCTGTGAGGGATGGGTTCCAAGCTGCCCCATCCCATGGATTCTGAAAAAAAATGTGGATTATAGCAAACACTGTACATAGCACAATCTCTGTTTCCCTCCAGTGGCCCATTCTGGTAACTTCATCTTTAGAAATATATATTTCTAGGGGTTTTCTTTTAATATTTTTAATATTTTCTATGGATAAGTGTGTCAGCGGATAACGAACCTGCAGATACTGCACTCACCGTTCCTATTCCAAAAAGTCCTACTCAGAACTTCTCTTATGCCTTTGACTGGCCTGGATAAATAGGAGCATACACTACTGGCAAATAATTCTAGTTATTCAGCTCTTGACAAACAGCCTTACCAACAGCATCACTTCCGGAGAATTCACATTTTATTGGTTCTCATTCTAGATTTACAGCTGCATTCAGAAACCTATCCCTTCTCTCAGGTCACACAACTAGAAATATTCCCTTACTTCTCCCAAACGGCGTTCCAATGATTTAAAATTACCTTCATTCTCTTATCCATCCTTGCTTCTTCTCTGTGCATTTAATTCTCAACTATTGGCAACAGAATGGCATAAAAGGTTACAGAATTTGTTAGGAAAGCCATTTGTGAAGGGAGAGAAAGAGAGAGAACAAAAATCTTGTTTGATCAGAGAGGAAGAGAAAAAAAATCTTTAAGGCCAGAGGAGGGAACTGTAACCACGAAAGACCTGCTTAATGGAAGTTGTTGAATGTCGCCTCTGGCTCATTTTTGTTTTGTGGGACACACAAATGTCCAAGTTTTGCATCCTTTAATATCTCAGGGGAGACTGAATTTAAATCTTTTACGGCATACGTAGTTTCGCAACCTTATCCTTGGCAAATGTTGCCGGAAGGAATACACCTTTGTTCAGCTCTTTCTGTCTTGAGGTGCAAGACCTTTCTGCTTCATTGCGCTTTTGGCAGGCTGGATTGAATAGGACGGTACAAAATGTCCTTCTTCTTCAAACCCCCCCTACACACACACACACATGGACACACAAAAAGGCAACTTTCGCACTGGGGGGAGCTGTCCCTCCAGGATTATACAATTTGAAGCTTGTCTTTTCTTTAAATGGAAGTCCAAACTTTCATTCACAGTGAAACTGTAGGGTGACAACTGATACAGCCCAATTTTTAAAAGAGAGCAGGGTGCCCATACTCTTAAAAGTGGTGGAACAGGGTTTTTTTTTAATCTACTATGACAATTTCTGAGTTCATCTGCGTTCTTATATAGTTAGTTAGTTAGTTAGTTAGTTAGTTAGTTAGTTAGTTAGTTAGTTAGTTAGTTAGTTAGTTAGTTAGTTCGTTCGTTCGTTCGTTCGTTCGTTCGTTCGTTCGTTCGTTCGTTCGTTCATTGCCCAATCCCAGTCAAACAGACTGAATTGACTCAAAAAAAACTTTACAGGTTTAGCTTCCAAGTAAAAATGTTTAAATACAAACAATAAAAATGAAGCTTTGTTTTCATTTTATTTTTGATTCTTTGAAGCTAAACCTATGAAGGTTTTTTTTTTGAGCCAATTCATTCTATTTGACTGGGATTCGTCAATTTTTTTTCTATGATGCTCCAAGAAAACAGAAAGGCTTTCATTCATTCATTCATTTATGATATTTCTACCCACCTTTCTCCTTATAAAGGACCCAGGGTGGCTTACATCATGGAAAGACAATATTAAAAAGCTAAAAACAATAACTCTACACAACTATTAAAAAGGAACAAACAAGTACCACTCTGAGAAACGGGGAAACACAAACAATACTAAAAGTACAGTCAAAGCAGTCATGTATAAGAATCCATTTAAAAATCCTACTCAGGCCACCAGTCACTGGGGGAAAGTCACTAATGGAAAGTAGGGTTGACCAAGGCTTTTGATGCTTAACTCTTTGAATCTCAGCATAGTCAACACACTGTTTTTAACCATGTTAATGCTGAATTATAAGTACCATGCAGCCTTGCTTCTCTGGAAGTAATCGTAAATGTTGGAAGACAGGATGCGATCCCCCCACTGCAAAAGAAGAAATACATAATGCTAAAAATACCCCAGTGATCTATGCATGTAGCCATCGTCTCCGACAAATTCAATTAAGTCCGTCATACATCATTTCCTCCCAAAGTTATTGATAGAGACATAGCAGTATTGAATTTTAATTATTCAGCACATATCGATCCCACAATAATTTGGCGAGAATGATTTTTGAGTGGTCGGGTCCCCCTCACCCACTGAGAGGAAACCACTATTATCTCATAAATCACACCGTGTCATTTTAGCAGAAGGTTAGATTTCTTCTCTATTACAGAGCTTTTAGAAATTTTTTTATAGCCAAAAGGCTTACAGGTAATTCATAAAGACATGGGGTAGCTGTAAAGTGTGACCAATCCCTTTCCATTCCTATGAAGCTGCTGGAGAATGGTTTGGGGTAAGTACGTCCACACTGTGTTTGCAAAATGTAGTACAAGCCGTAATTGACAGACCCCCAGGAGCACAGGGTTGCTTACAGTAGTCTCTGTGGTATCATCTGTAGTAGCAGGAGTCTCACCTGCCAGACTGACAGCCGAATTGTGCTCACCTGGAGAAATGCTGGGCTTCAGCCTAGTTTCCTGGAGGAAAAGGAAGCTGCCCCAAGCAGTTCCTGAGAACTCCCGACAGCTCTTTCAAATACCTGAAAGATTGTCCTACAGTCGGGGGACAGGATCTGTTCTCAATAATCCCAGAATGCAGGACACTTAATAAATGGGCTCAACCTGGAAGAAACTAGATTTAGGCTGAATATCGGGAAAAACTTCTTAACTGTTAGAGCAGTACAACAAGGGAACCAATGGCCTTGAGTGATGGTGAAAGCTCCAACGTTGGAGACATTCAAGAGGAAATTGGACAAGCATCTGTCAGATCTGCTTTGATTGGGATTCCAGCACAGAACACAGGGTTGGACACGATGTATAGGTCCCTTCCAACCCCATTAGTCTGATTCCATGATTCTGTTTCTTTACTTACAGCTGAACAAATCAAACAGCAAGGAAAAACATGACTGTTTTAAGCAACAGGTCTCAACAAAATAACTGCATTCAGTAGACTACCGAGAGGGGAAAAGCAGAGTAGAAAGGTGGGACTCTCTTAGAAATTCAGAGGCAGGAGGGAACAATTACCCAGCGGTTTAGGCATCTGGTGGCAGAGCCAGAGGTTTGGAATTCAATCTCCCACTGGGCCTCCCTGACAGAGCTGGAATCGATGTTCCATTGGGTCCCTTCCAACTCTGCAGTTTCAAAAGGACGATGACGATGAATTGGTTACCGCAGGATAGATTGACAGTCAACTCAGCCCAGAAAGCTGCCTCTCAGCCACACCTTCTACAGGCAGCATGCGAGATCATAAAAATTCCAATAGGGAGTGGTTCCTGGCTCCACCCCATTGGCCTCTGAAAATGCAACCAATACTTCTGAGTTAATCTATTTCAACTCATTTTGTCTGAAGATAGTGCACCCCTCTAGTTTCTGTCATTATTTCAGAACACAGAGCAGGGAAGGGTTAGTTCCTTTCCGAATCATAATGTAGAAGAATCACCAAGTTTCTAGCAGAACCTCCCGGGTGCGCTTGAGATCAAGATCGTCTTGAAGGGGAAAACGGGGGCAGTAAAGCTAAGAGCATGAAATGTTTGCCTTCCACGAGACACCATCAATCAAGCCCTCTTATTATCTCTGAATGTGACATCAAATCCATGTAAAGTATAAGACATTTTCTTGTCAGCCATGTGCCTGACATTAATGTGTCATGTCTCTCATTATTTTGGAGGAAAAAAAGGGGGAAATAACACTCCAGAATTTTTGAAGTGCTTGTTGAGTGAGTGAGGAGCTGGCTCCTAACAAGACAAGTGCTTGGAAAGTCACTTTTGAAAAGTAATTAGTTCAAGTCCCAGGGAGCAAAAGAGTAGTTAAATATAGTTACATGTGCTGCTTTTTACAAGTAGCTCTTTCCATTTGTAGGAATCACAAACAAAGGAGTTACTTTTAGGTTACTTGGGGGAAATATCAGATTGTTATCAGCTGCTAGCAACTCGTACAAAGAAAAGTTACAGGGATGTGCATCAGTGATGTTGCGCATACTCTTGCAACTTTGATCAAAACCGTTGCAGTCAGTGCAAGAAATGAACGAGGTTATTCCTTGCTATTTTGCCGTTGCAATGTAACTTAGTTATACATAGCTCAGTGGTTTAGGCAGAGGCTGGGAGTTCGATTCCCCCCACTGGTCCTCCTGGGAGAAGAGCAAGCCTGGGTGGCCTTGGGCCAGCTGCACAGTCCCAAGTCACCTCTGAGCAGCGTCTACCTGGAAAAGCAAGAAAAGAGTCATCCTAAGTCAGAACTGGCCAGATAAGTCAGTGATTTAGGTATTTGGCTGTGGAGCCAAAAGTTGGGAGTTCAATTCCCCCCTTGGTGGCTCCTTGACTGGGGCTAGACTGGATGATCTCTAATGCCCCTTCCAGCTCTGCAGTTCTAAGATTGCCTAAGATTTCTAGGGCCACCGGCCAGGCTGACTACAAAACCAAGGCAGATCCGAAACCAAAGAGGGCAGGGTTAAATTAGTGTTCACTATTCTCACTATTGGCTCACGATTCTCTCCCTCCCTGCCCTCTTCGTCTTTCTTGTGCCCACAACACACATCATATACTCGTAAAGCCCTTTACTGCAGCACATTGTGATTATTTTATGTCTGCTTTCAGGTGTTTTAAGGTGCTTTAACCATCTGAACTATTTGTTTTATGACTACACTATGCTTAACTATTTTTTTAATGCTATACTTCATATTTAACAAACTGTGGGCTGCTTGGAGTCTCCTCGCCAGGAGAAAAAAAAAAAGCAACATGAAAATGAAATAAATAAATATATATTCTTGTCAACAGAAAATTGTGGAGTTAAACCGCATCCCCCGCAGGCACAAAGAAAACAAGAACAGTGTGATAGGGCTCATTTATTCTCTTACATTTATTCTCAACTGACAGCCACCTTTGATTGGGACCTGACTTGCCTATAAATATTGTTTTTTTTTATTTTCACGGAAAGAGGGTCTTGTCTTTGGTTTCGATTTCTTGTGGGTTTTGGGGGGAGATGGTGTGTTTTTTGTTTTTGGATGGGGGTTTGAGTTGGGGTGGGGTGTGGGGTTGGTCTTACCTTCGTTGGTTTTAAATTACCAAACTGTTTGGAAGACAGATGGCTTTGGAGCTAAGCCCGGTTCGAACTTCCTTCTGATCCCAGTCAGGGGAAAGGAACCAACGAGTAAACACGAGCTTCTGTCGGTGGCAACTGGTTGTTCCACCTGGCATGGGAAGTAGAGAGCCAGTCCGGACCCATCTGTTATCCGGAAGAGGAACCGTGTAAACCCACCAGTAACCTCTCGGTCATTCACTGATGAGGGCTCGCTGTGTTTTTCCCAGGTATGTGTCCAACTATGCGTGAAGGAATTAATCAGTTCTCGCCATATGATGGACAGCTTCAGAGGCTTTGTTAGCAATCCCTGATCAACTGCGTTTATTGGCTGCCTACACATAATTCGCACCGACTCCACATGTCATTAAGCCACCTGGAGGTATAGACCAGGGGCCCTGTGGTGTCCGCATTGACCAAATTCTTTAGCCGTTGTGTTGTGATGCCCCTAACTTGGCCGATTTATCCTTACTTTCTATTCCAGTTAGCAAAATATCGTAGCAGGAATTCTTCCGGCCAAACCCTTGCTGGACGAAGACAGAGCACTCCAGCGATAATCGCACAGAATGATTATTTAATGAAGGTGGAAATGGTGGTGATTTTTTTTTTAAGCCGAGTCAAAATCAATTTTTTACTTACAGCCCAGGAAGGAAAACGTATGTACCTGGAATTAAATCCCGTTGAGGGTTTTTTTTTTTTTCATACAGAATGGAAAGTAACCGTTGCAAACTGAAAACAATTTCCCTTACAGGAGAGCTCATAAAATATAGTGGGGCGTACCTATGCAAACTTGCTTAAAGGTCCAGCATTGCCTTGCTATTCTCTATTACAAACAATAGTTCTTTAAAATCAGCGCGCTCTACCCCAAGCTAAAAGAAATTCTGGTTCTGCAGCCGGAGAATACACTAGGCACACACAAAATAAATCATTCATTTCCCCCTCATTTTTATTTATGACCCTCTTCACGGTTCCTAAAAACTAAACTAAGGCAAAAAAAGGAAAAGGTGAAATAAAGGAATTTAACCCTGGTGAACAAATAAGATTATCTCCTGAGGAAGGGAGATCAAAGAGTATAACTCTGCTGGTCCTCCTGAATCCTTCTACGGCCTTTGACACCAACAACCACAGTATCCTTCTGAGATAGCTTATCAAGACTTGAGAGCACCAATTTTCAGTGGTTCCACTCCTTCCTCGAGGGGCAGTCTTAGATGCTACAGCTTGGGGAGGTTGTGTTCACTTCTTGGGACTTCCATTACAGGTTGCCTTGGGGATGAACATGTTCAGAGGAGGGTGACAAGGATGATCCGGGGTATCAAAACCAAGACTTATGAGGAAAGGCTGAAAGAACTGGGCCGGTTTAGCCTTGAGAAAACAAGACTGAGGGGGAGATTGGATAGCACTTTTCAAATATTTGAAAGGCTGTCCTACAGAGGAGGGGCAAGATCTGTTCTCGATCATCCCGGAGTGCAGGACACACAACAACGGGCTCAAGTTAAAGGAAGCCAGATTTCGGATGAATATCAGGAAAAACTTCCTAACTGTTAGAGCAGTGCGACAGTGGAACCGGTTACCTCGAGAGTTGGTGAGCCCTCCAACGCTGGAGGCATTCAAGAAAAACTTTGATCATCACCTGGCAGATATGTTTTGATGGTATTCCTGCCTTGAGCAGGGGGTTGGACTGGATGGCCTTGTAGGCCCCTTCCAACTTCACTTTTCTATGACTCTATGAACCATTTTGATTATCTATATGAAGCCACTGGGAGACGTCATACAGAAATTTGGAGTTTGCTGTCATCAGTCTGTCAACAATACACCACTTTATCTCTCCTTTTCCTCATCTCTTCCTCCAGAAAGCTAGGATTTGGAAGTCACACAAGCAGCTCCTTAACTACTAAAGCTTCTCCATGAGTGACATCAGCCTCCAACCCATGGGCTGTAACTACAACTGTGTGGGTAAAAGTGGTGGAGATAAGGCACTTCTGTTCTTCCATATCGCTTGAGTAATTTGATTGTCTGGAAAGGGATAATATTTCTTCAGTATATCATGTCTCAGATAATCAAATTTCTTCCAAGAAAGGCTTAATTTCTATATTTTTCCTTTCTCTCTCTTTTTTTGGGGGTGACTGTCATTTCTATGAAGGTATGTTCCATCTGACAACCTATCAGTTAGAGGCAGTAGCGAGAATGGTGTTACTCATGATACAAATCTTCTACCCCAAGGCCAAGCAATAACTATGTCTCTTCTTGTGAACACACAAGGGAATATTGATATCATGGAAGGAAAAAACACATCTTTGCCCTGTACAGTGCATCTGATATAACAATCCTCCTTTTAGGGTATATCTGATAATAAAAACAAGAAGTATTCCACTCTCTAACTCCATGTGAAAACTGATCTATTACCCCAATAACTTCACTCTGTGCAGCTTCCCAGCATGTACAAAGGGTTACAAGAGTCCTTTCATAGTTAATCTGTCATGTTTAAATTGGACTGGAGGAAAATAACTGGAGATTCCTCTCCCAGTTATTCAATGGGGATAGATTTAGGTATGCATACCAGTTAAAATTACCTCTGTGTAGATTGTGGAAGTCGTTTAAAGGTTCTGTTCAGTTCAATTGACAGTTCAATGCCCTAGATCAAATCAAATGTGAACCTTCTCTAGAAGCAAAAATGATGAAACTGAGGCTGTTGTGCTTGGGGTGCATCGTGAGAAGACAAGACTTAAGGGGAAAGACAATAATGCTAGGAAGAGCTGAAGGCAGCAGGAAAAAAAGAAAGATCAAATATGAGGTGGATTGACTCCATAAAGCAATCCATGGCCTTGAATTTGCAAATTGCTGAGCAGGGCTGTTAATCATAGGACTTTCTAGAGACTGCTCATTTGTAGGGTCTCCAGAAGTCAACATGATACCACATTACAACAAGAAACATTGTTTTCGACTAGTTAGTCAACGGTGAGTACTTCAACATGCTATTAGTCAAATGTAACCTCTCACGCTTCTCCTCTTTTTCCCGAAATGGTGAATCTGATTAAAATGGTCATATTTGAAAACAAAAGAGGGACTTCAATTACTGTATTCTCTTCCATTTGTTTTCAAGGGATTATGGGCAGTGGAGTTATTTCAGGCAGCACATAATCCGCAGACTGTCCCCAAGTGTCATAACCCAGCACCTTGACTCTATCCCCAATTTTGATAATACTTTTTGAAAATAAAGAACCAGGAATTTAAAAAAAAATCCTCTCAGACTGTCTAGGGGAGAACTCTGTAGATGCAGAGCGAGGGTACAGGTATTGGAACTTCTGGAAGCTACCACAGACGAATGTACACAGAAACATGGTGCTTATCAAGTTAGCCGAATTTAACAGCGAAAATGAATGCCTCCTTTACAAAAGTTAATTAAATGTAATACTTGTTAGCCACTGCTAAGCTCGAAGGGGCATGAGATTGTATGTCACCCAATGGACTCACAATCTATACAACAGAGTAAAGAAAATTGCTCTCTGTGAAAATCTAACACAATTGAAGATTGAGGAAAGGCAGTCACAAGATAATTTTGACAATGTATGCCATGATTTTACTGTTTTCACAAACCAAGGGTGTTCTCTGCATGGTCCAGCCAATGGAACAGCTGTAATCCTGGGTAAATAGCCTTTAACAATGAACATGTAATGGGAAATAGACTCTGAACCTTATGTTTGAATGTGTCCTGGAGGACTGCTGCAGTGAAGCTATTTAATGAGAGAGAGAGACTAATTTTATACACAAACTACATATATAGAGAGAGTCTATTTATATATATATAATCTGCTATGTTGTGTTATATGAATAGCTGCAAGGTTTATTTTCCTGGCATGTTGGTCTGAAATTTTACAATAATTTTAAAAACAGATCTAACTAATGAGAAATGTTGTGTTTTGTTGGTGATGGGTGCATTTCTGGTTGAAATTGCAGATTTTTGGGTGGGGTTGGGTTATCAGATTTTCTTTGATTCATTTATATTAAATTCAGCCAAACTCTGCATCGAGTACAGATGGGATTGAGTTTCATTTCTGTTGGCCTTTTAAAATCAGAATTTACCATCTGTCCGGGCAAACCACGAGGGGAAACGGAGAAGCACTCTGCAGGACAAGCATCCCCTGGAAGCTGAGTTATACTGTGTCAGCACTTTGATCCATCTAGGCTAATACTGGCAGCTCTGACTGGCAGCTGCTCTCCATTGTTTCAGGAAGATGTCTTCCCAAGGTGTCCTTGAAGATGCTGGAGCTTGACCATAGTGTCATATGCCTGCATGTACCACCAACCCAGAGGCCCTCCACTGATCTTAAGTACTATCCCAGCCTGATCCTCTTTAGGATCCGGAAAGCACCGTGATCAGGGATTCCGTGTGTTTCTTGTTTTAGATGGAATCATACATTCTAGAAGGAAGAGATGCCCAGCTTAAGAAGGAATACAGGAACCTGCCTTGTATGGTGTTAGACCAACCTTGAGTAAGCCATGTGCTCTTGGACTTCAACCCCCAGAAATCCTGGCCAGCACAGTTCTTGGTGAAGGCTTCTGGGAGTTGTAGTCCAAAAACACCCAGCTTTCCCAACATTGGGAACCAATGTGTTAGACCATTGGTCCATCTAGCCTAGTACTGCTCGCCAGTGTTTCCAGCAGGATTCTTTCCTGACCCTGCCTGGAGATGCTGAGGACTTAACATGGGGCCGTCTACAGACAAATTATGTCCTCTGCCATGACATTCCTGCCAAAGGAATGTAGACAGTGCATGGAAAAATAAGCAAGTCGGGATGTTCTTCCACAAAGAGATATCAGGACCTTGGACAGCACGGTGCAATTGATCCCTGCAAGATATTCTTCCACACAGAGCCCTCACAGCAAAGGAGATAATTTCCCTCACTCTTCTACCTTCTCCTTTGTGCACAAAATGGCAGATGAGCTGCCATGGCCAGGGGGAGTTCAGGTTTCAAAATGGTCGCCCTCTGTGTAAAATGGCTCCCCGCTGTGCTTTAGGACGGATTTTTTTTTTTGCTGCACAGGCATCAGAAAATGGCCGCCCTATGGAGGATCTTCGCTGGACGCTGGGGTATTTAGCCCAGTGGAATGCATTGAGCGGTTTTCAATGCGTTTCAATAGGCTTTTTTATTTCGCTTGACAAGGATTTCGCTCTACCGTGATTTCGCTGGAACGGATTATCCCCGTCAAGCGAGGCAACACTGTACATAAAAATAGGATTTTGGAACATTTTCAAGGGTTTGGTGTCTATTTCCCCCCTTTTCATTCATATATTTTTAAATATAAATATATAGAGAAAGGAGGATGGCCACGCTTTTCCATCTTAGAAGACAACAGGCACCCCCTGCAGGTTCCTCCGTGAACTGGCCGAGGACATGGTAATCCTGACAAGGTGGGATAGTCTTCAGAGTAGCCAAACTCGTGAGCTTCCCAAGTCAAGGGTTAGTTGTCTGAGCTTCCTCCAAATTAAATTGAGTTTAACAGCCTAGCTGCCAGCTTTGTCAGATGTCCTCTAAATTATTTACGGACCATTTGAAAGAAGCACCCCCAGTGCGAATCCTTCCACCTTTCCTTTTAAAGGACAGCTTTGATGCTTCTGAGAGATGAAAATAAGGTGAAAAGGAAATTGTCCTTTTAAAAAAGATTTGGAGGCTTCTCGTTAATCCGAAACTCTTGTCTCCTGCCTCCGAGGGAAGAGAGACGCATTGTCTGCCTTTCCAAGCCATCTATTGTGGTTGAGTCAATTTGCCCCTCCTACGGTAAGTCTATTGAAGCCATGTGCCCATATTTTGAAAGATTAATTGACTAAAATGCAATGAGACCACAGGCTCCCTTCTTGTCCTGATCTTCAGGGTTGCTTTGTTCGCGCGGGTCAACCCGCCGCAGCCTTCGTTAGCTCAGCCTTCTAAGGAGGCAGACAAAGCCCCAGAAAAGCTCATCCTGAACCTCTGTTTATGACGCTTTGTGGCCAGAATAATGAGCAGGTGGGTGAACAGGATCTATTATTAGAAACCATTTTCACTGCCTTGCGGCACAGAAAATGAAGGCCGGGCCTGAAAAGACCATCTTCTCTTTCATTCGGTCAGAGGGAAGAATGAGGACAGGCCCGGGGGCCTTAAACGCCTGTTATTCCCAGCAACACCACTTTAATCAACGCTTTCTGCAACCATTAACTTACAACTTACCCATTGTTTCAGATTTGTGGCATCCTTCCAAGTTATTTTTCCCCTCCTTTTAAGCCAATGATCCAAATCAAAGGCCTAGCTGTGTGCGAGTGAAAAAAAAAAGGCAGATCGATTGCAAAACTCCAGCCTCACAATGAGTTTTACTTGCTCTAGATGTTTAAAAAGATGCTGGTAATTATATACAGATTTAATGATGAATACCTTCTGTAGCCATTCTAGCATGGATCCCCCCCCATGCCCCGTCGTGATTTCAGACTCCCATTAGCCCCCTGACTGAGTTTGAAGAACCTCAAAAAGGCACTGTGTGGAACAATCAATGGGCCATGGTTTGCCATGAGGAGGATTGTAAATAATAATGACCTAGGAGGAAATGACATGACAAGCAATAAGCAGAAAGCTATTCCAGATCAGGGAATCCATTTTGGTAACTACAAAGCACCATTCCTCTTCTGGGTCTATTTGCATAACATGCCTGCAACAATATTTTCATTTGCTGGGAAAGAGCTGTTAGAAGGACTCGCTCAACATCTGGCAGGCGCCCGGGGGCTGGATCAGCAGGAGGCATGCCTCCTGTAGGGCTCCGTGTCACCCTTGGTGACCTAAAGGAAAAAATATGTCCCTCCTGCCTTTGGTGATGGGCTTCCTCTTCCAATCAGACCAGAAAATGATGGCCTGATCAAGGTTGACTTGGGATTCTATCTTTCCGAGGTTGATAAAATGAGTACTTGCTTAATTATGTCGTAAGGTGCTCAGAAAGCGGTCAAAGCACTATGGAGTGGTACACAAGTCAAAATAATGTACGAATACAAATACAAATACTAATGATGATGATGATGATGATGATCATGTTTCACTAATGATGGTAATGATGATCATAATAATATGATGATAATGAATGTTTCATCAAGTTGATAAGTCAATAATAATAATAATAATAATAATAATAATAATAATAATAATAATAATAATAATAATAATAATAATAATAATAATAATAATAATAATAATAATAAATTGTGAACAGATAAATGCAATGATTTAGGAATTGTGTGATCAGATGGTGAGAAAGATATTCATCTGACTTCCTAGTCATTGACCATAATACATTATTGTTGTTGTTGAGATATGCCTGTAATCATACCAGAAAGGGCCACATTCCCAGAAGCGATTTCCCTTAAAGAGATCCATCCATCCATCCATCCATCCATCCATCCATCCATCCATCCATCCATCCATCCATCCATCCAACCATCGGGGGAACAGTCCAGTCTGACCCTAAAAAGCTGTAGCCCTACTGCTGGACCACCAATGGTCCAACGTGGACGTAGATCAAGATCAGGCTGAAGCACGGGTGATTTTTTTTTCTTGTCAACTTTCTTTCTTGTCCAGCTTCCACACCCATACATGGTGATTGGAAATCGAAGAGCGAGGATGATCTTGGTCTCCATGGACATCTCCTTCCACTTGAGGATCTTTTCTAATTCCTTCATTGCTGCCCTTCTGAGTCGTGGTCTTCTTCTGATTTCTTGGCTCCATTTGGATTTGAATCCGAGATCAACAAAAATCCCGGTTCAGTGCTATAACCACTGCACCATGCTGCCCGTCATGTGGAAAGGATTCATAGCATTGCTGTGTGCAGGTAAACAGCTTCTGAGCATATGGTCTGTCGTGGCATGTAATGAGAAACTCCTTTTTTAAAATCCCTTCAAGCTCAGAAACGGCTTCATCTGGAAACCCAGTGGGACATCCTTGTCATCTCCATAGACTGTAACATCATCAGGCACCTCTTTCTTGAAGCCATGTGTGGTAATATATATATATATAAAAATTAAAAGCGATCCTCTTTTTTAAAAACAAAAAGGCATACAAAGAAAAGGAAGTTTGTTCTTGCGAAAGGATAAAGAGCATTATCAGATGGCCGTGTCGGTAAACCAACAGAGTTATTTCAATATCCCCAAACGGTTTCATTTTTGCAAAGAAACAGGGACGCTTTGGGTTTGTCATCTGCGTTCTCCGCGCAGAAACAATGTCAGAAGGGAGACAGAGGAACTTTAAAGAGCATTAAAAAAGAAAGAAAGAAAATCAACCCAGTACCCAGGAGACCAAGGATTAAAGAAGAGCAGGAATCATTTTGATCTTCACTCTCCTCTTCGTTTTTTTTGCCTTTCATTTTAAATTGGCTACAGGGAAACTCTGCAACCATTCGTAGCTCACCGGAGAAGAAAGCAAATACCAGGATATTTTAAAATAGGCCATATGGATATTCAGTGGCAAACAACACACACAATGGATACAAAGCATCTCGGTGGAAGTGTTAGTCCTTCTGGAATTCTGGAAAAGTGTATTACCATTATTTCAACAATGGCAAAAGGAAACAACCCCAGTATGAGATGCAAGAGAGACCATGTGGAACACTTCAGTCTTTCCTCCTGGGGGGGGGGGCATGGAAGGAACAGCTGTGGGGCATGAGGTACCATATCTGCAGCATCTGCCACCTGAGGCAGTTGGCACACTCTGCTGAAGAGTAGGAACATCCTGTCCTTACTCCAATAGGTGCAACTACATCCAGTGGCACCTAGTATCTGAACTATTCCATGATATCGACTCCAATCCTATTCACTTCTGTCAATGGTTTCCAAACTTTTTCTGCTCATGGCTCTCTTGACTTGATGCCCGTTGGCCACAGCTCCTCAATACAATACTTTGAGGAGGAAGCAAAATACTAAATTTAGGAAAAAAACAGAAATATCTGTTTATATGTATTTCCATGGTGTATTTACAAGAACTGCTCATGAGAGGGAGCCAGAGATCATGTGGTGTGTGACACTTTAGACTATACTACTTCCTTTAATTTCAGAGGATTCTGCGGCATCCATGGCTGGGTTTCGCAGTGCCTCAGGGTGCTGCAGCACACCGTTTGGGAACCACTGATTTGCCCACCAAAGCAAAATGTGCTGCTTATATATTGCCCCATAGCGCTTCAAGCACTCTCTGGGCAGTTTACAACTTACCATATTTTTCCGTGTATAAGACACCCCCCTTTTCTAATCCAAAATTAAGAAATCTACGTGGGGCTTAGCAAGTTTAGGGGGAAAGGGATCAAAGCGCTGCAGGATCACTCTGATCCCTGCTTTCCCCTCCATTTGTTTTTGTTCTCTCCTCAGCTTACTTCCATGTATAATTCCCTCAATTTTTAGTCTAAAGATTTTAGACAAAAGTATAGTCTTATACACTGAAAAATAGGTAATTATGCAGGCTACCAGCAGATTCCTTTCCAATCATTGGTCATGAACTCATTGTAAAATCAGGCACCTGGCCAGTAACACAACCAATCACATGAAACAGTGGTCCCCAACCTTTGTTCCCCAGATGTTCTTGGACCGCAACTCCCAGAAGCCTCCACCACAAGATGTGCTGGTCAGGATTTTTAGGAGTTGTAGTCCAAGAACATCTGGGGACCCAAAGCTGGGAAGCACTGGTGTGAAAGGCCACCACAGGAGAGAAAAACTATTGCTCTGATGTGGATGGTTTCTGCCAAGAGGATTTCTGCCACTAACTATAAACGAACATGAACCAAGTGGTCTGTGGACTATGAGTCATCTAAACAGGATTGATGGATAGGGTTTCCTGCGTGTGTGCAGCCACACTATTTTACTGATCTCCAGTTAATGGCAAAGCAATATTTATGCACAGCAAAGCCAATATTTCAACGTTAGTCATAATGTATGCAAGTTTTAACCTTTTTAAGCCGTTTGTGCAGCAGCTGATTAGGTATCTAATTAAAACTTCACTTTGGGCTGTCAGGATCGGCTTTGAACTTCATCTAGCAAAGTGAGGAAATGGAGGAGCAGAGAAAAAGTGCAGGAAAGGGTCATCCGCACGAGCAAATTAGGAGACAGGCAGCTCGGCTGGAGATTCATCAGCGTCCTCGTCGGGGAACACGAGAGGTCATCTGTCTGCTCAGAAGATGGAACTGGGTCTCTTTTGCGAGCCATTTATCATAGGATGAAAGGAATTTCTTTTTCGGGGAGGGGGCAGTCTTGACACAGAATGAGCCATCGCCATTTTTCATGCAAGTTTTTTTTTTAAAAAAAACTTTCTTTTATTCCATAGGCTTGGAAACGTTTTTTCATCCGAGAACTCAGGATCCCCTTAAGAAGCTTATATATATAATGGCTTTTGATTGTGTGCAGGAGGAGCTTTTATCTGGAAACTCTCTAAACCAAAGCAGTAAATATTCATAATTCCTCATAATTAGTCCCTTTTCCAAATAACTAAAGTATAATGAGAAGAGTAGCTTAATTAGGCATAATATTGCTCTTTTTTTTTGCAGTGTCGAAATAATACTTCAAGTTACTTATACAATTCTGGTGCTGTGGTCCCAGTAAATGAGGGAAGACAACCCCCCCCCAGTTCAACAGCTAATTTTTCTGCTCTTGTTTTCTGTGCTACCAAGGATTTTGAAGTGACCACAGGGACAGCCATCTATGTTTCCTGCCCCAAGTCAACGATTTGCACCATTCAGTACTTCTAAGATAAATAGAAAGAAATTATTTTGCTTCCTTTTAAACAGTAGAAAAAAATAAAGAGCTACTTTTGAGTGGGAAATAGTAGTAAGTAATTATTTTGGAGGAATTGTAACTATAACAATAACTGGTTAATTTTTAAAACTAACTGGACAGCTCAGTGGTTTAAGGTTTGGTTTGGTTTATAGGCTGCCTTTCTCCTGATAAGAGGACCGAAGGCAGCTCGCAATATGAAAAAGGATAGAATTAAAAACATAATAAGTTAAATATTTAAAAACAATTGAACAATATGCTGATTTAAATACAACTGAATAATTAAAAGGAAACGGACATTAAAAACTATCTTAACTCTAAGAAGGCATCTGGCTGCAGAACCGCAGGTTGGGAGTTTGATTCCCCACTGAGCTTTGTGGGAGAAAGAGCCAGCCTGGGTGGCCTTGGGCAAGCTGCACAGTACCAAGGTTGCCCCTAGAGGAAGGGAAGGGAAAAGCACTTCTAAGTATTCTCTGCAAGGTTGCCCCTAGAGGTAGGGAAGGGTAACGCACTTCTGATTATTTTCTGCTAATAAAAAGGGTTGCCAGAACTGACTTGATAGCACAAAGTTTTTATTATTATTATTATTATTATTATTATTATTATTATTATTATTATTATTATTATTATTATTATTATTATTATTATTATTATTATTATTATTATTATTATTATTATTATTATTATTATTATTATTATTATTATTATTATTATTATTATTATTATTATTATTATTATCTCCAAGTTCAGGAATGACACCTGTTTGCTTCTCTATTGCAAAGAGAGGAAGACGGATGGTGACGGTGCTCCTTTTGGGTTATGAGGTGATGATGCTCATCCCTCCATGACCAATGTCTCAGAGGAGACATCACAATTCATCAAGGAGAGCCAAGCCGCTATCAGTCACAAGGCAGATCTCTCCCCCCAGAGCAACTGTCCTTTCAGAAGGCCCCATGATTAATGCAGGAAGTCTGTTCAAGGAAGAAGCTTTCCGTGGCCGTTCCTCCTTTCCACACATTTATCTCCCCCCTACTAGTCCTCGGGAAAGTGCGATAAAGGAGCAGAGAAGATCCATTTCCCAACAACACACAAAACTCTACCCTTTAAAAGGGTAAACTCAGCACCTCTTCGGCAAACACTGCAGAGAAAGAAGACACACCTTCTGACACGACATTCGGAGAGAAGACAGGTGTGGTTTAAAGATATAAAGAGGCTGGAGGTAGATCAAATATTTCCAGGAAAGGTGAATAACAAAAACTACTGGCGCTGCTGCTGCTGCTGCTACTAGATATTGTTATTTATCGCAAGCTTTGTATGGAAAGAGATTATACAAGATGTTTTACTGCAACTGACTAGTATAAATTGATCGGGAACATAGCCTTTATAAATCATCATCCTGCAAATCCCTCGGGAGCCACATATATCTAACACCGTGCCATTGATCTGAACAGAACCATGTTTGCAATATGGAGGCAACCTCATTGCATCTGCCGACCATGTAGCTGTTTGAGAAGAGCCATCTAAACCAGCCCGCCGAGCTACCTGGGAAGAAAAAGAGGTGGCGACCCTAATTCATTCTCAACGATCGTACACTCACCAGGTTTCCGTGCCAGATTTTTGAGAGTCAAGCTTTCAACATCCTGTGCAAAAATGGATAATTCTGTTGCTGCCTGTATATGTTACATCAGACCTGCTACATTTTTTTTGTTGGACTACCAATCCCACAATCCTCAAATAGCATGCCAGCTGGGGATTATGGGGGTCATAATTAAAAATGATTTCAAGGCCTCCCTTTGCTACCCAACTCCCTTGAATGGACTTTATAAAAATTCACGAATGGACTCATAGCAGAATTGCTTCTGTGACTTCACCGTTTTTCCGTTCCAATTATGAAGCAATTTGCTAATTTCGATAAAGTCCTTTATAAAATGAAATAAAACAAATCAATTTGTTTTATGCAGCAAAGGGAGGCCTTGAAATAATTGTTAGTTATTAGCTGGCATGCTATCTGAGGATTCTGTGATTGGTAATCAAAAAAAAAATAGCAGGTAGCTATTGTTCATCCATTGTAACAAGTTATACCAAAGTATTTATTAATTCATTCATTTAAAAAATATTTGCCCCACCTTTCTTCTGAAAAAGGCCTCAAGGCAATTTACATAATTAAAAACCCAGTACTGTACGAGAAGCTAAGAACAGTAAAATATTCAAATATTGGAGAAGAATTAATAACATTATATTTTAAATGGTAAGTAAAGGCATTACAAAAACAGATTTAGAAGCAACAAAATATAAATCATTCTCTTCATTTTCTCCTAGACAGTCAGTTGCTAAGGAAAAGCCTGCCTGAAGAGAAAGGTCTTCACCTATATGTAGCACCTATTAAGACTAGTGGCTGTTGTTTTCTTTTGCATAAGCTTTTGTGTATCTAGGCACATTTCTTCAGATGAATGGTCTTGTCTCTGCAATATGTATAAAACTGTTGAAAGTTTAAAACCATTGGTAACCATTCAAAACTGCCAGTAGGTGTGCTAACAGTTTGAAACAAGATCTATAACAGACAAGTGATTAATTCCATCACACTGACAGTGATTAGGGTCTGACTGGGTGACTAAGGTTTGGATGATTAGATTAATATATACAGTGGTGCCTCGCTTAACGGGCGTCCCATTTAACGATGAAATCGCATAGTAAAGAAGATTTTGCGATCGCAAAAGCAATCGCATTGCGATGTTTTAAATGGGCAAAAATCGCTTTGTGATGATCAGTACCCTGTTTCGCTTACCGATCATCGCAAAGCGATGATTTTTTAACAGCTGATCGGTGGTTCCAAAATGGCCACCGGGTAAAAAAATGGCTGCCCGCTGTTTTCTGGGACAGATTCCTCACTTACAGGGCAGCAAAAATGGCCGCCGTATGGAGGATTTTCGTTTAAAGGTGAGTCTGAAGCCCATAGGAACACATTGAAGGGGTTTCAATGCATTCCTATGGGCTTTTTAATATCGCATAGCGACGAAATCGCTTTGCAGCGATTTTTGCTGCACCGATTATCGTCGCTATGCGAGTCACCACTGTATAATGACACAGGAAACCATGGTCTTTGTTTAAGCCTACTGGGTGTACGTGGAACTTCCTGATGTACTCCTGTTCAGTAGCCTCCTTTTGGAATCTGAAATTTATTCAACTGCTGCAACTCTGAAATTCAAAAAACCAGTGGGGGAACACTACACCCTTCCTGGACTCTTTTTCTCTGATCTCAGGGTCACACTTCTTGAACAAAGAAACACACATATTACTTGCAGTTTTCATAGCAAGGTCTTTCTCACAACATCACCGTGCCTGCCCTTTGGTTCTGGATTTTCTCAGGGAGTCAGATGCTGCTGACCCCATGTGTGCTAACACATATGTATACAAACAGTTATAGAGCTAATTGTTAATCCAATTGAATTAGATGTACTGAAACAATGGGACCTTTGTAACTAACTCAATGTATGTAATGGCATTCATTCCATGAGTCTACTCCTGTTGGAATGAAAAATTGGATTTAGACTTTGAAATCATCATTATAACTTGAATTAAAGGAGGAAACCTCTTCTCCTAATGAGGAACAGGTAGCCAGGTAACCAGGAGGGCCATCTCAGCCTGCTAAGTGCTGCTAGTTATGAATAGGCAAATTCCAAGCCCATCTATCAAGTCCCTGGCTTCAAACAGCCAACTCCGAAGCCCAGACAAAACCTTTTTTGCATGCATTTGGCTGGTACATTATCAAATGCCTTCTTTTTTTTCTCTCTCCCGGGCTCCTGGCTTAAGAATCATCTCATTTCCTAGGATGCGACATCACTTTGAATCAGTAGAAAGGCCACCTCGTCAGACAGGGTTGTTTTCCTAGACTAGGAGAGATCGGTTTTGTCTATACATTTTTAAAAAGAATTACCTCGGAGAGGCAGACTCCAAGACACCGCAGGAAGACAGACATGGCAGAATCTAATTACCCGCACCATAAAAGCTAAGCAGTATTTGTACTAAAATGTTGCAGTACTTTTCTGAATGCAGTCTCATAAAAAGGGAGAGTTAAGGAGAAGAGACTGATTAAATGGAGACTGGTACAGATCAAAACAAAGCCGAGGCAGGGGAAGTACAAGAGGTTCATTTCCTTCCTTCTTCATTGGTGTAAGTTAGGTTCGCAGGTCAAAGAAACAACAAAGCAAGTTAGAATCTCTCTTAGAAGCTCCACTCTCTCCCAAAAATTGATCTTCTTCCACTCTTCGGAGTAATTCAAGTCACTGCTATCAAAAGACTCTTGGTTTTTAAGCCACTCCGTAATATTTACTATGCATAGGAGGGGGCCACACGCCTGTGTACCAACAGTTGTGTTTTTATTTTGCTTTACTTATTCTGTTACCGATCTGCATTATTTCCCCACAGCTACGACCAACTGCATGGTTTCCGACACACTTCCTTTTAACTCAGCCCACCAGCAAATTTCTTTGTACACAATTAAACAGACTGGACCCCAAATTTGTATAATCATATCATTAAAATGAGATGGCTGATGGGTGGAAGTCTGGACTGAACTCATTACCATAACCCTGCTTTGTAATTATTAAAGCGGCATTAGAAAACTTTGGAAATGCAATGAATATGCAAGGGGCTCTTGTGTGTGTGTGTGTGTGTGTGTGTGTGTGTGTGTGTGTGTGTGTGTGTGTGTGTGTGTGTGTTTGAGAGAGAGAGAGAGAGATTCAAAAGTGTTTCAACCTATCTGGAACTGCAATCCATATAATGAAGTTATTATCTCAATGTACCCTAAAAGAAAGAAAGAAAACAGGAATCTAACGGTTGTATCTGTAGACCCATCAGTTGTAGTAAGCTCATCAACTAGGAGGGCTTAAGCTATCTCGCTATTGATTATCTGCCTTTTAAAAGATGAAATTGATCAAATAATTAATTCAATGGATCTGTGTTTTACCAAGGCTCCAGAGAGACATCCTTGAGCGTTATTTCCCTCAAGATGAATAACGCTATAGGCTTTGTGTTATCTACTAGCTTTTGGATAGATAGCAGGAGGAAAAGTCATCTGAAGGTTCCTCCCCTATTCAGGATAAGCCACCACGTGGGTAGGGTGACCTGTGGCAAGTCTAAAAAGAGACACCCCCCAACTTCATCCTTGCTATCAAACCCATCAGTTGCCTGGAGGGCAAACGTCACTCTACAGCTGAAACTTTAATCTGCAGCTTATGCTTCAGTTGATTAATCACAGCAATTAATCAATTAAAGATTACAACCCTGTTTACCTAGGAACCCAATAGGGGTAGGAACGTCTTTACTCTTATCAAGTCAGTCTATTCACTAGGGCTATTTCATGTCAGTCTTACCTGGACTTTTCGTACTCTGCAACAGAACTGGGGGTGAGGGGGGGGAGAGAAACATCTCCCTTGGATTATGCATTGATACATTCCTCAGTTTAGTAGGACACCTAACCAAAATAGGATGTTAGGCATGTATCTAAAGTATAGAGTTTCAGCGATTTGAGATGACTTTATCTCTCCTGGTTCCATCCTATGGAACTGCAAGAATTGTATTTTTGGTTAGGGGCTCTGTATTTTTTGCTATACTGTATTTCAGAGGAGGGCATTAGAGCTTTCTAACACAGAATTCTAAGTCCCTTGACAAACTACAAATTACCGTACCCTGTTAGACCTGTGTAGTATAGATGCACTTCATATATATCTTTACACTGTGTGGCTTGTTGTCTTCTTTTAATGTAAAGAGAGCCAATGGGGAGGATAAGACCATTACTCAGACTTAAGCAGGCAAGAAGGTGTAATTCAACCCTCTCTTCTTCTGCTCTGGTCCTGAGGAAAATCTCTCCTGTGTTGCACCTCTTGGAATCCCCCTCTGGTGCTGAAACAAACTGAAGCCTCAACAGAACTTGCATGAGGTTCACAGCAGTGGTGGCAGATGAGAAAGAGAGAGGCCAAAGTTACTCCTGTGAAAGAGTGATGAACTCATCCAGTGGTGGTGATTTTTTTTTTTTGGTAATAAATGACTTCCCCTTTCTGTCCCACAGCTCCCAGAGCTTCCATGCAACGAAACAGGTCATGTGTGACTCATACCAGCCATGGGAGAGTAGGAGGAAGTTTTCAGTCACTTTAAATCTCCTTCTGCTAGTGACGCCATCATCCTTCCAGAGGTTCCCCCCTCCACCAGCCCTCTTCATCTAGCAACATTCCCTGTTGTGTAATATGACACTCAAACCATGATGGATGGAACCATGCATGAAAGTGAGTGGGGCTTGCAAAACTCCATGGTTATGCCACCCATTCACTCCTGATGCCACCCCATCCCATATCCCCTTCCCCTTTCCATGTTGCTTATCTCATGACTCTCTCTCTCTCCAGCCTGTGTCCAATTAGGGTCCCATATGTTGTTGTTGTTTAGTCATTAAGTCGTGTCCGACTCTTCATGACCCCATGGACCAGAGCACGCCAGGCCTCCCTGTCCTCCAGAGTTGGGTCAAATTCATGTTGGTCGCTTTGATGACCCTGTCCAACCATCTCGTCCTCTGTCATCCCCTTCTCCTCCTGCCTTCACACTTTCCCAACACCAGGGTCTTTTCCAGGGAGTCTTCTCTTCTCACGAGGTGGCCAAAGGATTGGAGCCTCAGCTTCCAAATCTGTCCTTCCAGTGAGCACTCAGGGTTGATTTCCTTCAAAATGCATAGGTTTGATCACCTTGCAGTCCAAGGTCCCATACAACTAAGCCCAAACAAACCTGCCTCTTTGCCACCTCTCGAGAGGACCTAAAAGGGTAATCTTTCGGGTTCTTTAAGGGGAAAAGCTCAAGGCTATCACCCTCTGACTTATGTAGAAGACAATCTTTCCTCCCCTGTATTTTGTTATTGTCTCAGTAACAGGAGATCAGATCTTCAGGCTGGCAAGTCATTGCAGGACTGAAGCTGTTGCACTGCCAATTGTTATGGATCACATTTCCATCTGCCCACTTCAATTTGGCTTCTGACTTGTGCTCTTGGGCTTACCCACTGCTGTGCAAGGAAACACTCAGGATGACCACCAAAAGTTTTGGTTGCACCCCAGATCTAAAGACATTCTAGTGGTGTTCCATGCAACCTCATCAAGAAGCCCAGGTCATGGATAGCTGAGAGTTTCCTCTCGTTACTTTCCCTATGTCTCCACCCGCTTGAATGCGTACTGAGCATACCAATTAGACCCCTTCTCACAACATTGTGGTAATTAATTCAACATCAACATGTTTAACTTGCAGATCCATTTAAATGTGATAACTAAAGCAGCATATTAACGGCTTCTAGCAGATAGAAAGGGAGATAATCCATTCATTAATTTGGGCGAAAATGCGGCATTACGTAAAAGCAAAATGCTACAGGGAAAACAGAGGTAATCTTCCAGTAAGAAAGTCTGGTGAGAGCAGGAAGGTTTTTCTTTCTGAAAAGATGTATTAAAGAAGGGAATTGAAAAATCCGTCTGTAAGTATGAATGTATGTTTCAGGAATAAAAGCCCCAGAGAACACAGTAGGACATGCTAAGGATTGCACAGTGTAATTTTTAACACATAGGCTGATTCTAAGTGATGAAACCAGAAAGATATTCCGGTTAAAAGAGAATGGTTTCATCAATTGGACAATGTAACTTGAATGTGGGACAGCCTGCTCCATGCAGAGTCGCCCTTGCCGAAGCTCAGGTTCATGCAGCAGGAGACACCAGCTTTGCATTTAGTAGTGGATTATCTTTAAGAGAGAAAAGACATTTGTCTATTCTAGACAAGGTGTTTGCAGTGCTGCAAACTGCCGACTCGCTTCCTTTTATTTGGTGATTGGCCATCAAGACATTCTCCCAGGCCTGATTCGCAAACCCAGCTACTTGGAGGTCAAGTGTCTCTGGAAGGAATCACATGCTGTCAAGTCAATTCTGACCCACAGTGACCCTTTTCAGGGTTTCCCAGGTAGAGAATACACAGAAGTGGTTTACCCTTCTCTTCCACTAGGGGCGCTCCGGGACTGTGCACCTTGCCCAAGGTTACCCAGGCTGGCTCTACTTGCAGGGGACACAGTAGGGAATTGAACTCTCAACCTTTGACTCCATAGCCAGAGACCTAAACCACTGAGCTCTCCAGGCAGTTCAGGGCAAAGATCAAAATCGGTACAAAATACAGAAGGGCAGGAGGCATGAATTTAAACCGCCAGGAAAGACAGAGACAAGATACAACCAGGAACTACCGGATAAAACAAGAGTGGGATGGATATGAAGCGTTCCAGATATTATTGGTCTCCAGCGTCCAGCTGCTTTTGCTAGTGTGCCCAAGGGTGACCTCTGATGGGAGGTGGTCATTTTACAATTTCCCTAGGGCTTTACTCTCCCCTTCTTGCTGGAAAGGCCTCGATGGATGCAAAATTAGCACAGCAACCATTCGCAGCTACTGTAATTGAAGATAAAACCCACAA
Source organism: Pogona vitticeps (assembly GCF_051106095.1). Lineage (NCBI taxonomy): Eukaryota > Metazoa > Chordata > Lepidosauria > Squamata > Agamidae > Pogona > Pogona vitticeps. The sequence goes on along the minus strand of NC_135793.1, from coordinate 4,378,719 downwards.
TCTCCGACCATGAAGGTAATTAACACCTGTAATGGGATAGAAAGACATTTTGAGGATTTAGCATGGAGGTGACAGAACTGATGTTCCAAGTAAGCTGTGATTCAACTGTTTCATGCCAGTTTCTCTTTTAAAACAACCTTGTTTGAGAACAGCTATTTTTAGGCCGGCAGGAGAAAACACTGGGAAAGCTGGCACGTTCTCTCACTGCTTTCTGAATATGGCCTTTTCTGAGGTTAGAACTCTGCATGTCTATTCCTTATACCAGTGGTTTCCAATCCTGGGTCTCCAGATGTTCTTGGATCAAACTCCGGGGAGCCTTCGACGCTAGTTGATGCTACTCTATGGGTTCCATCAATCTTACACAAGCCCAGATGATGCCAATATATATTGAGCTTATTCCTTGAAGCTTCTTATAAACAATAGCTACATTTCAGTGGACTGCAGCCTGCCGGGGGCCTGATTCCCCCCAATGTGAAACCTGCTCACCAGCGGCCAAAAGCAGCTGGTTGAGGATGACATATTCAACACAATTGTCTTGGGACAAGAGCAGATTAATTTTTGATGGCCATTATTCCGAAGCAGCAGTGTGAGCATCTGACCTAACTCTTGGCTGGCTTGCGGCCGCGTTTTAGTAACCAAAGTCTTCACTTGCTCCTTTCTCAGCCACATGCCGACAGAAGAGCACAGCTCCCCTCTCTTCTCTGTCATTGCTTTCTCTACATCAGAGGTTCCCAACCTTGGGTCTCCAGATGTTCTTGGACTCTAAATCCCAGGAGCCTTCACCACTAGCTGAGCTGGCCAGGATTTCTGGGAGTTGCAGCCCAAGAACATCTGGAACTGCGGTCTTATAGAATCGGCTCTGATTCTCCCATAGAGAATACCACTCCAAGATGAATTAATAAAACCTTGGTGTTGTGGCTGACCCTTCATAATTTTTTCATCTGTGCAGCTGTGCGAGTGCAGGGGCCATCTCAACCGGTTGCTGAGTAGCGGGGCAATGTCTTTTGTCCCATTGTATTACAATGTAATATCGTTATTGTATAATAGGACCTCCCGTACTTCTGGGGGATTAGTTCCAAGCCTCCCCATAGATGCTGAAAAACATGGATTATAGCAAATGCTATTTTAATAGTGAATACTAGAGATGAGATATTTGCAGCCATATGCAAATATGAATATCCTGGACTGAGGTGGCCAGGAAGTCAAGTCTTGCCTCTTTCAACCAACTTGTCCACTTACAGGTCACTGCACAGCATGCATGGCCAGCGTCCTACTCGTCACGCCAATCTCAGCTGGCACTTCTCCACCTCCTTGTGCTGCTAGCCATAAGTGGAAGGGTCGGTTCAGGGAGGTGGACTGGTCTACCCAGTCACCTGGCTCTGGAATATTTATATTCGTATATTAATATGAATATCACATATCAAGCAAACACTATACAGTGGTGCCTTGCTTAATGGGCACCCCGTTTAACAAAGAAATCACATAGCAATGAAGATTTTGCGATCGCAAAAGCGATCGCATTGCAATGTTTTAAATGGGGGGAAATTGCTTTGCGATGATCAGTACCCTGTTTCGCTTACCAATCATCGCAAAGCGATGATTTTTTAACAGCTGATCGGCAGTTCCAAAATGGTCGCTGGGTTAAAAAAATGGCCGCCCGCTGTTTTCTGGGATGGATTCCTCGCCGTATGGAGGATTTTCATTTAAAGGTGAGTCTGAAGCCCATAGGAATGTATTGAATGGGTTTCAATGCATTCCTGTGGGCTTTTTAATATTGCATAGCGACGAAATCGCTTTGCAGCAATTTTTGCTGCACCCGAAAATAAGCCAGGGTCTTATATTAATTTTTGCTCCAAAAATGCATTAGGACTTATTTTCAGAGAATGTTTCTCTTTTTTTTTTTCATGTACAACCATCTAAGTTTATTCAAATACAGTTGTGTCATCTTCTTCTGGTTGCTGCACAAAGGTGGAGGGCGGGGTTTCACTTAACGGGGGTTTATTTTTTGGGTAGGGCTTATATTACGAGCATCCTGAAAAATCCTACTAGGGCTTATTTTCAGGTTAGGTCTTATTTTATGGGAAACAGGATAACTAGCTTCCAAGCGAAGGGCTCGTGATCAGGAACTGTGAGGATAGAGCGAGAAAAGCAGTATGTAGGAGTGTCCATAGGGGCATGGAGGAGATTCTGAAAGTTATGTTATGTCTGATGGGCCAGGCCATTAGAGGTGCTATGCTAGATAAAGCCCTTTCCTGACCCAAGAAACTGCCATAGTTACTGTTATTTTTATATTGCACATTGCTATTGATACATAGCTTGTACTCTGGCAAATATCCTCTAGAAGCATAAAAAGATCCTTCGCTTAATTTTCAGGGAGGAAATCTTTAGACATATATATTTTCTGTCCTGCTTTTGAAAGTAATAAAGCTCCACTGTTCTTTTCTCGAGATTCACTCTGTGAATTTTCTGACCTCCAGCCAGCAGCCTGATACAAGATGGGCTGAAGGGCTAATTCCTTTTAAACATAATTTCCTGAGCTCTATTACTGTTAGACCGGTGGTTCCCCACCTTGGGTCCCCAGATGTTCTTGGACTACAATTCCCAAAAATCCTGGCCAGCACAGCTTGTGGTTAAGGCTTCTGGGACTTCTAGTCCAAGAACATCTGGAGACCCAAGGTTGGGAACCACAGTATTAGACCAATCCCCAGATGGTGCAACATTTAGAACCTTCCAGAAAGTCCAGACAATCTCACCTTAAATAGTACGAACTTGACTGACGCAGAGCATCAGAGAGACCACTATCTGACCTCGTGGTATATTGTATTTTCAATAAAGAGTGCAATAATTTCAGCCGCCGTTGGAATACAGCACAGCCTAATAGCAGCCTCCTTGTTCTCCCACCTTTTCAAGAACGTGAAAGATTGCCACACAATATCCAAGAGACTATTGCCTGTCGGTAATCAGTTCCACATTAACTAAGAAGCTGGAAGATTGATGAGGTACTTTAAGGTCAATTGCTTTTCTCCTTTACCTCCTCCTTCTCCTCCTCCTCCTTTTCTTAAACTGCAGTTACTTTAATCAACCCAGTTTGTCTTAAATAAGAGACCGAAGGGAGGGCTGTGAATCACAGGCGATCACAGACGATTTGTTCACTTTCCAAGACTGACTTTGGGAAAAGATAATTCACAGGTAGGTCTACCAAAGGCATCCAGGGCCACCAGGATTCTTCCGAGCCTCACTGCTGACTTTTCCGAAGAGATCGGAAGGAAGTATGACGCCTTGAGGGTAAGCAATGTACCGTTCAGAAAACACCTCGAGGTTACAGGACATACGTCCCTGTCCTTAAGGAAGAAGAAGGAGAACGTTCAGAAGCAGAGGTAAAGAGCTTCGGAGAAGTGTTTTCCAATGGGAATTTAATACATATGAGAAGTGCAGATCTTAGGAGCAAGACGTCCACAGAAACGAGCCACTTTCTCGTTATACTAAGACGTGTGCGTTAAAGGTGTGTCTTCCTTTCTGCCTGCCTGCAACTCCAGATCCCAGGAGCACCTAGGATTAGCATTGGCATCCATCAGCATTTCCAGCAACTTCTGAATATTGGGAGAATACTGCTGATCTTTTCTATTTTGCTGAATTCCTTTTTTTTTCATAAAGAACAAAGTACGTACGTAGCAAGACCAGTGTGTACATGTACATGTACATGAGCTCAGTCCTTCACTCTTCCTCCAAAATAGGTCCACCTAATATACTTTGGCTCTTCTGAGAAGAGGAAGGATTTCTGGACAGAACCGAGGACAGTCTTCAGCAAGACCTGCATGACAGGGAGAGAGATCTCTAGGAGGGAAAAGGTGTGAGAGGCAACACTTCAGAGAAATGCGGCACAGAGAAAGCAGGATGATCAAGAAGCATGCCGTGTCCTCGAAGCTAAAGAATCAATATCAGTCCCTCATCATGGACAGTGTTTATGAACCACTGATACAAAGGAAGTAGTCCCAGAGCTAGTGATTTTGAGGTACTAGATCAGGTACATTAGAAAGAGCATGGATGTGGCCATGGAGGATTCTAAATGGAAGGAGTCTTGCTTCTTCCCAGATTAGAAGGAGATGTGCGATGTTTCAGAGTTTCAAATTCCTGGTAAACTTATCTTTTTGCTACGCAGTAGAAGTACAGAAACATAAAGAGGAGAATAGTTACAAGTTCCCCACAGCCCACCCCTTTCTCGATAACTGGCACTTCAAGTCTCAGTAACTCACTCTCAGACATTTGTAGTTTCTTGAAATTACAGACTTGCGTATGCTGCTTTCTTTTCTGCACGCATGCTGGCAACAAGCCAAACAAATCAACAGCAAGCAAACAACTGCTACCAACCCAGGAAAGAGAGGGAAGGAACGCTCGGCAGAGAAGCGGGGCTCTCTTTGAATTCAAAGGCCAGAAGGAACAATCGATTAGTGGCGGATAGACAGATAATCATTCCAGCGCAGGAAAATGCCTCCCAACCACTCAAACTGCATGCAAGGTTGGAAAGAAAACTCCAGCTTATCTCGTCACGGTTTCTCGTTACCATTGCCCCAAAAGCTGAGCCCGCATACTAAGCAAGAGGATTTTGCCCGCTGTATTTTAGGTTTTGCAGAACTCAAAAGTAAAGGGGGTGCAAAATATAAATCTTGCTGATTCTAGTGCCGGGGCTGAATGATAATGGACTCTGACGCAGTAATGCATTTGTCAGGTCCCATACAAATCTTTCCCACGCTGTTTGTTTGGCTTCTTTCCCACATATTTTCAGTCTGCTTGGGTGTGCTTGTTTGTGAAGGGCTTCTGAGTGACCTCCAAGACAGGAGGACACACAGCGGGAAGAAAGCTGTTAGTAAATCAATCCTAAAGTGATTTATTTTCCATCTGACAGATACCAGGCAGGCAGTGTATATTTATCATTTGGACAAGGGCTTAATAAAGATAAATTCAAAGTGCGAGGCTCTAGAAATTCAAGCTTTGGAAATAGCCAGATGCCAAAACATACTTCTTTGATAATTAGCAAGCATTCATACATAATTTCAAGAGGTGTAGCTCAGTACTGGAATTTGGACGCTGGATTTCCCAGGAAGGAGACTTCGAAAATCAAGACCAAGTCAAGATTGATGTCCTGCACGAGGTCCAAACGTTGCTGGTCTCTAAGGATGCCAAATGACACGGTGGCTCCTGCCCCCACATATTTGGTAGTTCTTTCCTTATTCGTATCAGAGGGTTGCACAATTTAAAACCGTGGGCATATACGAAATATGGGTATAATTAAAAACAAATGTTAAGGTATGTAGACTCTTTTTGACCAGAAACTAGCTACTTCAATAATGTTATTTTAGGCATTGGATAAATCTTCTTTTGTACATGGGGTGGGGCATAAATTTCTGTACAGTCACAGAAAAATTGACCTGGCTTTTAAAAAAAATATATGGAATACAAGAAGGTGGAACTAAAAGATCAGTCCTATGTCTGGACGCAGTGGCGTTAAGAAGAAATAAAAGCATAGAGTTGTTCAATACAACACGTGGTTTCATTCTGGATTTCTTTATACAGGGAACTGAAAAGCATGAGGAAATCCTGAACTGGTTTGGGTAGACAGCGTCTCGGGTGCAAAATCCTCTCAGAATTGAGGCCCCAAAACCAGACATGCAAATTTGGCTCCTTCAGCTACACTCACTTTCAGTTCCTTCAGCCAGGATCGGGAATAAAGAGAATGCATTAAATTTGATCAAAACAAAATATATCTTGCCTTATATATAGACACATAGACACAGAGAGAGAGAGAAAGACGTGAAAAATAAATTGCTAATACCCCTCAGGAGCGCACACCCGGTCTTGTCAATATGACAGAAAAGCAGGTGTTGTGTGCTTCAAAGAAACTCTTTAAACACATAGATTGACTTTTTCAACTGCTCAGAGATTCATAGACAGGCAGGGGGAGAAACATGGCCAGTGGAAATGAAAGCATCTACAGGATCTTGTAGTCCAAGGATGGGAGACTTCAGTTTATAGGATCTGCTTTGGTGGCGGTGGTTTCTAGGACCTTCAGATCTGTCGGGCAGAGGCAAAAGGCACAGGCTTAATGCTGAGTTCGGGAATTTATTTTGCTGCCACCACGTGGCTCTTCTACACACAAAAATCTGCATTTAGGCAAAGAGAGAGTTTTCATTCAGGTAAGAAAGAGCAGGATTGGTAAGACAGAGATTGAACAATTCTGGTAACCCTAGCTGTGTGGCTGTACCATCACTGCTTCCTGCAAACAGAGTCCTTAGTATGGGCAGGTAATCCATCCATCCATCCATCCATCCATCCATCCATCCATCCATCCATCCATCCATCCATCCATCCATCCATCCTTCCTTCCTTCCTTCCTTCCTTCCTTCCTTCCTTCCTTCCTTCCTTCCTTCCTTCCTTCCATTCATCATCAGCTCCTTCCTTCCTTTTATCATCAGCTCCTTCCTTCCTTCCTTTTATCATCAGCTTTTTCCTTCCTTCCTTCCTTCCTTCCTTCCTTCCTTCCTTCCTTCCTTCCTTCCTTCCTTCCTTCCTTCCTTCCTTCCTTCCTTCCTTCCTTTCATCATCAGCTCCTTCCTTCCTTCCTTCCTTCCTTCCTTCCTTCCTTCCTTCCTTCCTTCCTTCCTTCCTTCCTTCCTTCCTTCCTTCCTTCCTCAAATATATATGTCATAGAAAGTTGGGTGGCTGCTTTCTCACCTCAAGCTTATAACAGCACATCAGCCTCCAGACAAGAGAAACAGAGACCGTAAATTGCTGTCGTTTTTTGAAAAAACAAAACAAAAGGACTGCTTTAAGTTCGTTTTAACACAAACATTTTCCCCCCACATCCCTGAGCCACGTAATTAAACCCCCCTCCTCCAAGGAGCCCAGACAGAGGCGAGCTCCCCACCAGCCAAAAACTTTCATTCCACTAACCCTTTTAGCACCTCTCTGGATGTGAAAAATGATGAAGGGTTTCATCAGTAATGTTAGATCCTGTGGGAAGTTGGGGAGAAGGCAGAGGAGAGCCTTGAGTGCTCAAAGGGAAGTGTGACATATAAGCAGAGGTTTGAAATAATCTCCAAAGAGAGAAGATGAAAAATAGCACCTTTCTAAAAAGTAGGGCCTCTCAATATTTTTTTTAAAAAACTGAATCAAGTTTCCATGAGTTGTAATTTCTTCTTTCCTTCTTCTTTGATAATAATTGCTCACAGGGATTTTTGTCGTGATTGCGAGCAACTTACTTCCATGTGAGTAACACTGTCACTTTGGAGCATGATCTGTTGGGAGTTATTTCAACCTCGCAGGCTGCCTTTAGTAGGTTTCAAGTGGGAGGGACTTTTCTGGGCCGGGGTGACTGTCAATCAATCCAGTGGTAACCAATTGCTCCTTCCCCACCTCTGATTCCAAAGAGAGTCATGCCTCTCTGCTTAAGAGTGTCTTCTCCCCTCCCTTTTAGTCTGTTTGCAATGATACAGTTAGTAGTTATGCAGTTAAGAATGGGAATGTAGTCTATAGGAGCCTGCTGAAAGCAGGCTATGAGTCAGTTGAGGCTTGAACCCGAAGTCACTTTAAACCCAAATAATTTTTACTTGTTTTTTTAAATTTCTTTCTTATTAGTAGTTTTAATATGGCACTTGTTCATTGCTTTTAAAGTATCGTAAAGATTTATTCTTTAACTTGGTTTCTTTTAATACTGTAAGCGGCCTTGAATCCTTTGGGAGAAAGGAGACATATAAATATTTTAAATAAAATAAAATAAAGGCAGATACAGGGAACGCAGATAGAAATTCCGTGGGGATGGAGCCACGGCTGAGAACAAATAGTTTTAGCAACTGTCTTTCTGCGATGTGATTTCAAAACTTTTGCAGAAGTCCAGTGCTGGAGGACAGAAGGTAAATGATCGCCCTTTTAAATCATCATCATCATCTCGCTTGTGGATGAAACACACTTCTGTGGTCCCTGTAGTCATATGGGATATTGATTTTGGCAACAATATCAAGGAATTTCACACCGTATTATAAGCAGTTGTAGATCTCAGAAATCACACCATCAGACTACAAAAAATGGCATTATTGGGAACAACATACATATTGCACTGATATTTAACAGACCCTTAGGTTTCCATTTAAAACTTGTATCTGTTCTATAGTATCAGTCAGTGTTTTTATAATTTTAATTGACTGTGCCTGGTGTTTTTAATCATCATCATAGGCATCCTTCAGTCTTGAGAGACTATGGTAGTGTGCTCTGTATGGAGGACTTCGACGCTTTATGCGAAGTTGGAGTGTCCTCTCCAGAGCACGAAGCCTGGGTAAAATAATATGGAGGATAAGCTGTTACCCAAGCAGCAAATCCCCCCTCTCCACATCACTGAAATAGTCCAATGGAAAGGCATATTATTATTATTATTATTATTATTATTATTATTATTAGTAGTAGTAGTAGTAGTAGTAGTAGTAGTAGTGTTGATGATGATGATGATGATGATGATGATGATGATGATGATGATGATGATGATGATGATGATGATGATTGAGTCCAAACCGTTGGGGGGGGGGGGGAAGAAACCCTGAGTTGAGTCGCCAGTGTGATTTAAATCCAATCTGACAGCAAGTGCTGAGAGAGTTGCAACCCCATCCTTGGTATTCTGTTTATCTAAACACCAGATTAGTTGGACATTTGGCTGTTCTCCGGTCACTCCATAAAAGAAATTGCATTCCACTTTGTCTTTTTCTTTTCTTTTCCTTTGAAGGCAACTCTCTTTAGAGAGAGTTAAGTTCCTGCCTCTTCCCTCTGATGATCCTTGTCACGCTTACCATGTCTTTCGATTCACTGATCTCTCCAGGAATGACATGTTCATTTCCTCCCCCGCAAATAAAATAGAGGTTAGCCAGCTTGGAAACATGGGTTGTTTTGCACTCTGAGCAAGCAAGAAACATTTCCTAATTAATTAACCTCTCTCTCCATCTTTCCTCCCATGACATTTGTATACATCGGGACTGACATCAGATTGTCTGCTAGCTTCATCAGGAGTATTCCCTTCTCTGAAATTTCCCAGGAGGCAGATCAACCACCAGGTTCCCCCAAACAAAAGAGACAGCTGGATGTAAAGTCAGTATCTACTCTAGACTCGCCCTTCCACCTTATCTTCAGGTGCAGGTGGTAGACGATGTTCGTTCTTAAAAGGATCCTTCCAGCCGACAGGACACCAAGTGGAGATGACACGCCATCCAAAGGTGTTGATGGACATGGAAAAGGACGAGGAGAAAAAAAATGCAGGAGACATTTTGAAAGCTCGGCTGTGCGGGATCCCTGAAAGCATTGAGCAAAATGCTTCAGATAAATACACATGTGTGTGTGTTTGTTTTAGGAAGACATGGGGATATTTTTTTAATGACAGCAGTAACTGGCTGTGCATTTGCACAGATGAAAACCTCAACAAGTTTTGTTGTTGTTGTTTAGTCGTTAAGTGATGTCCAACTCTTTGTGACCCCATGGGTCAGAACACGCCAGGCCCTCCTGTCTTCCACTGCCTCCCGGAGTTGGGTCAAATTCATGTTGGTCGCTTCGATGACCCTGTCCAACCATCTCATCGTCTGTCATCCCCTTCTCCTCTTGCCCTCACACTTTCCCAACATCAGGGTCTTTTCCAGAATCTTCTCTTCTCATGAGATAAAGTATTGGAGCCTCGGCTTCAGGATCTGTCCTTCCAGTGAGTACTCAGGGTTGATTTCCTTCAGAAAGGACAGGTTTGTTCTCCTTGCAGTCCAGGGGACTCTCAAGAGTCTCCTCCAGCACCACAATTCAAAAGCATCCATTCTTTAACCAGTACCATCCAGTTTTGGAAGGAATGAAAAGATGGCCAGAGGGATGAACAAGAGAAACCCCCTAGAAATGGGTGGTTTGTTACCCTCTAAAAGGCCAATCCCATTTTCAAGACAAGGTTCTCATAAACCTTTTACAATTTGTGGATCAGTAGCTGAAGCAGGAAGCAGGAGAATCTCCTCCTGCCTGAGATTTGGGGGCTTCTGTCCAACAGAAGGCAGGAGTCCTCATAACCACAGCAGGCTCATTGCTGCCCTCCGTTGTTTTTCTCAAATGTTCTGCGGATGCTTGTCAGGGAGGAAACTCTTCACTTTAAAATCAATATCGAACATGAGGCATTCATTCTGCTGCATAACTATGCCTGCATGCCAACTGGCTGACTGTAACCTTTTGTGGCCAAATAGACTCAATTGTCTATTGGTCACAACAGAAGTTTGTTCTTGCGTGGGTAGAAAGAAAATGGAATATTTTTACAAAGCTATACATTTCTGCAAAGTTTTTAGCAGCACAGATATGGTAGAAGGCAGTTTAACAAAGGGAGCACATACTTATCCATTGTCATCATCACCTTAAATCCCCATGGATTATGGGGTCCAGCCCGTCTCAAGGAAGCCACTTGCCGGGTAATTGAAGCACACATAGCTAGGGGGTGGTGCAGAAGAAACAAAGTTCCTAAAATACGTAGGCCAGACTCCTTTGTTTACAGTCACAATAATCATGTGATGCCAAGTCCATTCTGATTTATGGCAAAAAAGTTTTTCCAGGTGGAGAATACAAAGAAGTGTTTTATCCTTCCCTTCCTCTAGGGGCGCTGTGGGACAGTGTGCAGCTGGCCCAAGGCCACCCAGGCTGGCTGTTCTCCCAGTCGTTGCCAGTCGTTCCTCATCTCTTCTCATGGCCGTATATTAAAATGTGCGCTTCGGTATTCAGACCAAAAGGAATCCCCCACATCATCAGCATTGGTCAGAGCTAGAGATGGGAAGGAGTAGCTGGTTTGGAGGTTCATCCCAGTTTGTTTGGTGGCTAAACAGGTGTTTGGTATTTCCCAGCCCCTCCTTCTCCAGCAGACACCCACTCGGGGACAGCACCCAGAGGAGGCAGGGCAGGGAACCCCGGATGCTGCCTCTGAGTGGGTGGCTGCCAGAGGAGGCAGGGCTGAGAAGCACCAAACACCTATTTGGCCTTTATATGAACTGGCACGAGCTAGCGAACCAACAGTTCATGTGCATCTCTTGTCAGAACGTCTCTTGTGCACCCTGAGAGCAATGGAGTAATAGGCACACTTCTAGCTTGAACGATTGTATTTGTGTTCAGTATGGAAGGGATGGTCACTCTCGAATTGGCCTTCTCAGCCACGCTAGATGCTGTTGCAAGGCCTCCATTCAGAGCACGTTACCATCGTCTCTCGAGACTGAAGGATGCCTTATTTAATCTAGCTTGAACGAATACATATTGAAGGACGTGGAAGAGAAAACCAAACTATGTCAAGGTTTACGATAGGTTTACTTATGTGTGACATCTAAAGGAGGTTCCACAAGTTTTCCAAGCGATGTTACTGTCAGAGGCAGTATTTTTACTTGTCTGTTTGACAGACAAGTTATTAATTTTTGCTTGTTTATTTGCAACAGCTCGAAATTAAAAAAACACAAATCTAACTAATGATCAGTTGGCCTGTTGGGTTTTCTCTAATGTTTTAGTATAAACTGTAGGGAGACGAGAGAAAGAGGCATAAAAAGGGGAAGATGCCAGGAAATAAGTTGTCATGAAGAGACTCCGCCAGTCACAGAAACGAGACGAGGTCTTCAGCATTTCTTTTAATGAGTTGGAGAATTATACAGATTTCCCCCCAATATTCAAGACTAGGATGCCTGATTTGCTTTCATCATCGGAAGAGCAGCTGCTAATGGAAACTATTTAAATACATGGATAGAAAATGTAAAATAAATACCAGAGAGAGAAACGGCCAATAGGAGGGAAGGATCCGGTAGAGGGTTGGGTGGGGGGAGGCAATAGGAAGTGGAGTCAACCCATTATTATGGAAATACCCTCCTCCCGGAGTCCTTCAAAAGATACTACTTTATCATCTGCTAGGCAATAAGAATGGATAATACACAAAGCTAGAAGACAGTGACACTCATATCAAAGCAGGTGCCATTATTCTATTACAGATATGTATATATATGCAGGGAATATTATTCCAATTTATTTTTTATTCATGACAGACAGAGCAGGCATGTTCTCCCCTCACATCCTGTCCGCCTTTTGCTGAAGAACGTGCAAGCAGAAAGGAGACTGGAGTATTGTTTTAGTGGGAATTTTATTCCGCTAGTTGGAGAGATCAAGGATTTGGGGGTAAAATTCTAAAGAAAATGGTTATATAGTAAGCAGTAGTAGGGTAAACCAACGGAGAAACCATAACACATTAGGTGCTGAAAGCAGACATTTGATATAAATGTTTTGAAGACATGGAAGTTCTATAGAAAAGATTCAAGTCCCCTGGAATCTTAACCAGAAATACACGAATCTATACAGTTCATGTTGTTTCATATTCGAATGTTCTACCATTTTGAGATTCTTTTGCCCGTCACATTTAACCAGAAATTTGTGGCGTTTAGGATGTTTCCTCAAAAGCAAACCAAAATGTTCTGGAAGGAAAGCACGGTGACCCCAGTTCTAGAGCCAGGCACTCCAACCCGCTGAGCTAAACAGCTCTTTTGTGATGCATCAGACACAACCCCCCTATTCCAAAAAAAAAGTGTTTGACACCAGGTACATATGTGAAAAATACGCATACTGAACCACACGTCTACAAAGCATCTAAAGATACTGCTCTCAATGATGTGGGCATTAAGACATTTCATTAATGCAAAACCTATGCAGCTCTTTTTCTAAGTCAAAATAAATGTGTAAATTCTGTAAACCAGTAACATCCATTTCAATGAAAAGGGTCTTCGCTTCTACAGGAGAGTGGCAGACAGAGGGAGACCTGTCCACACTGTCCTTTGCTTCAGGCAGCAAAATGTCTAGATCTGCGCCTGGATCTCTCTCTCTCTCTCTCTCTCTCTCTCTCTCTCTCTCTCTCTCTCTCTCTCTCTCTCTCTCTCACACACACACACACACACACACACACACACACATGTGCAAACACACACACACACCCCGCACACACACACAGTTCTTTAACTGTAGCAATGCTATACTCCCATGAAGTGCCGCTTCTTGTAATTAAGTCCAAAGCTGGCTCTCCATCCATATTAATGAGCATCCTAATGAGCATTAATTTTTGATGCTTCCTCATTTACAAGCACTATAAAACCCTGACAAATTTCAGCTTGATGGAGCGCCAGGACCCGATGGGCGGCGGCCAAGAAAAGCTCGCGTCGGCAAGCCGCCCACCTGGAGCTGAGCGCCAGAGGGACGTTTGGCCCCCGCCGGATCAAGTAGGCAAAAATAAATGCCACACCAGGGTACCTGTGTGTGTGTGTACCCTTGGCTTCCACATGTCTGGAGGAGAAAAAAAAAGCATTTGTAAGCTGGAAATAACTCACCTTAATTGTCTTCGTTCTAAAACTAGAAGAAAGACTTTTTTTAAAAAAAAGTTTTAAAAGCTAGGGCAGCAAAAAAGAAGAAAAAAAGGCCAGTCTGACTAAAGTTACTTTTGAGGACTTTAGAATGATGATTGACTTCATGCAAATCTTAACAAATGATGAAAATTCTGTCTGCCATCCATGTGTATTCATTATCAATATTTCTTCTTCTTTTTCTTAATTTGTTGCTGTATTTCATCTTTTCTCCTGGGACTGGAGGCTGCATACATTGGCTCTCTTCTGTATTTTTCCATTGTCTCCTCAAAACAGCCCCCTTACAAGATAGGTTAAGCAGAGAACTAGCATTTGGACCCAGGTCTTTCTTCTCTATTCATGCTAGAAGCACCATTAAGACATGTATCAGAGAGCATGTTTGCCCAATGGTTAGCAACAACAGCTGGGAAAATATGTGCAGTTAAAGGGGGGGGGAGTGCAATTGGGAAAAATGTGTGGTTGAAAAGGGTCAGAGATCCATTGAGCAGATATGGGATAGCTGTAATAAGGAGGCATCAGGGCATTTCCAACTGCATAGTTTTTCCCCCACTGCACATTTTGTATCCAGTGCAGGCTAAAAACAAAAAAACAAAAACCCAGGATACAGTAGGACCTCAGTATTCAGGAAGGATTGGTTACAACCCCCTCCATGAATGCCGAAAATTTCAGGTAATAGTGAAACCTATCCATAGCGTGGTCTCTGGCTCCTTCTAGTGGCCAGGTCTGGTAACTTTATCTTTAGAAATATATATTTCTAGAATTTTTCCTTTAATATTTTTAATATTTTCAGGCCACAGACAAGTGAAACCGCAGATAACTGATCTTGCGGATATGAGACACCTACTATATACATCCTGCTATCTTTTGTCACTGAATTAATCCTTTCTGCCTCCCCTTCCAGATACTTCTTTAACCTCCATTCCCTTTACTTTTGAAATTCAGATTGTGGGTTTCTACAAGCAATGACACCACTGATGTTACTCTGTCAAACACTACACAGTGCATGAATAGCACTTATATATTTTAGGACAAGACACATTCTGTTCCATTTGACCTTTTAGCAAAGGGCGGGAATAGTAATGACATTTGGGTCAAAATCCCACGGACTAGAAGAATCGAAGTTATATCCATTCTGGTATTATTTAACTCATTTTATAAATCTGTTGATATGATGTACTGGTAAAATCAATTCATTTGGCCAACCTAGTGATTTTTTTAAAAAATCTTGCTTGCCTGGGCTTTTAAAAATGATCCGATTCCTGAATCACTTCTATCCACGTTGGTTTGGTGTATGTGAACATTGCTGCTGATTTACCTTGCACCCACTTGCTGTTTTTGGCACCGTGGATACTGCATGGCCACTGCACTTTTCCCTTTTTTAATTATTTTTATTCAAATGTTAAGCGATGTATCGGTATTCTCTTGAGTTTACCACTGTATCATCTCCTTATTGTAACATTCATTTCCTCTCATCTCTTCCCCTGACAACATAGAGAAACACCCCACCTAGCAAACTTTGAGAAACAAAGCATCCTAAAACCTAAGAATTGGCAAGGGAAACATTGTATTATAAAAGACATTCCAATGTTGCCTTCTAAAGTTTTTTGCATGAATTTAGCGATGTATCATTTAGGCATTTTTAACAACAACAACAACAACAACAACAAAGCAATTTTAGAGCAGCATGCTCCTGAAACAGAATGGGAAATTTGTCAATTTCGTTGGGTAGGTATGTGTAGCCTACGAAACCTGTTCAAAGTTCAAGAACTGTATCAAAAGAAGAGACGAACATGTGAATGCGCTCGGTGATTTATATGGTACGTGACTATGCATAAATATATATCGATATAAATGAAGTAGGAAATTGAAACTATTCAAATGGCTCTTTTGTTTCCACCTAAATAAGATGTTTCTTCTACTTCTCACAGATGCTTTCTTGGAAGCGCATGACTATATTTCTTGGAAGGGCCTGTACAAAAGAGTCATACAACCTGTACATGAAAATAATTTATAACGCAACTCTGAGATAACTAACCACTTCTGGGCAACAAGTCACTTTAGCAGAGAAGCCGTTTGGCTGACCTTCTAAGAAATGCATCTATTTGCCCCTAAGGAAGAGTTCTCGGAAGCCAAATCCATCAGACGATGATAAGAAACACAGGTTATTATGTTTCCCTATGGTTCTATTCATTTTTTCCCCTTGCCTCTGTTTCGAGGCAATCCTCTGTATGCTAACTCAGAACTAAGCAACACGCAGTTCAGCACTGCTTACTCCCTGGTTGAGTTTTGTTTGGATGAACTATTATTCTTTGTGATCCTTTATTGTATCATGTTGAATTGTACTAGATGTTGTTTCAAAGAATTGTGAACGAGTTTAGCTGCAGCACAGGTTAAAAAGATTTCAATATACAATGAAGCACACATTGGGTTGGAGCCTTAGGTATTTTGCATAATCGATAGGAAAGCCTGCAACCCTTACATTAAACAGAGAGGGAGGGAAGGAGAGAGGGAGAGACAATAATAAAAAACCCACATAATCTCTAGAGTAGTTTTGAACTTTTTTGAAAAAATTGGGATGCGTTGGTTTTAGCTGACATATGAATAAACAGGAGCATGACATTTATGGAGTGTTGGTTTTCTGAAAAAATTAAATCCAGAAGGACCACCCCAACCATTGGGGAATGATCAAGGCTGAACATTCAGCTGATGATGGAAAAAAATATGGAAGATTCATGTATGGGTTATACAGCACCCTCTCCTCCGATGACACCATGTTCTTAAGATTCTCTTCGTTTCCATGCTTGGAAGCACATGGTTTTATTTTTTTAAAAAATTATTATTATTTCAACATTTTGCTCTCACAAATGCGAGGTTAAACATGAAGGATCCTTGGGGTTGCTGCTCCACCCCATCAGTGCCTCTGGGCCCTTTGCTGCACCCTGTGGGGGCCCTAGAAATGCACAAATATGGGTTTGGGTTGTTTTTTTTTTCTGGACTGCAAATACAGTCATTCTTAATTCTGGGAGTTCTACCTACGTTGCAGGTGCCTTGCAAATACCTGGATGGGTTGGATTTGAGAAGAAGCTGCTGGAGTGCCAAAAAACGAATCACCCTGGAATTTTTGGGGTCTTTTCCCAGCCTGAAAATTGAGGGTAAAGTTGTTTTGATTCTGTTACTTGAGCCATGTGTGACTTTGGTTTCTTCTGGCATCCTAGGGAATGCTGGGTAGCTGCCTTTAGGGATTCTTTCCATTTTACTCCCATACAACACCCCACAGTCACAAGCATTGCCATCACACAACTACGTTGAAGGTTCTCATCATCTCGGAGGACACCAGCTGGAGACCAAATTCCAAGGCTACCTCTCGCATTGAAAGCTAGCCTTGTTTCCGTTGCACCGTTTTGAACTTGGGTTAAATTCCTCTAGCTGTGCAGCCAAAGTGCAAGTATTCACATAGCAGAGTGGCTTCAAATACTGCAGAGAAGTCCGTCATTTTTTTCTCATCATCTGGAGCTTACGGTCTTGATAACTCCCTCTGAGACATCCATAGGGGAAATAATAATAACCATTTTCTTTACTTACAGTTGTCAGCAAATGGAACAGCCAGCTGACAAACACGACTGCCTGCTTCAACAGACTCACTGCTTTCAAGAGACTAAAGAAAGGGAAAGGGCACTGAGTAGAAAGGTGTGGCTCCCTTTGAAGAGAAGGAACGATTGACTGACAGTCACCCCAGCCCATAAAGGTCCCTCCCACTAAAGGCAGCATGCAAGGTTGAAAAAACCCCAGTATTTTGTGTGCTGTGTTGAACATCTCTTTTTGCACAGAGCAGAAAATATTCTCCCTCCTTCCTTCCCCCCCTCATACACACATACACAAACACAAGAAACAAGACGTTGGTCAGTTTGCTTTGGGAGTTGGGGACAATATCCCAGCAGGTTTTGATCTGTGCCTTGCATTTGACATTTAAAACTTGAGCTGTAGCTTACCGAGCACATAAAAGGGAAAGGGATATTTAACTACTCTTCATCCCTGGTGCATCTTTTCTATAAGCTCCAGGCAAGCGAGGCTGTTTCCATGTCAACACCAAATATATATATATAACCATGGAGAATCCAGTTTCTGGCCTGTGAATGGTGCATATCCGAGAGAGCTTACCAATGTAAATACAAACTGATGTGCCGGAGAGACATCACATATAAATATGTATGGAGGACGACACCGATACGCGCCTGTATTCAAAAACAACCAGGGCAAACCTGAGCTACAGATGGCGTCAAGAAAACCCAATAGACCTTCAAGCTTTCTTTATTCTTTTAATCCTGTTGGCATTATACTTCTCTCCAAGCGGGTCTTAGATCAAACCAATCCTGAACTATCTCTGGAGGCAAAAAATATTGAAGCTGTGGCTGTCCTACTTTGGGCACCACATCCTGAGAAGACAGGATTCTCTGGACAAGACAATAATGCTGGGAAAGGTGGAAGGCAGGAGGACAATGCATTTTGGAGATTGCTCATTCATAGGGTCACCGTAAGTCGTTGGTGACTTGATGGCACCTAACAACAACAAACTATTAAAACTGTGTTAACCTTTAGTTATAAATAGTTACCGGAGGCAGAGGGTGCCCTTAAAGAAATCTGCACTGGCCATACAGCAGTGCTTCCCGGCCTTGGCTGGCCCTATTCTTGGACAGAGTGAGTTGACTAGCTCAAGCAGGTGATGGGGGAAGAACACTATCCTCTCACCTCTACTTGTCAGGAAGACTAATCAGCTTCTGGAATGACAGGTGACAGCCATTTTGCCTTTCCCCTCAGATCTGCCCTGATTTTTCTTCGGCGCTCATATGAGGAGCATCTTGGTTTCTAAAGTGGGCAATGAAAATGAATGTTGACCACCGTCTCTCAGTCCGATGAAAGTTCCCCCTCAACTGCAAGATGGATCAGGCTAATTTGGAGGGGGTTGTCATAATGGCACTTTCTGTGGCTACCTCTATGAAGTTCTTTTTTCCTCACAAATACTTTTGTTCTGGACACCCCCCCCTTGTTGCAGCTTAAACAAGCTTCTGTGCAGGATGTAGCTGGTGGGTTGACTAACAGGCAGACCTCAAGACATGAGCAAGAGTTGATATCTCCCTTTCTGTTATTTAAGGCAGTTGGAAACTTTTGACAGATGTGCTGCTTTCTTTGTTGTTGTTTAGTCATTAAGTCATGTCCGACTCTTCGTGACCCCATGGACCAGAGCACGCCGGGCCCTCCTGTCTTCCACTGCCCCCCGGAGTTGGGTCAAATTCATGTTGGTCTCTTCGATGACCTTGTCCAACCATCTCATCCTCTGTCGTCCCCTTCTCCTCTTGCCTTCACACTTTACCAACATCAGGGTCTTTTCCAGGGATTTGACCGATGTAGTCAACAACTAACAGCTTAAGCACACAGGAGAGCTGACCTATAAAGTTCTTAAATAAACCCTAACCGCCACATCCACGCGTTCCTGTTTTTCTCATCCAGACAGAGCTAACCATGCTGTGTTAACCTACCTGCTCATTGGAGAAGACTCTTTCTGACATGGTTAGAAATTGTCATGATATGATATGATACACAGATTTGTAACACGTTTGCCAGTTTTTTTCTTCTTGCCTCCCCCTCCCCCCCTTTTTAGTAATCTATTTAAACTTTGCTTCTGTATGTCTGTTAAACTTTGCATAATGGGCTTTGCATAGAAGCCCATTCAGCAGGGTTACCACTGTTTCCTAATTCCACAAAGCCAATGAACCTTACCTTTTTTTTCTTGACCCCCATCAGGGTTGTTGTTTGTTTTTAATGCACAATACTGTTTTTTTCCCCTGCCAGGCTGGCTGAGGATGAGATGACAACAGTTAAATAAAAGTTTATTCTTTCTGGAAGGTTTGACTCCAATGAATATGGTTTGATTGATTTCTAGCTGGTAGTATAAAGTTTATATTCAGCAGCAATGATGTGTGGCCATCTGTTTTCCTTTTTTTTTTCCCCCGTTTCATAATATGCTGTATTTTCCATGCCTATAAAAACACTGTTCACAGTTTGTTTTAAGCCAAACTCACTTGAAATTTGGGGCATTTACTTGAAATCTCAGTAACAGGCGGGTCAAATTATGATCAAAACGGTGGCGCTGTACTTATCAAAACAACTAACTCCCCGCCCCCAAGCTGCATTTACATTGAGAAGGAAACTTCCTTCTTAAGTAAAAAAATCATGAGTTTGGGGAGTATTTCCCACTTTTTACCTTGTTATTTCTTCCCCTATTGTTCAGGACAGGAAACAAATTCTGTATAGCTTCATGGCCCTTCCAGCAAATCCAGCAAAGATGCCATCCTGCACAGAAACTGTGGTGATTCTCCATTCTTTGTTATTTATTCCATCATCATCATCATCATCATCATCATCATCATCATCATCATCATCATCATCATCATCATCATCATCATCATCATCATCATCATCATCATCATCATCACTACCACCATCACCATCACCAAATTCCTAAGAAATCTTGCAAGTCTTCCTGTTGAAATTTCTTGGGACAAAATAAGCACATCGAAGGACTCCTCTTTTTCTTGCCAGGAGCGAGAGACGAAGAGAAAGATCCCTGGATTAGACTTGTGGTTTTTGCCATGCGCTGTCAAGTCCCCGCTGACTTATGGCGACCCCATAAATGAGTGACCAGTGCTCCGATCTTGCAACCCATGGCTTCACTACACCACAGACAAATCAGCGCTCCTCCACCCCTGCCCCAGTAAGTGGGTCTCACAAACAAAAGCAGGGCCCTACCAGAGAAAACTTGGATCTAGAGGAGAGATGGGCACAAACCGGTTCATCCCAGTTTGCACAGGTGCTGCTGCTCCCCTTCCCCGCCTCCTCTGGCTCAATCAGCCCCTCACCAGATCCAGCCTCCGTGAACTCCAACTGATCTCCCAGTCTGGGCAACAGCTCAGGCTTCTCTGCCCCGCCCCCTTGGCTGATCTGCCACTCAAACAAAAGGGCGGGGCAGAGAGGTCTGGGCTCTTGCTCCTGACTGGGAGATTAGCTGAGGGGGTGCAAAAAGCATGCAAGCTGGGGCTGGTGAGGGGCTGGATTGACTGAGGAGCTAGGGAAGGGGAGCAGGAGCACCTGTGTTGCCACCTTTATGAACTGGGATGAACTGGTTCCTGCCCATCTCCAGTGTAGGTCCCCCTCCAATCCGGGAGAGCCAACCATGCTCTGTAACAAGTGCAAGGGGCATTTATGAAAGGGATTTCCTTTCAATCTTTAGCATGTATTTTTAACTTGAAACAGCGACATCTACGTTGGCTCAGGCATGTCATGAGAATAGCTGACGGTCGGATTCCAAAAGATGTCATGTATGGAGAATTAGTGCAGGGATATCGCCCCAGAGGGAGACCACAGCTGCGATACAAGGACATCTGCAAGCGGGATCTGAAGGCCTTAGGAATGGACCTCAACAGATGGGAAACCTTGACGTCTGAGCGTTCAGCCTGGAGGCAGGCGGTGAATCATGGCCTCTACCAATTTGAAGAGACCCTTGTCCAGCAGGCCAAGTCCAAGAGGCAGTCCCGAAAGCAGCCAAACCAGGGAGATGGACAGGGGACAGATTGTATTTATCTTCAGTGTGGAAGGGATTGTCACTCTCAAATTGGCCTTCTCAGCCACACTAGATGCTGTTCCAAGACCTCCATTCAGAGCATGTTACAATAGTCTCTCGAGACTGTCCAGGACTCCCTTTCAAGGAAAAACACTGAGTTCACCCTCCACCTCCTGTATCTTCTCCTTTATATGTACCCAACAGAGAGGAATCCTAAATATTTTATATTTATATATATCTATGGAAGCTTTATTTGCACTTCTGAAGGATTGTCACAGCTTTATTAGTTATTCCGAGCAAGTGGCATAAAAGAAGGGCAGAGGTGGGGGTGGGAGGATTTGTAGAGAAGGCGAGAGATTAAGCAAGCATTGGGGGGGGAGCGGGGATTGGAGGCACCTTCCATGGGGAGACACACACACACCCCGCGCCCATTCATCTTGCGCAGAGCCATACAACGAAAGAGACAGCTTGGTCTTTCTGGCGGGGATCAGGAGGAGGGCTATTAAGTTTTGCAAGAACGCTTGTTCTTCTGAGACGACCCGGCTCGGTTATGCAGGCTCAGGCGGCTTGAATATGGCAGATAAGCTTACGTTAAGCCGCCACATTTCCAAGGCTTATCGGAAGCAAGTGGAAGATTCCTACAAGCCTCTGTTTCTACGCGCATTGCCATTCACGCAGGGCTGGAAACAGACAGCGTCGCTGACTTTGCATAAAGATAGACAACACTGGGGGGGGAGGGGGTTCCATAGAAGACAGCAGGGTGTTTTTAAAAAGAGAGGACAAGAAAAAGAAAGAAATCAATGTATTTAAGAGAAGGCTTTGCTATCCCTCTTTGGTGATATGTAAGGTCAAGTTAAAGGTTCCCCTTGACAATTTTTGTCCAGTCGTGTTCGACCCTAGGGGGCGGTGCTCATCCCCATTTCCAAGCCATAGAGCCAGCTTTTTTGTCCGAAGACAATCTTCCGTGGTCACATGGCCATTGCGACTAGACATGGAACGCTGTTACCTTCCCACCGAGGTGGTCCCTATTTATCTACTTGCATTTTCATGCTTTCGAACCGCTAGGTTGGCAGGAGCTGGGACAAGCGACGGGAGCTCACTCCGTCGCGTGGATTCGATCTTATGACTGCTTGGTATTCTGACCCTGCAGCACAGGCTTCTGCGGTTTATTTATTTATTTATTTATTTATTTATTGGACTTATATACCGCCCCATAGCGCTACAAGCACTCTCCGGTTTAGCCGGCAGCGCCACCACGTCCCTTTTGGTGATATGTATGACCGCTGAAATTTGACTTCCTCCTGGACATTAGTAAGTCTCGGGGATGTTGGCAGGTCTTTGGATCCAAGACTCAAGTCTGAGTTTTTGCTCCCAAGTCCCAAGTCTGAGTCCCTCTTAAAAACAAGCTTTTGTCCCCAGAAGAAAGGAAGAGGCTGGGCAGTTTCTGACTTGTGAGTTGAGTTTGACTCATTGGGGTCAAAACCCAAGTTGAGTCACTGGTACGACTTACTTAACAGCAAGTCCCATAACTTGAGTCACCATCCTTGGTAAGTGTATCTATCGGCAATGCACAGAAGGCAGCAGTGCTTTACACCAGGGGTGGATCTACTGTGGAAACAATGAAGCTTAACCTTCAGGGGCCCTAATCCCAGAGCGGCGCCAGAAGAAACTTTAGGCTACAGTTTTCAAAACATGGTGGTGCTCTGTTGTGGAACAACCACTTTGGAGAAGATAACAATGGTCACCGAGACCTTGTTTCTGGTTGCAGAGGGGGCCCCATAACCGTTCAAGCTTCAGGGCCCCTTAAGCGTAGACCCGCCATTGCTTTGCACTCAAGAAATATAGAGAGGGAAATTTCCTGAAGTTCAGTAAAACTATGCGTCTAGATCAGTGCTTCTCAACCTTGGGGCCCCAGATGTTGCAACTCCCAGAAATCCTGACCCACACAGCTGGTGGTGAAGGCTTCTGGGAGTTTTAGTCTAAGAAATCTTGGGACTCAGGTTGGGAACCATTGGTCTAGACCAGTGGTTGACTACTAGCTGTCTTATTCGGACACACACCAAATTCAGCACACATCTCCTCCAGGGATCTCCAGAACATGATTAGATGGAGAAAGAATCCTGTCTCAAGTCATGGAGAGTAACCGTCCATTGTGGGGAACCCCAGGAAATAAATCATACCAGACGGCACCACATGCAATCTAAAATCTAATCCATTTCTCCATATGATCACACCTTCTATATAAATAATAATAACTGCATGTCATCAAGTCAATTCTGACTTACAGAACCCTTTCAAGGCTTTTTTTCAGGTAGAAAATACATAGAAGTGATTTACTTCCTAGAGGAAGGGGCAACCTTGGGACTGTGCAGCTTGCCCAAGGCTATACAGGCTGGCTCTTCTCTCTGGAGGCCCAATGGGGGATTCGAACTCTGGTCAGCTATGTAATTCACTGAGCAATCCAACCAGCTCCACACATTCTCAATAAAAGGCAGCATTCTCGGTCCCTGTATGTAAGAAGCAACCTTCAGTGGGTGATAACAAAGGCTTAATTACATTGCCTTTTCCATTGTCGGCAGAAATGGTGATACCGCAAACTTTTTCACAACACCTCCGGCTGCAGCTGAACTTAAAACCAAAGAAGGAAAAACGAACCGTAAATCAATAAAACACGAGCGATGACATGTTTCTGTCTGATTTCGGAAACACAGATTTGTGCTAAAGGATATGTCGCAGCAGGATGAATAATATACAAGATGGAGTGTTTATTGAGTCCTTGATTCCCTGTCTTACCAGAAACTTTTTTCTAACAGCTGGGAGATTTTCTGAGCATCACTTTTGCAGGCTTGCATTGAGTTCCGCATTAACAATAAATCACCCTTATGCACATTTCTCCAGTTTAACGGGACGTAGGTTTCTTTGTTCCCACCATGATTGGGGAGGGCACACAGAAAATCCTGAGTGGGTCAGAGAGTCTGAGGCATTCACCTTCCATCGGAGAAATAAGCAGGTATCTGGAAGGGCCTCCAACTAGGTCACAGCTTTGCCCCCAAATACCTAGGTGGATCGTGCTCTGACCCATAACGCTGCCAAAATACAAAGCAAAAGGTCTCTGTTAGAAGCAAAAATCTTGGAAAGCTATCAGGAACCAGTTGGGTGACCATAACCAGAAATCCGAAGAGCTACAGCCTTGACTCTTTGCTGTTCTACAGGCAAATACTCCAGCCCAGTGTGGGGTAGTTTAGGTCATGCAAAACAGGTAGACATGTTCAATGAAAGCTTAGAATATTTGTGGGTCGCCTGAAGCCACTTGCTCTTGATAAAATCAGTAATCTAGCAGGCATTGCACCCTGTGACATACAGAGAGAAGTAGCAATGAGTCGTGAACGACCATCAAATGCTTGCCCACTTCTTTGGCAACCAACCTGTTTCTCCCAGATTGCAACCCAGTCCATTTTTTCCAGCATATCTGAATCTTGAAGGAACAGCAGACAATGCCAGGATTCTCGCGTTTCTCCTTCTGCCTCTAAGTTCTGTAATGCCCAATCTGGAAAAATAGCAGAATCCTGTTGTGTTGTTGTTGTGTCGTCAAGTCACCTCCAACTTACACTGACCTTAATGACCTGCTCACGTCTTGCCAGGGAAAACTTGTGTCTGTCCTTACAGAGTCAACCCATCTCCCGTTAGGTCTTCCTTTATATGTATAGTCTTTTCCATGTTTTTGTCTTCTCATAAGACAAAGAGAGACACCCTAGAAATTTAACAAACGAATGAAAAGACAATGTCCAAAACATGATTCCTGAAAGGCTACCAGACACCATTTGTGATATTTTAGGGGTCAGATAAAGAGATGACCATCATGTGCCATGAAGTTAATTCTGACTTAAGAGAATCCTTCCCAGGGTTTCAAAGTACTCGGAGGTGGTTGACGAGCCCCTTCCTTTAGGGGCAACCTTGGGACTGTACAGCTGGCCCAAGGCCACCCAGGCTGGCTCTTCTCCCAGGAGGCACCGTGAGGAACAGAACACCCAATCTCTGGCTCTGCAGCCAGCTCAATAAAGAGATAATTACCCCTATCTTTGCCTCCTCTGTGGCTGTATGCATTTCTGCCTTTGAATAAGAACACCTATTTTATCAAGGCTTTTTCTGTCACCCTAAGCTCTTCCCATCATGGGCTGCACTGTAACACTGTCTGCTACTGTGTACAACCTAAATATAATATCTCTTAAGGGTGATATCTTGAACAGCTGCATTTTCCCAGCATTTTGAAGACTGGTACTAAGGAGCTCTTAATACAAGATGTTAAACAAAAGGTTTTATTCTTAATGGAATTTATTTTAAACCTCTTATTAGCTGCCGAGATTGCTCTGTCCTGACACCAGTAAACAGCAATCAACCCTGCAATCAGAGGATGGTTAATTAAAGAGCCAGAGATTACTGGAAAGAATAAGATGATGAGGAAGATTCAGTGAACAAAGGAGCTGCAAATGGAGGGAGAACGTGTTCATTTATTGTCTATTGGAATAGAATATGGAATAATATGGCACAGTGACCATATTATGTATGTATGTATGTATGTATGTATGTATGTATGTATGTATGTATGTATGTATGTATGTATGTATGTATGTATGTATGTATGTATGTATGTATGTATGTATGTATGTATGTAATTTATTTATATACTGCCTTTCTCTCCATAGGGAACCACAATTAAAACTATACAATGATCAACCATTTTAAAATACCATACAAATTATATTTTTTAAAAAACAACATTGATTATTTTAATGATTAATAATTAAAACCACCATTGATTAATATTAAAACCACACATTAAAAACAAATTTTAAAAATCTGAAATCTAAAAATGTATATTTAAAAATTTAAAAATCTCTAAATTCAGGTGCTCAGTATGGAGCATGAGAGTCAGGTAAACTACCAGGCCCCTAATGCCTTGCAGTTCCCATAGAATTTAGTCCCACCCAGTCACCTCCTCTACCTTTCTCCTGTCCAAAAGACACCATTATTTTTCAGTTGAATGTGATTACAGACTCCAGAAATGATTGGTTTGTTGTTGTTGTTTTGCTAAAGCCTCTAAAGGTCTGGTTGGAAGGTATTCCTGCAGACTTCTGGGGTCTGTGGTCTGTGGATTCTGAAATCCCATGTCTAGAATTCATTTTCTGAACAAGAGTGGTATCTATAGGTCACCCAGAATGGATATTACATTCTTCACACAGCTGTGTTCAGACCACAATACAGCTTCAAAATATAGTACCATAGGGTCATATTCATCTAACCCCGTAGTTTCCAAATTTGGGGCCCCAGATGTTCTTGGACTACATCTCCCATATGCCTTGACCACTGACTGCCTCGTCTAAGAATTCTGGGAACTGTAGTCCCAGGCTTCTGGGGCTCCACACTTGGGAACCACTGATTTAACTCAGGAGACAAAAGGAAATGTGTCATTTGTTCTCTTAAGGCAAAATGGAGGATGTGGCGCTGACATTATACATTTAAACTAGTTTTACCCAGATTTAATATCTAGGGCAGAACAAATATGTTCACTTAATCCCAGAACATATTGCAACCATCAAAACTGCAATAAGTGATTTAGAGCTTAAATTCTTTATTAAGCGCCCTGCACACATGCAGGATTTTCTTCCAAATAATAATATGCAAAGCCTTCAAAGTCATTAACAGTTAAGCAAGCTACGGAAAGAAGAGAAATTTTGGAAATGCTTGATCTTGAAAGCATTTGTAGCTGTTACCTCCTCTTCTTTTTTTCGCTTAGCTAAAGCTCCTTAAATTCTACACAATTGGAAGGGCTTTTATCACACAGTGCAAACTGGGGAATTCACAACCATCAAATGTAGAGGTGACCATCAACTTGGATGCTTTTAGAACATGCTTCCCAACCTTGGGTCTCCAGATGTTCTTGGACTACAACTCCCAGAAATCCTGGCCAGCACAGCGAGGGGTGAAGGCTTCTGGGAGCTGTAGTCCAAGGTCATATGGGGACCCAAAGTTGGGAACCATTGTTTTAGGAGGACTTTGGACCAGGATCACTGTAGATGATGCAACTGGCAATGATGGATCTATCTCGGCTCTCATCAAAGCTACATCAAGAAGTTTTGGTTGCTTGGGGGAAGATACCATAAATGTGCCCCAAACATCCCTTCCTCCAGCTTCGACGGCCCTCATCTCAGCTTTCCTGGATGCCCTCTGTCCAGCACAAGTCCCACACGGGAAGCAGGCAGAGTGGGTGGAGGATAAGGAACTCTTCCTTGACTTATCACTGTCTGTCTGGCAGGGCAGCAGGGCTGCTCCATCTCCACCATTGACCCTCTTCCAGGTCCCGTTACCACAACCACCACAACACAAGCATGCCCACAGCAGCCTGAGGAAGGAAGGAAGGAAGGAAGGAAGGAAGGAAGGAAGGAAGGAAGGAAGGAAGGAAGGAAGGAAGGAAGGAAGGAAGGAAGGAAGGAAGGAAGGAAGGAAGGAAGGAAGGAAGGAAGGAAGGAAGGAAGGAGCTGATGTTAGAAGGAAGGAAGGAAGGAAGGAAGGAAGGAAGGAAGGAAGGAAGGAAGGAAGGAAGGAAGGAAGGAAGGAAGGAAGGAAGGAAGATGCAGCAGGCATGACATTGGGTCTTGTGGGGGCAGAGATGTAAGCTGAGAGTCTCCCGCTGGGTGGAAAGTCACAGAGTTGGGAGGTTTGTAAATGTAGGATGACCCACACCAAGGTACAATTAGGTGAGAACAAAATGAGAAGGAGGAGGAGGAGGAGGAGGAGAAGGAAAAGAAGGAGAAGAATGTGGTGATACCTTAAAGACTATTTATATTTTTAATGGAAGCTTTTGTGGACAAGTCCACTTCATCAGTCATAAGAAAAGGAGATACAGCATGGCAAATATTTATACATGAGATCAAGGTATAGATACTGTACTGTATCAAAATACAGAGATCGCAGTTGGTTGCTAAGAAAGTCATCACCCAATGACTTTCTTACCAACCAACCATAACCTTGATGCCATGCATAAATATTTGCCGTGCTATATCTCCTTCTCATGTGTCTGATGAAGTGGACTTGTTCATGAAAGCGCACACTAAACAAATATAAAAGTTAGTATTCAAGGTGCCGTCGTTTATCTTAATTTTTATTTTCATTTTGCTCTCGCCTCTACTGCTTGCACAGACTAACACAGCTACCCCTTCTACAACCAATAGGGTGAGGATTCGTGTGGCCTCTATATTTTCGTACCCTGGCTGAAAGCCCACTCTCTTGACATATTTTCTATGACCATCTCTTTGGGAAAGTGAGAAGAGTGGATTAAAAGCTGCGCAGAGGTCCCCATAAGAAAATGATTGTCGCAACTTGGTAGACGTCACATCTACATACATCAGCCCTCGACAACCTCCAGGAGTTTTCCTGCATCCGGAAGCATACAATCTCTCTTTGCAACTTCCCATTCTCTGCAGCCCCCTTTTTTTATTTATTTTTGGTCAATAAGACATCAATCTGAATGCATTTGCAAGTCTAATACAGGCTCCGCTCCTAGCGCTCCTCACCGTAATGCCTCCTGCACTCCCATTATTGCTTCAAATTTGTACTTACATACTACGCTATTTGCAGCTTGCATTACTCGTCGGCTTTCAGCCCAAAGAGAGGAAACACAATCTTGGAAAGCATATAGGCTTCATCTAGCAATGCCCGCCCATATAGATCTTGATTGGGGTCCTGAATTAAACACAATTCTGTGCCAAATTAGGACTTCACTTTAGAAAGCCAGTACACTCAGAGGTACACACAAGTCTTCTTCAAGTGTTGTTATGGTTCAAGAGTGTAAGTGGTTCCCAACCTTGGGTCCCCCAAATGTTCTTGGACTAAAACTCCCAGAAGCCTTCACCACTTCCAAGATTACGAGGAGTCGTAGTCCAAGGGCACCGGTGTAGAGGGAACCAAGAGAGCATAATCTAGTTTTCTGAGAAACAGCCATCTCTTTATCTGTCTTCAACAAAACACAAAAACAAACTCATAGTATTTTTATTTTCATTGTGTGTTTCTCCCCATAGTTCGGTTAGCTCAACAGCACTTTAACTGCCATGGCTTTGGCTTCATGGAATCCTGGGAGTTGTAGTTTGCTGAGGTATGTCAAAATCTCTTGTGCCTCTGAGCAACACCAGCAAATTTTAAGGACCTCTCCAAACTACAAATCCCAAGATTCCATGAAGAGGGCACAGTTAAATTTATACCAACTTGCTGTTCCTTGTACTGTCGCAGAGTTTTGGATTTCTAGTAAAATTCCTTTTGTTGTGCAGTAGAAGTACAGAGATCCACAGAAGAAAAAAAAGCTACAAGTCCCCCAGAGAGTCCACTCCTTCTCTCATTAATTTAAGGAGATATGATAAAAGCATTTCATTGCTTACAGTTGTGAACAGATCGAGAGCAAACAAACAAACATTGAACTCAACAGACTAAAGAGAGGGAAAGGAACACTCAGCAGAGGGGCAGGTCTCCCCTTGAATTCAGAGAAAGGGAAGGAATGATTGGTTAGTGCTGGGTGGATTGACAGTCACCCCAGCCCAGAAAAAGTCCCTCCCAGTCACTCAAACCGCAGGCAGCATTTGAGGTTGTAAAACCTCCAACATGTACACCATCCAAAAGCAAAGGTGAGTGATACCTTTATTAGACCCCTCTAAAAATTACAAATATAAGCTAGCTTTCAACCCCACACTTGTCTTCATCAGGCTCCTTTTCCAAAATGGGAACTACAAGCTCGGATCAGAAGCACAAGTTTCAAATTTTACCTGCAGTTGTGTGGACGAGAATGTTTCTTCCAATCTTGTTAGACAAAGGTTCTTCAAAACAACGAAGACTGGCCTGTGCATCTGGCCATACATTTGGGGAAATGATTATGCTTCTTCTGGACTACCCTGAACTCTGTGGTGCCCAGCCTGATGAAGACCCATGCAAGGTTGAAAGACAGCTTGTTTCTGTGGGGTTTTAATGACCCAATTGAACTGTCACCCACTCTTGTCTTCAAACTGCTATCCATGTCTTGCGCAGAGGCACTCCAAGCCATAGCATCAAGGACAGGCTACTTGAGAGTCACAGTTCTGTCAGGACTGGGAAAGGCAAGGTGATGATGGCAGGGACAGCTAGATTTGTGGAGTGGCATCAGATGGCAATTCTGGACCCATTCTACGCCTTGACCTGCGCTTTCAGAATGTTTGGCTCAATGAGCAGAACATTTGGGCTTTTCAGACGCCAGGAGGCTTCTAAGACATTGTTCGATTGCCTCTAAACATTCATGCTGGCATATCCCGTTGGCAATGCACAATCTCCTGCTTCCTTAGAGGACATTTGTTTGTTTTATGGCACTAAAGTACCCTAATGCTGCATGCTTGACCTGTCGCGACAATGGAATGGAGAAACAACTTGAGCTTTTTCCAATGTCGAGTTATGAGGAAGCGTCTGCCTGCCTGTAAGCCAATCATTCCCAAAACATATTTCCTGTGGCTTTTGATGGATTTCAGTAATGTGGCTTTGATGTTTGCGAATACCTCCGACAGAGGATTTCCAATTATGGCATGTGTTTCATTTTCAATATGCCATCATTGTCGAAGCATAAAGTGCATGTCGGAAGGTGTGTAAAAGGCAAATCGTTAAAGGCCGGTTAACTCTCTGAGTTCTGTTGCGGACGTCCACAAATCTAGAAATTTGGGGACAACTGCTTGCAGTTTTTCAAAATAAAACCGTCCAGTAAAAAAAGTCTGGAAAGAATCTTGGACAGGGAGGAAAAAGTAAGTCAAGGTCCATTAATATTCACAATAATATATTTGGAGTCAAACTGAGTGCAGGGTTAATAGGTATGTCAATCTTTTGCTAGGGCTGAGAGAGAAAATTATAATTAGCCCTACAAACGAAGAAGCTTCAGGGAGCCTTACTAATATTCCAGAAGACCAGGGAAAGGTAGTCTCCCCTAAGAACTTTGCCTCCATGCCCCTGAAATTAAGACACAAGACACAGTAATTGAGTTGACCTTCAGGCCATCACTTTATTCTATTATATGTTGGACCTCCACCTTAATAACTAGTTAAAGCAAAGTTTCCCTGACCTTGGTTGCTACTAAAGATGAAAACCAAGGTGAAAGCTAAGAGACAGCAGAATTTCCTGTTGCTTATCTTGGAGACAGCCTCCACATCATGGCTCCAACAACAAAAACCAAACAGGAAAGGACTGAAACCATCATCGGTAGACTCCATTCATTCCCCTTGACTAACAAATGATCATACATGCCAACCCTATTATTCCCCGGTACAGTGGTGCCTCACTAGATGATGTTAATTTGTTCCGCGAAAATTGCTGTTTTGCGAAAACATTGTTTAGCGAAGCGCAGTTCCCCATTGGAATGCATTGAAATCAGTTTAATGCGTTCCAATGGGGAAAAATTGTCGTTTTTGCGAAAATCGCTCATAGCGAAACCGTTTTGCGAAGCGCAGATCAGCTGTCAAAATCATTGTCTAGCGAAAAACGGTCCCCCCCCCAAAAAAAAAAGTCTTGTGAAGCACGGACCAAAACATCATCCAGCGAAAATCACTCATAGGGAAAACTGTTTTGCGAAGCGCTATAGCGATTGCAAAAATTCATTGTCTAGCAAATAAACCGTTTTGCAAGGTAATCGTCTAGTAAGGCACCACTGTATTCTATATTTAGTTATATCATTTACATTATTCCCCCCCCCCCAATGGTCTGAGATTTACATTCTAGGTTTATATCTGGATTCAGGCCTTGTGTATCAAATAAATCATTTTCTAAAATTTCCTGCAGGTGCAAAAAAAAAAAAAAAACCTGAGAATTGGATTTTCAGACATAAGCCAGGCACATTTTGCTTATAAAAAAGCCTATTTATTAACAGCATAAACCTGTCAGCTGCTTATGTCCCTCTTGTTGGATACCTGGCTTGCATTAACATAAACTTGAAGCAACAATAACAGGAGAGAGAGAGGGCGAGAGAGAGAGAGAAATTATGTGGGTTTTTCTTTCTTTTTGCTCTGCTTTACCATGAAAAATAAAGAGATGGAAGAGGAGATAATGAATTGTTAGTCCCATTACCCATGAGCAGGAAACCATCATGAGGGGGGCACGTTATTTCCCAAATAAATAGCAAACTGCCACATTAGCCAGATCGAGAAAGATGAGAATCCGCCTCAGTTCTGGTGACAAAATAAGATTGCCAAACGGTCTAGGTGTTTATCCTTCTCCTGAAGCTGGAGATCTCATCCATCCCGTACGTAGGCTATAACCAGGTGTATGTCATAAAAGGTCTGTGGTTGTAAAATGTTATGGAGTCGGGCGTTAGGAAAGGCTGGGTAACCAAAAATAATGCTTGAAATGACAAGGTGTACTTCTTCTTCAGAGACCCCAAAGCTGAGAGATCTAAGTACTCCCTTTCTTCTTTGTTACTGTCCCATAAAAGTGGTTCTCATCCTAATCAAGAAATAGGAAGACACACTGCTTCCACAGCACACCTAGAAAAGTTGCATTTGATGTCAGGTGGGCCTCCATGATACAGTTAAAGGAGTTTCATGTCACTTTAACTGCCATGCTTCTGAATTTGCTACGGAATCTCAGGATTTATCATTTGGCGAATGAGCAGCCCTCGTTGGTCATTACCACGTGTGCAAGGGAATAGAAATGAGCACCAAGTGCTTCATTGGTTCGTTGGTCTCATGGGGAATCCAGTCAAAATTCGTACATGTGGCACCACAGGTGCTGCATGTTCCCTCCTCCCACTCACCCCGGCCAGCTGCCACAGTGAAAATCTGACGTGTGCCCTCCAAGTCCTCCTTCTCGAGCGGCTGTCCAGTCCAGGCAGTAGCTTGGGCTCCCCTTCTTTGCCTCCTCTGTCAGCTGACCACTCAGATGAGGAGGCAGGGCAAGGATTCTTGCTGCACAGCCATTGAGTGGTACGAATGTTGACGAAGCGCGATGAAGCGCTTCGTGCCCATCTCTACTAGGGAACAGTCTAGCCCTGGCCTTTGTGTTTCCATTTTCGTTGTTCTCCTACAACAGAGAGCAAAATAGTCTGAAGAGAAGAGGCCCCGCTATCCCTTTGGATTCACCATGAGAGACGGAACACTGATTAGCCAGGGTCTTAAATTATGTGGAGAACCCCAACAGATCGTGAAGGTTCTTGGCACCGGTTGTTCGTGAAAATGAAGAAAGCACCAAAACATAAGGGGGCGGACCAATGAAGTCCCAGTGAAGCCAACATCTACATCCAACAACTACAAGCACTATCTCTCTATTTTCCAGCTCTCTATTTTCTATCAACCGGCTTGTTCTTCTCTGCCTGCCTTACGTGTGAGTGCTTTGCTTCACAAAGAGAAAAATACGGAAGTTTTGTGCAGGGAAATTTTGTGCAAATTTAGAAAACATCAGTGGGGGGAAAAAAACACCACTCTTTGTCCTGTATTCTAGCAATGAGAGATCTTGCAGAGGTCCAAAATCCCTTTATTTATTTATTTTTTTCATATTTGTAGAGAAAGAGAGAGAAACAGGCAAGCAGATTGTTCATTCTTATTCGCTCTGTCTTCATTTCTGTCCTTTTTTCCGCTCTCTCTTATTAAATGGTTTCTTAAACACCAACACCCGTGGCTTGTCTCTTCCATATATTTGCAAAGTTGCAAACAAACCTAGACTGTCTCCTTTGTTTAGTTTTCCATTCTGTTTTTATCATGTGCAATATTTCTGAGAGACCAACTCTGCTGCCCAATGGGGAGAGACGGAGTGCAAGACTAGACGTCAAGATAGGGCTGCCGTATTATTGCCATTATCTTGATAAAAGAGCAGAGACACGCAGCCTGTCTGTCACAATTAGGGTGATAAATGTCTTGTTCTTTGAAGCTTGTTTGAAAGTCAATTATGCAGATTATTTTGAGAATACAGACAGATGGTCCTTTCCCCCTTATGAGACAATCACGTTGAACTCTGATGTGTGCATAAAAATACCGTAATTTCTTGGGCTCCAATGGGGCCATTTTAACACCCAAGGACTTAATGGCTTGTTATATTTAGCCCTTTCCTACTGCCACAGAAGATGCTTCTCTCTTTTTTTGCCATTATTATTATTGTTGTTATTCAGAGTCCTTTCTTGCTAATTGGAAGCTTTGCTACATTTTACACAGACGCCAAATATTGATTTTACACTCCTGAGCTTCAGGTTTTGATTAACGCTGATGGCTGCTGAGCGGGCAGCTTTTCCTTTGCATTTCGCTAATTTTCAAAATTATTATGATTCGCTTGCCGCAGTAAAGCTCCCTTTTTTATTATCCAACCGCCGAAAACAGGAGGGGAAAATGGATTGATGTAAGTACTTGAATAATTCACCAAGGAGGCCTTTACAGGAAAGCCTAATGCAACGGTGACCTTCAACGCCACCCTATGCTCAGGGTCTTCTTGCCAAAGAGACTGTAATTCTGACATTTTAATGATGGTTTTAATGGCTGAAAAGCTCGAAAGGAGCTATTTTTGAGACATGCATTTACTCCCAACAAATATACACTGGCAGCTGGCACCGTGACAAAAATGTGGCCCTCACCTAGGAAAATTGTGCACCATGTAATAACTCATGCCCCATAAAAGAATGCAGGTAAGTGTATCTATTTCTAGGAGCGCAGACAATCCTCAATAAGAAAGAAGATTATTAGGGGCTTTGTCAACATCCAGCATTGGGTGCATAGATTAGCCTAGCTCATGACACTTTTCCCCATAAACAGAAACTCCATGGCTGTCACGAGATTCTCCAGAATCAAAGCCTGCCTGAGCTATGCCAGAACTAAATTGGAAAGCAGATGACCTCTCTTGCTTTCACTCATTCTTTCTCTTGGTTACAGGAGACAATAAGAAGTATCTTCCCTAATTAACCTTCCCGGTCTCCTGAGAAAAGGGGCATCCTCAGAGATCTGCGTCTCAGCAAATTAGCCTTTCAAATTAAGCCCATGTTTACCTTCCAAAGACCAATTAAACAACAGAGCACACCAAATGTAGACTCCGTAGATGAGGGAAATCACACACTACAAGAAAGATCTATCTTTCCCCTCTTGAGGGAGCACCTTTTCTAAATATATCAACCAAGAGCCAGTGTGGGTGCTGGACTAGGACTCAGGAGACCCGGGTTCAAATCCCTGCTTGCCAACGGAAACCCGTTGGGCGTGGCAAGAGTAAAACCTTGAAAAATGTGTTTGCCTGCTAATTACATTCATATTCTTTCTTTCCTTCAAAGCACTCGAGGTTACCTATCTAGATTTCCTTATTCGCATGTTATCTTCACAACAGCCCCCAAGTGTAAGCCAAGCTGAGAGAGAGGAAAAGACTGGCCATATTTTTTGTGGGGTTTTGTGGCTCATCTGAGCACTCGGACATGAATCTCTCAACTCTTACCAC
This sequence comes from Pogona vitticeps, assembly GCF_051106095.1. NCBI lineage: Eukaryota > Metazoa > Chordata > Lepidosauria > Squamata > Agamidae > Pogona > Pogona vitticeps. The sequence goes on along the minus strand of NC_135793.1, from coordinate 4,343,232 downwards.
TTCATCATGCTGTCTCATTTTGACTACACAAGCTTGAACTTCTTCTGTATAATATATTTATACACCTTGACAGAACAACCGTTATTTACATTTTACGTTCTTTGCTCACTCCCTTTTCCTTATTTTTCCAATACAATTAAGAACTGATAATCCATCATTTTTCCACATCAACTCCAGTCAGTTCGTCCTTTCTCACCAGTCATAATCCTACTTATCGGAAAGAAAGGGAAAACAGTATGCATTTAAACTTTTTTCCCTCCCTATGTTGGAAGAAAAGAAATAGACTGAGGTAAACAGATAACTTTTAGAGACTGACAGCTCTTGACAAACTTAATGAGGCTTGCCTGCAGCCTCATGAGATGGCTGATCACATTTACACTGGCCCCTAGTATATCTCCAGCAAAAAAAAAAAAAAACTCAGACATCACAGGATGCTTGCTCTTTAATGCCATATGCTGACATTGCTGCCGGTGATTAAATTTGAATAAACAAAATTCAAGTATTTATCCATTTGACAGTGCACATGCAGTCTTGAACTTGTATCCTGAAAATCCATTAAATGCACTGAAATTGAAGTTCACTGCAAATATTTACTTCTGGTTGGGGGATTGTTTTCTTTTGCTTCATTTTAATCACAAGTTCTGTTCTTTTTGACTTATTGTATTCCGTGTACACACAACAGTGGATTGAAAATATATTTCTGATCAAACCGGTGATCATTTCCGAGAACAGCCCACGCGAACCTTTCACACATTGAATGTGAAAGACAAACAGTAACAGGGCTGGAAATTATCAAAACCAGACATAGCTGGTGTCATAATTCAGTGAGACAGCTAAGGGTGTGCTTTATCAGAATGTTTGCTGTTTCTTAGCGCATGGAAGTTTTGACAAAGCACTATAGTGTAGATTAGTAACACCTAGTGGCAGAACATGGTATTACAACATCAACCGAACCGAGAAAGGGGAAATGTGCATATGCTAAGGCAGAGGTATCACAGAAGTCTACAGGGCAGATACCGAACATAGAAACTGTAGTATGTATCTTTTATAAACCTATCCTCAGTGCTTGATATATTGACTTCACAAGCACCAGGACCTTCTGATTCAGGGATCATGTGATCTTGTTTAGAAAGAAAGCTCCCAGCAAGCACTGCAGTGGGTGACAGGAAGCTTGGGTGGAGCTAGGCCAAGTTTAGCTTCAAGGTCTTCCATTTTAAGCCTTTTCCCCCAGGTGAGCCACAGTTAGGGGTCTGTAAGATGTGCAGGAAGACTCCCTGGAAAAGACCCTGCTGTTGGGGAAGTGTGGAGGCAAGAGGAGAAGGGGACGACAGAGGACGAGATGATTGGACAGGGTCATCGAAGCGACCAACATGAATTTGACCCAACTCCGAGAGGCAGTGGAAGACAGGAGGGCCTGGCGTGCTCTGGTCCATGAGGTCACAAAGAATCGGACACGACTTAACGACTAAACAACAACAACAAGATGTGTATAAGCCAGGTAGAACTCTCAATATGAGGAATTATGGAATTTGTAGTCCAAGAAATTCAAAAATCTCAAGACCTCTGTTTAGATAACCTTTTCAGTGTTTTAGAATATAGTAGAATCCCCATATCCATGGAATCCGTATCTGCAATTTCATTAATCCACATCTGGAAATGTTTATATTGAATGAAAACAAACAGAAATGTGTTTTCCACCATGTAATTACCAGGATGACTCACTAGAGGGAACTGAAGACTATGCCATAGAGGTATGCCTCGTCTCCCATCAGCTTCAGGCAACTCCCTGTGCCTTCCAGAATGTTGTCGTTGCCAGCCATCCTCAGTCATTGTTGTTGTATCCCAAAGAGGCCCCATCAAGATAAAATGTACAGGGAGAGCCATGGGCCAAACACACTATATAGAGTTTGCCATTACCCTCAGTTTTCAGTATCCACAGGGAGGAGGGCTTGGAACCAACATTCTGTGGGTACAGGGGTTCCTACAGTATTCTTCTGTTCATTGGTTCTGCTACTCAGCTTAGTCTACTTAAATATTGTTACGCTGTTGGGATCTAGTGTGTGTGTGGATATGGAAATGATGGTTTCTGTCCAGGCTTTGTGTGCACAGGTCACACATTTAAGGTTCCATAGTAACTCCTCATTCATAGCTGTTGTATTTCCTCCCCGAATTTGCAGAATATTTTTAAATCTGGAAACACACAAAACCTATCACAGATCTGGGAGGGAACAAGTCAGAATATCTCCTAAGGGATAAAGGTTGAGTTGTCCTTGATCTCTGTGCCCTTGATTCAAGGCACTTCTTTAAAAAAAAAAGCAAGTAAACAAGTCACCAGGTCCAGATGCAATTCATCCAGCTGTTCGTAAAGCAAAATGTGGAATTGTGGAGCTCACAAAAATGTTGATAAGGAGCCTCTTCTTCTATTGTTTCTCCCCATCCTGCCTTTCTCCCTCAACATCTCAGTGATATTCGTACAAAGGTGAATTCGCCTCTCAGTCGAGAGCCACCACGCTCTCCTCGTGTCCTCGTGTCCCTGGCCACCCTTTCCCCCCCCCTCACGGAAAGTTTACACAAAAAGTCAAGGTTTTGATGAATGTCACACTTGAAAGCCAATTAAGGGGGCGGAAAGGAAGACACAATTTCCCATTGTCTAATTGCCTCACAGCACCTTCAAGGTAACACATTTGTCACGTTGAATTATTAATGAGAAACGAAGATTTGACTCGCAGCATTGAATAGGAAAGAGCTCATTATCAACTGGCGTGGTTCCCTTCCAAATAATGAGTGTGACAGGAGGGGTGCTAAGAGAAAGAGGCATCATCTTTTCCCTCATACACCTTTCTGTTCCACTGCCTGAATGATTTCGGCCAAGAGGGAGCGGCGGGGGGAAGACTCAAATTAAAACTCTTTCTTGACCCTACGTATCCTTTACGCAGCTGCATTTTAACTGTCTCTGAGTTCCTCAAGCCAAGCAGCAAACCGACAGGATACAGGAGATCCATAAGAAAAATTCCCACTGGTGTGGATTTTGTTTTAAAGCAGTCCCAGGGAGGTGGACAGCGCTCACTCTGTTCGGAACAATGACATCCGAAAAGTGGATGCTTAACCTCTTGTATCCATGGTCTTCTACCAGATCTAAATCATCTCTGAAGCTGCTACTACACACGGAGCAAGAAAAATGCAAGAACTTGTATGAGATCTGTGTTTCTCCATGTTAATGCTTTGGCATTAGCTGTTCGGCAACTAATGAAAATAATCATGTGCCATCACATCAATTCTGATTTATGAAGACCATTTTTGAGGTTTTCCAGGTAAAGATTACTCAGAAGTGCTTTACCCTTCCCTTCCTCTAGGGGCAACATTGGGACTGTGCAGCTGGCCCAAGGCTACCCAGGCTGGCTCTTCTCCCAGGAGGCACCGAAGGGGAATCAAACTCCCAACCTCTGGATCTGCAGCCAGATGCCTAAACTGCTTGTGTGTTGCAAAATGTACAAGGTTAGCAAAAAAAGGCCAGAAGAGACACATTCTGGATTCAGAGGGAATTAGCAACCAGGGAAGGACAATTTTGAAAATGGAGAACGATGTCATGTCATGAGTGTAGATATGTTTGTTTGCTTTATTGACTACGACAAAGCCCACCTTCAAGCTGATGTAGGCAAACAAAGGTCTTGAGATATTTGTACAGGTGGCAACCTCTGTTGGCAATAAAATCCATAGTAAAAGCTAAAAGTCAGATGACAGAGGACATAGAGGTATAAAAAATAGTGCAAAAGAATTTATACTGTTGCTAGCAATTTTCCATTTGTATCCAATAATGTGTTTGCAGAAGCACTTGTTGATTAAAATTATCACCGTTGTCGTCATCTTAGAATGGCAGAGCTAGAAGGGACCCTGTGGATCATCAAGACCAGCCCCGTTCAAGGAAGCTCAGTGAGGAATTGAACTCCCAACCTCTAGCTCCACGGCCAGATGCCTAAATCACTGAGCTATCCAGCAGTGGTATCATTGTCTTTCAAAAGGGTATCAACTCCATACAATATGTAAATCAATTTTTTTCTCCTTTCTGCTTTATTTGGCATTTAGCTTTCACACTCCTACATGGTGATTGGAAATGCAAGAGTATGGATGATCTTGCTCTTCCTTAAAGACCAAGAAATTGTAAAGCTTGCAAAATATAGAAAGCTAGAATATGTCTGTCATGTAATGGGAAAGTAGAGGTTCTGACAGCTGATTATCCAAGTTAAAGTAACTGCATGGAGAAGTTCAAGAAGGGGAAGAATTTATAGGCTGAAAAAATCTGGATACTGGTATGGATGCAACACAATGTCCTTGATTGCTCATCCCCTCATCCAGAATGACATATTCTAACCTCTAGGCCAATGGTTCCCAACCTTGGGTCCCCAGATGTTCTTGAACTAACATTTCCAAAAGCCTTCACCACTAGCTGTGCTGGCCAGGATTTCTGGGAGTTGTAGTCCAAGAACATCTGGGAAGCCAAGGTTGGAAACTATTACTCTAGGCGGACCGGATCAACAAGAAGTTGAGTGCTTGGTTTAAAGCTCTTGCTTCTTTGACAGCAAAACTGGTCTTAGAATCATAGAATTGAGAAGATGGAAAGGGCCTCTAAGGCCATCGAGTCCAACCCCTGCTCAATGCAGGAATACAGATCAAAGGCTATCTGCCAGGTTGTTGTCTAAATCAGTGGTTCTTAACCTTGGTTAACCCAGGTGTACTTGGACTGCAATTTCCAGAAGCGTTCTCCACCAGCTATGCTGGTTGGGGCTTCTGGGAATTGCAGTCCAAGAACACCTGGGTTACCCAAGGTTAAGAACCACTGGTCTAAATTTCTCTTGAATTTCTCTGGAGGGCTCACCACCTTATGAGGTCATTGATTCCATCGTTGTACTGCTCTAACAGTAAGGGAGCTTTTCCTGATGTTCAGCTAAGATCTGGCTTCCTAAAAGTTGAGCCCATCGATGTGTCTGTTACACTCAGGAATGATCGAGAACAGATCCTGCCCCTCTTCTAGGAGGAAAGCCAAGCTTCGAGGAAAGCACTGCATAGAGGAAGGATTAAGCTCCCCTTTTTCTTATGCCCAAGTACGTGCTTGGCAAATCCCTCCTTTCTACATCCCAATTGGAAAGTGGGAAACAAGCTCTAGAGCGCGAGACACGCAACAGTGGCCATACACTCCGTTTTACACCAAGTAACGTCATAAAGAAATTTAAAACTGGAAGCATTAAAAAAGCGAAAGAAAAGGAGACCCATAAACCTGAGGTTTATGTTGCTCGTACAGGCACTCTGCCTTATCAGCTTCACAGCAAAATATCATTCTCATATAACTGAGACAAGATAGATACATCCGTAAATTTACTCTGACTCTGCAGACATTGGAATTGGTTGTATTTCAACTGAAGAGCTATTCATTTTATTATCCAGTAGTTTTATATGTTTCTCTGCCTCTGTAATTAAAGAGATGCGAGGGGATAAAGAAAACTGAACAAGAATATTCCGTTGATATAAGAGAAAAGGAACCATCAGGGTCATACCTCACCCACTTCTGGACAAGTGACTCATAATATCTTAGGTTCAAGATTCAACAAATGTATTCGATGCTCCACTTATTCATTAGAGGTCAAAGATGAATGGAAGAGTCCTCAATACATATCTGACATCACTGGTTTGTGACAGTGTAAATGTATCCGATTGAGATCATTTTGCAACCACAATAGGCTTGAGTACATAGCCATTAAGCATGTAATTAATCATAATAAGTGCTGTCAAGTCAATTGTGACTTAAGGCAACCCTTTCCAAGGGTTTCTAGGTATGGAATGCACAGAAATGGTTTATCATTACCATCTTCTCGGGGAGCGCCCTGGGACAGTGCAGCTTGCCCAAGGCCACCCAGGCTGGCTCAGGAGACACAGTGGGGAATCAAACTCCCAACATCTGGCACTGCAGCCAGAGACCCAAACCACTGGATGTTGCTGTTGCAATTACTGCCTTTCAAATGCCTGTGCACCCATCTGGAGAGGGGTCAGGAATGGAAAATAAACCTTGGTTGATGTCTCATTTATGAGTCATCAAGGAATCTCAAGTCCCAGTGAGAGATCTCACTTCCAACATAGGACCAAGACACGAGACTAGCTTTATTTTTCCCTTCCTAGTTTGGACATTGATTCGAAATCTCACGAGGGATTTCCCCCTTTCTGAGACTGTTTCCTCACCAAGACACAAGCAACCCAATCTAAGGCTTCAGGTGGTTAAATAGTCCTTGCAATAAGACAGCAGTTACCACGGGCCAAAATCCTCTTGAGACAGTCACACCCGCCCGAGGGAAATGACATCATTTAATTAGCAGCCAATTACTGCTAATTAAAGAGCTCCTCAGGTTGATTCTTTATTGCTTGAACTTAAACTCATTGCATGGCACCACCTCATCTGTTGCATGTTTGCATAAATTGGATCGCCTCTGATGCAAAACTCACTATTTCAAATCGGGATCAGATGCAAAGCCCTCCGACGAGTACGCGTAAGATTAAATTTAAGCAACAAAGACTCAAAACCAGGAAGAATGCCTGAATTAGGAGCAATCTGCCCCTACAAGTGCCATCAGTTCTGTAACGCTGTGAGAACTTCCTCAAGTCTGCGCATTAATGTAAGTGGACCTAAGTGGACCGAGACAAATGCATAAAAGTTGGTCTCACAAATGCACAGATTCTGTCTGATACGATTACCCTCCACCCCTCCAAAATCTTGCCAATGCACATTCAGGAGGGGGAAGAAATTATCTGAGCATGCATCAATGAACTGGGTCGTGAACAGCTGGATAGCTCAGTCATTCAGATCTCTGGCTGCAGAGCCGGAGGTTTGAGAGTTCAGTTCCCCTATGGTGCCTCCCTGTCAGGGGCTGGACCCAATGATCCTTAAGGTTCCTGATGATGGTTCTGAGCTTCAGCCGACACCCTTCCGCGCATAGCCAGGGTCCTCTGCTTTTGCAATGTATCCTGTCCTGTGCAATTTGTAGCCGTTGACAGCAGGGCCGGTGACTGAAGCCCAAGGGCTCACCATTCCACCCTGGCCGGCGCATCCATTTGTACACTTCATAATTGCCTGCAGAGTATTCCTGTGGATATGTGTCAGTGAATTATCATGCTGAAAATTGCACATGGCTGTCACAGGCCTTTCCCCGAGGAACTGATTAAAAGGAGGAAGAGGGAACCGTCAAGCTGGAGAGGTATTTTTTTCCCAACTCCCCATCCAGAGATGTGTTTTATTCAATATTTTAAGATACCTACCGTAGATGACAGCAGTGAGGAGATTTGTTATTCCTGTCCTGTTGGGAGCATCATGAGAAAGCTTCGGCCATCCTTCAAGATGAACTGGAGAGCCTCCAGGGAGCCACAAGGCAGGGAGAAGGGGGCAGATTTATGAACACAAAGTGTGGAACATTTCTGGGGGGCTGGTTTGGACACTGCTTCCATCTCTCCCAGGGAGTTCAGCTTTGAGACATTTCAGGAGCTCTGAACATTTTGAGGGCAAATGTATTCACCTTCATGCTGACTTGATTGTCTCTATCAAGGCAGGGTTGGCTGAGGTGTCCACTATATATCCAAGAAGCCAAGATGGACAAAGGCCAAGAGAGCATGTGGTGGGTCACCCAGATGTAAGCATCTTTTCCAAATAGTCTGTAGGACTACTGTTGTATTCTGAATGTAGCTACACGTGACCATTTTGTACCAAAATAACGCCATTGAGGGCGTCAAGAAATGTCTTGCCATCCTTACCCACAAAGCAAGACTGAAGCAATATTGATGGATTTACACCCCCCTGATGACCACCACGATACATTTTGACATGAACAAAATGGTCCTTCGTCCGTCCTTACAGAAAACCTTCACTTGCCCCTGAAAAGATAACCCACAAAACTCTTCTTGCTTTATAGGAAGTTTTATTACAAACTCAACAGACCCCATCATTTCATTGCTTTTTTATATCAACTGATAACACTGGCGATATATTTCTTTCCCCCCCCCAAAAAAAAGGAAGATGCAGATTGCAGGAACTTCTCTCTTTTTATTTTATGATTCCCATGTCACACAAATCTCAGCCAGTCGCCATAAGGGGTGGCAAGAGAAACTAGCAAGTTACAAGTTGCTTCCTCCCACTTGGAAAATGTGAATGCCATATTTTTTTCAGAAAAAAATATAATCTTTTGCATTTATACTTTGCTTTCCCCAGAGGGAACGCAAGGCAATCTGCATGGGTCTTGTTTCCCTTCCAATTTTATTTCAAAACAATCACAGGGAGCAGGTTACATGGGGTGGGGGGGGGGGAGACCATGAGCATATCCATTATCTGTTGCCAGGTTTTGAATTTTTTGTTAAATTCCTTTGACTGCACAGTAGAAGTGCAAAGACTCACAGAGAAGAACAGCTTCAAATCCCTCAGATAGTCCAGCTATTTCTCATTCACTGGCACTTCTTGTCTCAATAATTGAGACGTTTGTGGTAGAAAGAAGAAAAACATTTCATTACTTACCATTGCAAACAGATCAATAGCAAACTAGCAAACATACTGAACTCACTTCAGGAGATTAAAGAGAAGGAAAGGGGACAGTCAGCAGAGAAGCAGGGCTCTCTTTGAATTCAGAGGCGGGAAGGAATGATTGGCTAGTGCTGGCTTGATTGACAGTCACCTGAACCCAGGGAAGTCCCTCCCAGTCAGAGTGGAGGCAGCATGTGAGATTGTAAAAACCCCAACATGACCTTTGGATCTCGAAGTGCGAAAGAATTTGAGAGGCAAAACTGAACTCCACTGGAAGGGATCCAAGGTTGGGAACCACTGGTGTTCTGGATAAAATTATGGACTGGGACTCTGAAGAGCTGAGTTCAAATCCCTGCTCAGCCATGAAAACTCAATGGGTCAGCGTGGAACCGGTAAAAGCACTCCTTAAATATCTCACTTACCTTGAAGTCCTGATTTACTTGGCTGTTATGCTATTTTTCCTGCCAAGGTTTGAGCTCCGTGGGATTTTTCGGCCTTAGGAACAGCAATCATTTACTGGGCTTTGGATGTGATCCTCTTTCACTGGAGCAGGGAGTGGCACCATTTGCTGAACAGCTGGATATCTCATATTAGCCCCAGATGGATTCACCTTGTCATACACAAATGTATGGACCTCAAAGGGGCAGCCCTGTAGCCATGGGGTATCCATATCCAAAATGGGAAATATTGTGTTTCAACCTGCCTGACATATCGCTATGAAAGATGAGAAGCCTTTCCCAAAAAAGAGATGGCAACCCTAATTCAGCACCGTAAACAGGGCTAAGTATTAAACCCTAGGATCTGGGGCCATATTTCCAAGGGCTCAGCCCTCGTCCCTTTTGGACTGAACTTCATCCGTCTCCTTCGTTGCATATTCGAAGATTTGCAGGTTTCGTTCATTGGCCCAAAGCAGCAAATTTTGGAAGCGCCCGATCAGAATGAACAGCAAAGGAAATTCTTACCCACTCCAAAGTGTGTCTTGATGGAGAAGGTGAGTGGAGTAAATAACCCATGTTTTCTAGCCACGGAGTTCATGCGGAGGAAAGATGTCCAGCCAAAGGCTGTATATGGGGTTTCTCAACCCCGAAATCATGGAAAGATTGAAAATGCAATGGAATAAAGCAGGAAACAGAAGCTTAGATTTTCAGATCTCTACAGATGGCCAGTTTTGAAGGAGATACTGTACTGGAAGAATATACACAGAATTCCCTCAGCCTCTAGACATTTCTTTATACACAAAGAGTGAGTCATCTCAGCTTATGAGTGCTTACTTATCTCCCAATGAAAACTCCATTTAATTAAGGACATTTATTCTGGATATCCACCAAGAAAAACTGATTTTGGCAGTGAGGATGGGCAGCTAAGAGAGAAGAACTCGTGCTTTCTTTACCTGCACTGGCTTATTTATTAATGTAATAAAGATAAGGTAGAAAAAGATATTTTAAGGAAAATCAATGTCTTTTTTTTTTTAAGATAAAACATCAATGTAATCCAAGAAGCCCAAGTCAACTGCCGCCGTTAAATTAAGTTTACAACTCGAACAAACGGTCATATAAAGCTGGCAAGGCCTGACAAATTGAATTACTGGAGTAATACATCACTCACAAAAGTATTATTGATAGTGACAGAGTGATATTGAATTTAAATTATTCATTTGTATTGATTAAACAGCACTTCTTTACCATAAACAAGGGAAAAGCAACTGACAAAGCTTCTTAGAATCATAGTTTAGCTTCAAGAACAAAACAGGAGACCGTGCGGTCCAGGTACACCTGTTGACATACAACAGAGCAAGGAAGGCAGGAATCTGAACAAAGTGGACTCTTGTTCAAAGATGGCTGCCCACACGTTCACGGCTTTGGGGGGGGGGATCAAGACTGGCCCTACCATAAAGAGAGGTGGGTTATTTCAAAGGAGAGGTGTAGGAGACATTGCTAAGGTGTCCGAAGAGAAAGAGGCATTCCATACTAGGGAAAGGATTTAGGGTGGACGGGTGGATTTTATCTTAAGTCTCCATTCTGGGATTTAACAGACAAATGTGTCACATGCTCCCGAGTTTGGCTCACCTGGGAGGAAAGGCCTAGACAGGAAGGCTTTGAGGCTTAGCTAGGCCTAGCCTTGCTCAAGCTTCCTTTCCATGCTCTGTGTTACGTGGAAGAGTTTTACTTCTGAGCAGGAAACTTGTGTGAAGTGAACCATTCTCTCTCTCTCTCTCTCTCTCTCTCTCTCTCTTTGACGAGATTCATCCAGTCCTTACCATAACTTATTTTTGATGCAGACAATCATGTCTGTCTTCCCCGGCTTTTACCACATATATGAAACAGTTCCACGAAGGGGTCTTTCCATCCTGTCCTGGCCCGGCCACCCCCAGAATCTACCTTATTTTCTACTTTAGAGTTTGTTGACTGTGGCAATTCACGGTCTTGACGGCACATGGACCGGCAAAGCACAAGAAGCTTAAGAAGGAGACAGAAGGATGAACAAGGCAAAATCTGTTTGAGAGTGGCATTTGTTTTATTCTTGTCTTTAATGATTCCCCCCCCCCATAAGCTGCCTCGGCAGTGGGGGGAAACCATTTAAAATTGGCACACACTTTTGGGAATAAAATAAATAAGAGGATAAAATTCCTCCATAGCCACAACGGCTGCGTCTCCCAAAATAATCCCTCTTCGGTCCATTCACCACATTTGACTTCTGTACTCCTGCCATCGCGGCCTGTTTTGTATTTCCAGAATCATCCATTTCCTCCAGAGCGGAGAAAAACAAGCTAAACTTAGGGTGCCAATTAAACAGCCCTACATAGCGTTAATAAAACAATTTTGCCCCTTCCTTCCTTCCTTTCTTTTCTTAGGCCACGGCTGCCCCTTTACAGAATTATACATGTCCAAGTAATAAAGCTGTATTACAATAAATATGTACATTTTAACAATGGCAGTTGTTTGCCAACTGGGAAGAAGTCAGGTTTTTTTTTTCCCTGTAAAAAGACGCGCACACCTGCCTCCATCTGACATTTTTATTCATGTGTGTGTGTGTATGTAGGGTTTTGCTACAAGGAAATCAGGACGGCTGCTCAGATTATCTCTGTCTACTTCAAATAAAAAGGAATTTGTTTTATATACTTGACCTTTGATAGACGACTATCCAATAAATCCTTTTCATTTTCCTCTTCCCTGGTAGGAGAGTCTATTTAGACAAGCACAAAGCACGGCTCGATGGTCAGATCCAACACGGAATGATGACAACAAAAAAGAGGGAGAGACGGCAGAAAAAAAAATTAGTCTGCATGTTACGTGGATGCAAACGCTAATGGCGATCCTTCAAAACCAATTGCAAATAAAGACACATTTGAATAAGAGATAACAACCACACATGTTAAAGAAGGGATGTCTGGGCAAAATGGATCAAAGAGATGATTTTGGCATATATGTTTCTGTGATTTAAGAAGGGAGCCAATATACGCCGCCACCAATCTAAACCAAGGGTGATGATAGATAGATAGATAGATAGATAGATAGATAGATAGATAGATAGATAGATAGATAGATAGATAGATAGATAGATAGATAGATAGATAGATAGATAGATAGATAGATAGATAGATAGATAGATAGATAGATAGATAGATAGATAGATAGATAGATAGATAGATGTTTCTCATATTTTCTAGATCTACTCCTAGATTCACAGACTTCCTTCCTTCTTCTCTCTCTCAAAGGCCATTTCCTGCTTCTTTCTTCTCCTAACTACAGAGTGGCAAACTTATTAGGCATTGACCTAGTGGCTGAGCAGGCCTGCACACACTGGAACCAGCTCGAATTGCTTCTGTGACCAAGTTTATGGCTGCTCCAACTACAGGACTGCTGAGAGCAATAAACACCTCTCTCCTATTTTCACCTCGTTACACGTATCCAGAATAATCACTTCGCTCAAGATGAGCACTAATCCACTAAGACCTCATAGTTCCACAGCTATGATAGCAAAAGTGAAGGGACAGGGCCTCGAACAGGCTGTCAAGCAGGCAAGGTTTCCATTCATCACTAGCCAAACAAACCTATTTCACAGAACAGACCGTTCGTTTCTTCATTAGTCCTAACAAGATCACTGGGGATGCTCACCTTGTTATTCCCTTACAAGGAAAGATCTTTCTCTATATTCGTCATTCTCTTCTTACGATCGGTGCTCATTCTGGCACCATTAATCCTCCACGCCCGAGTCCTGGCTTCTTTATGTGAAATGTGTAGCCTTTAATTTTGCATTTGATTCATTCCTCGTAAAAGAGCCGTCAAATTGATTTTTGTGTGCATCAAAGAGGGCTTGAAAATTATTGCAATTTTTTTTTAAAGTAGAAGTCCTTGAGAAATATTTTTACTACATGGCTCTTACTGAGGTCCATGGAAATATCTCAGGAGCAGACAACGTTTATCCTAGAGACGATCTGTCAACCTGAATTGCTCCACAGACAGTATAAATCTGCCCATTCCTCATGGAGGTAGAGGCGAACCCCAAGTGAAAAGAAAAAAAACAAAGAAAACATGGGGCCAGGACAAGCCCAAGCTCTCCTGCCGCTTGTAGCTGTAGTAGCTCTTCAGGCCCAGCCATTGTGGGAAGGATGAGCCGTGAAATCGGAAGAAAAGCGCCTCACATCCAGGAGCTTCCCGGTTGCAGAGAACATTGTTACATAACAGCACTGATGTTACCTGTCTGTCATGGGTTTGGAGGGAAAGTTCCAACCTATGGGGAGTGGAAGGCGGGACATCAGGAGGAGGGGCTGTACTGTATAAATATGTGATGCCTGTGTGGAGATGCTGGGAGATGCTGAGAGACTCTGGGTGAAGAAGCAGCAGCTGGGAAGAAGAAGCTGTTGTGGGAGTCTGTGTGTCAGACAGGGTACTTCTGTGTGTCAGAGTACCAACCTGATAGGTTCAGGTGTCTGTGGGTTAGCCAGAACTGATAGGTTCAGGGTCTGTGCTACAAGTTAAGGGTTCTGGGTGAACCAAACTGTATGCTTGTATGAGTGAGAATAAGCCACGTTACTTTATTTATTCACCTGATTGTTTTATTTTACCCTGTGTGTATTTAAATAAACCTTATTCTTTTTATTGTTTGAAAATCCATCCCTGGTCTGTGTGACTTATTAAAGGGAATGGTTGGTGGCAGCTTAGTGTAACTGTGTGACATATCCCGGTAGGTCTGGGTTTGTCACATTGATTGGTGTCCAGCGTGTGGGATACGACTGGTCCAGTTGTCCAGCGGTCCAGCAAAGCCTTGGCAAGTGTGCCCAGAGCAAGGGGGGTCTAGTCAGGGACAGTCTGAGGCGCGTAGGTAATCTTCTAGGTGTACCTCACGGGGAGGTGCGCTAGTAGAAGAACGTGCCAACTGGGGAGACTTAGATTAAGGTGCTCTGAGGTAGCCTAGTTTTGGCGGGAAAAAGCTGAGGCAAAACTGCATAGTAACAGTGATCTAGCCTGCCAGCTGAGAGGCCCAGCAGAGGGGGGTAGGCTCTGACTCGATACTGTTGCAAGTTAGTGCTGAAGAACAGCAGCAATCTCTGGGGAGAGCTGGTTCTGAGGCAAAAAGGAAAAAAGTGGTCGTTTTATTTTGAGGCTTGACTTTTAAAGCAGCCTGTTCTGAGGGGGGGGTTATGCCCTTGACTCGAAGCCAAGTAGCAGAAATGAGTGAAGTGAAAGACCCCCAGATTGACCAAGGTTCTGAGGATGAATTTGGCTCAGTGCAGGGTGACAGCACAGGAGAGCAGGACCCAGAACTCAGAAAAATACTCATAGCCCAACAGCATGAACTGAGGGTGAGGGAAATGGAGGAAAGATTAGAGAGAGAAAGAAGGCAATTTGAAGTAGAGAGATTGGAAAGAGAGGAAAGATTAGAGAGAGAGAAAATTGCTCTGGAAAAAGAAAGGATGGCGTATGAGTTAAGAAAACTGGAAATGATGAACCAGAACAATAATAATAATAGGGATTCTGAGGGAGGCCAACTGTCTAAGGCTGACCTGAAGAAATTCCCTGTGTACCACAAGGGAGATTGTCCTGAGGTGTTCTTTTCCTTAGTGGAAAGAGCGTTTGTGGACTTCTCAGTGAGGGAAACTGAGAAGATGACCATCATGCGGTCTTTAATCAGTGGTAGCCTGGCTGAGGTTTATGCCGAGATGCCTGAGGAACTGATGAAAGATTTTGCAGAGTTTAAAAAACTGGTGTTTGCCAGACATGGGATAAATGCGGAGCAGCTGAGACAAAGATTCAGGTCCCTTACCAAAAAACCAGAACAGACTTTTACCCAAGTGGGGGCCCAATTGGTGAGGCTGCTTGAGAAATGGCTATCGCAGGAAGGGACAGAGACCTATGAGCAGCTTAAAGACTTGATAGCACTGGAACAGTTCTATTCAGTCCTGCAGGGGGAATTGAAATTCCAGGTGAGGGAAAGGAAACCGAAATCTGTGGCAGCAGCCGCAGAGATTGCAGATTTTATTTCCCAAATAAGAAAGCCCTTGGGTGAGGGGAAATCTGTGGGTAAACCCAAAGAAACCTACAGCAAATACTCTCAGGGACCAGGGAAAAGCCAGCAAGGGGGAGGGGCCCATGGTGAAGGGAAGCCCTCAGACATGAAACAAAGACCTCAGATTTTGGAGGGAAAACCAAAACAAGATGAGAGAGAATCAAAATACACCAGAAAATGTTATTTCTGTCAGGGAAAGGGTCATCTAATCTCAGAGTGTGAGAAATTAAAGCAGCTAAAAGGAATGGTGCCTCAGAATGCTAGTGGGACCAAGCCAAAAGCTGTGTTCTGTGTCCAGAAAGAGCAAGGCTCAGTGTCACTGAGGGAGCCTGTTGCCATGACTACTCAGTCTGGAACAGCTACCTCTGCTGATCAGGCTGAGGAAAATGGTCCTCTTGTGGAAGTAAAGCGCTGCTTGCTGGTGAAAACAGATTCTCAGTTGTTTGAGACAGCAGGGGTGGACGTAGGAATACTTGACCGTCAGTATAGGGGGCTGCGGGACACTTGTTCCCAGGTAACCCTGTGCCATCCAGATATCATCCCTAGGGAGTTTATAATCCCAAATGAGAGCATAAAGGTGGCAGGGATTGAGGGGCAGGTAATCTCTCTGCCAGTAGCAGAGGTACCTGTCAACTTTCAAGGCTGGAGGGGAGATTGGCGGCTAGCGATTTCATCGACTCTGCCAGCAGCCGTGCTCGTGGGAAATGACCTGGCTGAACATGTGAAACGGGTGCTAGTGATTACACGCTCACAAGCCACCACAGGGACAGTTCAGGGGGGTAATGATGAGCCCGAGACGGAAGCAGAGGGGAGTTCAGAAGCTGTGGTGGAAACCTTAACCACAGACAGCAGATTTGGACAGGAGCAAAAGGCAGACGCCACTCTCCAAAAGTGTTTTGAACAGGTGACTGACGCTCAGCTAACACCTGAAACCCCAGTGAGATTTCTGGAGAAAAAGGGGATTTTATATAGAGAAACCCTGAGGAATATCTCAAAAGGGGGAGATGGGATCAGGAGTCAGCTGGTGGTACCTGAAAAGTATCGCCCCATGATCTTACAAAGGGGGCACTCTGACATGTTTGCTGCACACTTAGGGGTGAAAGGGCCCCTTGATTTGATCAAACAAAATTGGGAGCAGATCACCCAGGATGACCCACAAGACGTTGTGACTTACATAGACACCTTGATGAATGACCTACAGAGAAATCTAGAGCTGGCAGCAGAAAACCTGCAAGCTCAGAAGGTCAGACAGAAAACATGGTATGACCACAAAGCTAGAGAGAGGCACTTTGACCCAGGGGAGGAAGTGCTTTGGCTTAGGCCCTGCAGAGAGAATAAACTGCAGCTCAAATGGGCAGGACCATATAGGGTCATTTCCAAGATGTCAGACCTGAACTACCTAATAGAGCAGGAGGAGAACCAAGCAAGGAGGGTGGTTCATGTGAATGCCCTAAAACCCTACTACAGAGGGGAACAGAGGGTTTTATTCGCGATAAAAGCAGCTGAGAGTGAGGAAGCTGAATTACCCTTCTGGGAGGGTAGAGGGGAAGTAAAATACAACCCAGAGGAGGTAAAGATCAGTCCTGCACTCACCCAAGACCAGCAGCAAGAACTAAAAATGCTGCTTAGTAAATATCAGCAGGTGTTTTCCAACAAGCCGGGGATAGTGAAGGGAGTGATGCATCGGATCCACACAGGGGATGCACCCCCGCAGGCAGTATCCCCATACCGAGTAACGGGACCCTATAGGGACAAGGTGCGGAAGGAGCTGGACGAGATGCTGAGGGAGAACATAATCGTCCCCTCTTCTAGTCCTTGGTCCTCTCCGATAGTCCTTGTGGACAAGCCTGATGGGAGCATTAGGTTTTGTGTTGATTACAGGAAATTAAACCGTGTAACCACTCCTGATGCCTACCCAATGCCCAGGCTAGACAACCTGATTGAAACCATAGGGGGTTGTCGGTTCATCTCATCATTGGACCTGGTAAAGGGATATTGGCAATTAAGAATTGATCCCAGGGATCAAGAAAAGACTGCCTTTTGCAGCCCTTTTGGTCTCTATGAGTTTCGAGTCCTGAGCTTTGGTCTCAGAAATGCACCAGCCACATTCCAAAGGCTGATGGACCAGACCTTGGCAGGGCTCAGTGACTTTACAGTGGCCTACATTGACGACATAGGGATCTTCAGTAATACCTGGGAAGATCACCTGTTACACCTGGAGTTAGTGCTGCAGAGGTTAAGTGCAGCAGGGCTAACAGTAAAGGCCAGCAAGTGTCAGCTGGGTAGCCCAGAAATAAAATACTTGGGTCACATGGTAGGGGGAGGAGTGATAAAACCCCTGGAGGCCAAAATAGAAGCTGTTCGTGATTGGCCTAGACCCAACACCAAGAAAAAAGTCAAATCATTTCTTGGGTTGGTGGGCTACTACAGAAAGTTCATCCCGAGGTTTAGCGAGATTGCGGCTCCGCTGACCGATCTGACGAGGAAGAAGGCTGATGACCGCATCCCGTGGACCAGCGACTGTGAGGCGGCGTTCCAGAGGTTGAAGGAGGCGTTAATCAACTATCCTGTCCTGCGTGCTCCAGACTTCGACCGGGAGTTCATCATCTACACCGATGCGTCTAACAGCGGGGTAGGAGCAGTTCTGTGCCAGGAGGATGAGAATGGTGACCAGCATCCAGTGTCCTACCTGAGTAAGAAACTTCAAAAAGGTGAGAGACATTTGGCAACCGTGGAGAAGGAGTGTTTGGCCATAGTCTACGCGATCCAGAAGGCCAAGCCTTACATCTGGGGAAGACATTTTATTCTGTGTACTGACCATTCACCATTGCAATGGTTAAAGACAATGAAAACTCACAATAGCAAACTTATGAGGTGGGCTTTAAACCTACAGGACTATGACTTTGAAGTGAAGGTGGTCAGAGGGTCAGTGAACTGTGTTGCTGACGCCTTATCAAGAAGACCTGAAGAATGAAGACGGCGAAAGAACATGGACTATGTGTATATATGATGACAAAAGGTTAAATGTACCTGGTTTTTTTGAAGTTGGTTTGTAAGAATAAAGGTAAATTGATGTAATGTATATGGTAAATGTTTAAATGCCTATTTGCTTTGGTTAACTTAGAATGTAAGTATGAGTAAGTATAATATGGTATGTATAACTGTTGTTGTGTATTTTACCTAGGTTGTTTTTTTGGGTGAAAAGCACCTTAGCTTTCCCCCTACAAAACAACTTATAAAGAGGGGAGGTGTTACATAACAGCACTGATGTTACCTGTCTGTCATGGGTTTGGAGGGAAAGTTCCAACCTATGGGGAGTGGAAGGCGGGACATCAGGAGGAGGGGCTGTACTGTATAAATATGTGATGCCTGTGTGGAGATGCTGGGAGATGCTGAGAGACTCTGGGTGAAGAAGCAGCAGCTGGGAAGAAGAAGCTGTTGTGGGAGTCTGTGTGTCAGACAGGGTACTTCTGTGTGTCAGAGTACCAACCTGATAGGTTCAGGTGTCTGTGGGTTAGCCAGAACTGATAGGTTCAGGGTCTGTGCTACAAGTTAAGGGTTCTGGGTGAACCAAACTGTATGCTTGTATGAGTGAGAATAAGCCACGTTACTTTATTTATTCACCTGATTGTTTTATTTTACCCTGTGTGTATTTAAATAAACCTTATTCTTTTTATTGTTTGAAAATCCATCCCTGGTCTGTGTGACTTATTAAAGGGAATGGTTGGTGGCAGCTTAGTGTAACTGTGTGACATATCCCGGTAGGTCTGGGTTTGTCACAAACATCTCTCCAGATCAGAAGAAGGTCTTCCAAGGTGGTGGGAGAGAGTACATTCATTGCTTCTAGCAATACACCTCTTGAGTTGGCTTCTTCATGGTCCCGGATGGCCCGGGCTGCTGATGGTCCATTAGGGGATGCTGCCTCACATCGGGTTCAGAGTCTGTCCCAATCATCCCATTCTTCTGTGCTTCCTATGAGAAGTGGAGATCTGGACATCAACTGTGTATCTATGAGAGCCTGCCTGTGGATGAATGTATATAAAGGCCTGCTTTGGGCCTGGGCTGGGTCCATTACTTTGCCCACCAGTGCTGGGCCTTCTGCACACATTATCTAGAAGAAGATCTGGAGCTTAGAACATTCAAACTTGTTGTGTTGTGCCTTACGTCTTGTCAACCAGCCTGTCTTATTGTTATCCTTGCTCTAGTTGCACGAGCAATTCCTTACAATGTACATGACTGGCATGTTGTCATTAGCGAGAAGTGAGGCCCATACAATAAAATAATCTGGTTCCCCCTAGTGGCCAGTTCCAATATAGCACCTTGGAATTATTTATAAATGCCTCTAAAACGCCTTAAAAATGCCCTTAGAAGTAACTTCTGAGAGTAATTGGCTGTTACTTGTTATACCTGAGTAACTTTGGTGTTGTTCTGCACACCTAAAAGTAACCTTGTAACTAGCTGTGATGTTATTTTCTTGAAAGTAAGCAGCTACTTGTGATTAGCTGTTTCCAAGCTTTGAGGTCACGGCAGAAATCAGAATCAAGGAAGAGCCAGCGTGGTGTAAGAGTTAGGAGTGTTAGACTTTCACATGGGGGAATAATTCTGAGGTGAAAGCAGAAGACCTTTGAAAAGTTTGACAGATTCTTCCATTCCTACTGTGACTGGAGGGACTGTGGAAGCCCCCCTCCTCCAGCTGTCCTTTAAGGACGTCCCCAGAGCCTCAGGATGTGCTGTCACACTTACGTACATTCACAGACCCCCCTCTCTTCCTTTTTAAGCAAACAGACTTGTTTTGCACTCCCTGCATGAATAAGCTGGAAAGCTTCAAAACACTCTTCCAAAATGCATACAATAATGCGAGTTTTAGTACAGTGCATATTTCAAGACAGAATTAGTAAAGAAGGGGGGAAATGAGTATAAAATGTATATCTTGGAATAACTTAAGAGCTTGGAAATGCTTTTTCGGACGGAGGGATTGGGGGGCATTGTCATTCAAAAAAAACTGTAATGCGTGTTGTCAAGTTTTAAGTGCACAAAAATTGCACTAACAAAAAATAGTACAAAAATACTGCCAAATTTTGGTAGACTTTTGATTTCAGGTTGATACAGAAACAGGGTGGGACGAATTCATGAATGAAGCCATGCAATGCTGACATGCACTGAAACACAGAGATACTTACATCCAGTAGCCATATCTTTTGAAGAGTTGAACTTATTGAAGAGTTAGGTGCTCACACTGTTGCTTCAGAATAGGTAAAGGTTCCCCTTGACAATTTTTTGTCCAGTCGTGTTTGACTCTAGGGGGCGGTGCTCATCCCCGTTTCCAAGCCATAGAGCCAGCGTTTTGTCCGAAGACAATCTTCCGTGGTCACATGGCCAGTGCAACCTAGACACGGAATGCTGTTACCTTCCCACCGAGGTGGTCCCTATTTATCTACTCGCATTTGCATGCTTTCGAACCGCTAGGTTGACGGGAGCTGGGACAAGCGACGGGTGCTCACTCCGTCACGTGGATTCGATATTACAACTGCTGGTCTTCTGACCCTGCAGCACAGGCTTCTGCGGTTTAGCCCGCAGCGCCACCACGTTCCAGAATAGTGGCTATCAAAAATTAATCTTTCTTTTTTTCTTGTCCCAAGTCAATTGTGTTGAATGTGTCATCCTCAACCAGCTGCTTTTGGCTGCTGGTGAGCAGGTTTTATATTGGGGGGAATCAGGCCTCCAGCAGGCTACAATCCATTGAAATGTAGCTATTGTTTATAAGAAGCTGCAAGGAATAAGCTCAATATATATTGGCATTATCAGGGCTTGAGTAAGATTGATGGAACCCATAGAGCAGCAATATTGTTAAGGATCCCTTAGGGTACAATAAACACCGTGCAATTGAAACGATGCACTAATTGGCCTTTAAAATGCTGGAAGCTAGCAGTTGGCTGTTCGTTTCATAAGACAATGACAACCACTAAAGATCTGCTCACACATGTGTTGCTTTCTCTACTGTGAGCATGTCGCAACATCCAAGAACATAGGTGAGGAAAAATAAATGTATTGCTTGTTTATTGCATTTTTCAAAAATCTCATCTGAGTAGCTCAGATTGCAGATGTGGTGCCAAGACTGTGATGCAACAGTAATTATAGATTCATAGTATCATGGAACTCAAAGGGGCCTAGAAGGTCATCGAGTCCAACCCCCTGCTCAAGGGAGGAATCCAAATCAAGGCAGATCTGACAGATGGTGGTCCTATTTCCTCTTGAATGCTTCCAATGTTGGAGCACTCGCCACCTTCCGAGGTCATTGGTTCCATTGTTGTACTGCTCACCCCACGTGGAGACCTTAATATTAGGGGGAAGATGAATACCATCCGCCTTAATTTGGTCCAAATAATTTATTTTACAAATCACAGCCAACCTGTTTAGAGATCAGGTAGCCCATCCAATCCAGTATGAAGCCAACTATTTTAAAATATTTGCACCTATTTGCATTGTCCAAAATGGGGGGGGGGAATGAACATTGGGAAAATTAGGGCTCTGGAATCGGGGATGAAGGGTGAAACCCTGCCATCAACTACTGCTCATTCCCCAATGCACAAGTAAAACTGTCACCTGCTACCTTCCTTCCACCCGTCCATCGTTTCACCTTACCATGAACTATATAATTTCTCTCTTGACCAGCTCTTGCCCTTCCATGAATCCATTCTGCATCAGCTGGGCACCGTTGCTCACCTGTCAGTAACCCTGGATCCTCTAAAACAAACGCTGCCACTCTGGATTTTTAATTTTCAAAGATCTGAAGCAAATATCATCCTAGGAGGTCCGTAGGAGCAAAGTCAAGCAGCTTTCAGCAGTTATTAAGCACTGCTGGGACAATGGAGCAGAGCCCGGAGGAAAGAAGCACATAATGACTAGAAATAAATGAGCAGGTGTGATAGCACAGGTGTGAAGCCTGAAATTTCTTCACAGCTCTCCATTGGGGCTCTGGGCCCAAGTTTCATCACAGACCCCATGGAAATCTTTAGACTTCCATTTTTCTCAACTCCTTTCACCCTGTTTTAAAAAAATCTTCTCACCAGTTGAAGAGTACATGGGAATTTTCAGGTTTCTTGGACAGTGTATCCTATAATTCCCCATTCTGGGAGTTCTACCTGACTTATACGCACCTTACAGAGACCTCCCTGTTGCTCACCTGGGAGACAGGGCCTCAACTGCAAGGCCTCGCTGTCTCCATGCTTTTCCTGCCCCTGGCCTGCTGCAACCTAGGAGCTATTTGCCTGAACAAGAAGCTCAGGCAGAGCTAGGCCTAGCTCAGCCTCCAAGCCTTCCCAGATGAGCCATATAAAGCATGTGCAAATCAGGCAGAATTCCCAGAATTGAGAATTATGGGATAGTTGGTCCAAAAAAAAATAAATCCAAATATCTCCTATTGAAGAGTTCTGTAGAACCCAAAGGTTTGCCCGTTTTTTGTGGAACAGAAGTCGGTCCTGATAAAGGTATTAGCTACTTCTGGATTTTGCTGGCAATTAATGCTTCTCACATGCTTCCATTAGGCTCAGATGAGACACTGGCTGTCGCCATATAAAGAGGATGGATGTTTCCGTTCACTGATAATGACTGTCAGCCTGAGTGTAGCAAAGCCGGTGATTCTTCTGCCTTCAGCCAGACGTAACAATGATATAAATGAGCTCAAAAAAACATACCAATCAGCAGCACCTCATTTGGAAACTTCAGCTCTTCCCTCCCGTGTTTAGAGAAAATGAGTTATGGAGAGAAGGTAGTAAGTATGATATGGGCCAATAAGTCACCAACCAACTCCCTGTTTAGGAGATAATTTCCAGATATATGGCTGTACATTTATTTGAAAGTACATAATGGATTTCTTCAATGTAAGTGACAGTCTCTGGTTCACGGTGGGGAGCTCGGAAAGATTCTGCATTTATCTCAGGCTCATGACCCTAAATAAATCATATCCTTCCAGAGTTGTCTCTGATCCTCGCAGAAAGACTGGGCTCCCCAAAGAATAGCTAAAGAAACAGCTGGTCTACCTGACACATTGCTTTTTAAAACGGGATCATCATGAAAACAAACTTAGCAAGTGTCATGCGGAGGAATCACACGGATGACATTGGGAACCATCTATCAGATCCGTGCTGGCTTTCTGCATTTGATCTGCCCCAAAACTGCACCCAGAGGGACCATTTTGTCTGGAGACCAGTACTGTTTCCCACCATGTTTAAGGCCATTTCAGTTTGTTGACATATTTTTAAGCTCTGTCAAGCCCTTCATGTTGTGTGATGTCATTCAGGGGCTCCTCTACTGAGGTTTAACTCCATCACATCACTGAGTCATCCTGAACATGTCACATCATATCCATTCAGCCTGGTTAATACTCGGGTGGAAAGTGAATATATTGTGCTATCCGTTGCAGAGTTTGAATTTCTAGTAAAATTCCTTTTGCAACACAGTAGAAGTAGAGAGATCCACAGAAGAGAATAGCTTCAGGTTCTCCAGAGTCCACCCCTTTCTCATTAACTGGCAATTACAGACTTAATAACTCATTCTGGGACAGAATTACCATATTTTTCCATGTATAGGGTGATGCTTTTGTATAAAATCTTTAGATTAAAAATTGAGGGTCATCTTATACACTGAAGTAAGGAGGGAGGAGGGATCAAAGTGCTTTGATGATTCCTGCTTTCCCCCTCCAATTCCAATTAAAACATTTTAGTCTCTAAGATGCCACAAGGCTGTTTGTGATACTTGTTTCATACCTGTTGGCAAGACACATGAACCGACCTGCTTTCTAAAGGTGACACAAATGTAAGAGTAGGCAATACCTTTAACTAGACCACTAAGAAAAACTAACAAAATGTTAATGGTTTCAATGAAGGTAGTATTGCCTACTCTCACGTTCGTGTGATCTTGAGGACCACACGGCCTTTTCCTGATTTTTTTTTTCCTGAAGATGAGACATCTAACCTTGGTGTTTGTCCCCGAGACTGATAGCCAGGCGTCTTGTGTCAGCTGTAGATCAGTAACGCTGGACAGGCGACCTCAGAGAATATGATCAAGACCAGGCATCCATGCGGTTTCTCTTTCATGTCAGGCCACCTAGAATACTTGACTTTATTCCCTCCGGATCCAGCTGGGATCTTAAAGTAAAAGAAAAAGAGAGAAAAGAGAACAAGAGACGGATGTGAACAGCTGAAGTGGGAAGGAGTGGAGAGAGGAACTTCATTAGAAGTTCTTCATCTTTAAATCATACTGATGGACGTATTTTCTGCTCGAAGGACCAAGCAAATGATCCAATTATGTGGTGAATATTCCATGGCCTATTAGCCTGCGTAGCTGAAGAAGGCATTGGGGTGAACTTTGCACCTGGTTTCTGCACTCTCCTCTCCGCTGTTTTAATGCTTCTTCTGAAGCAGATTTCCCCAGATCTCTCTTCAGCTCAATTAGCAACCGCCTCGAAATTGCGGTGGTTTCGTAACAAAGCGCCAGAGACGTTTGGGCTCCCGTGCCCGCCGGCAAACAGCTGCAGCGTTCAGCATTGCCACTTTGCTGACAGCAGCGACAGCAGGAAGATGAAGGAATGGAGGAAGAGAGAGAGAGAGAGAATCCATAGACGAGGCAGGGACGATCAACCATCTCAGGACTCATGAATAAACTCAACGCCGAATGAATCATGCTCGTTGTGTTAGTCTCACTGCATCTCATTAAAGACCATGGCACAAAGAGTGCCACGCGAGCCTCTTTGGATCTTGTGATCATTAATAATGTCAAACGTTGTTTCTTCCTTTTCACTTCCTGTCTTGAGTTTTCGGGACAGGCTTTCCCAGGATGAAAACATGGGTGCTCGTGTTCGGCAGACGTCTCAAACCACACTGAGGTTGTCATCTAACTCAGGAGGAGTGACCACACTACTGCATTGTAGAAATGTGTTGCCTCTCTAAATGCCGCAACAGTAGGGCCGTGGTATCGAGGAGGAATCGGTTCCAAGCAAATTATGATAAGAAAGCTTTTAGTAATTACTTAATAGCTTGGTGGTTTAGCTCTCTGGCTGTGGAGCCAGAGATTGGGAGTTCAATTCCCCAGGAGTGCCTCCTTGACAGAGACTGGGCTTGATGATCTATAAGATCCCTTCTAGCTCTGCAGTTCTAAGATTTCCAAGTTCACAGTGCAAGGGAGGTTGTGGGAAAGGTGTTTCCAGGCTCCTTCTGCTGTATACCCTATGCTTACAAAATTTATTAGGGTAAGCCAGAAATCATAATAAGGGAGTAAGGTTTAGGAACAGTCTAGTTTTCCACTTTTTCCATCCTAAAAATGTCCCCTTCCCATACACCCTTAACATGGATACTCATTCTGCATCAGCCTGGGCATGTATCTAAGTAAAGAAGAACTGCACAACATTTTCTTTTTAAAATATATATATTTATACATGCATATATATGCACTTCCTCCCATCTATGCAGTTTTGCATGCCATTTCCCTAATGCACACACATATATACATCTTTGGTGCCAAGACCTTCGTACATCTCAAAATTCAGAATAGTACATAATCTGGGGAATTAATTCAGGACGGGTGAATAATTCAGTTCACCTAGAAATGCAAACTGAAGAAAATTCTCAACCGTCCCTAATTTGCACACTTTATGACCGGCACCGATACACAACGGCAGGGCAGAGCCTGGGGTGTTCTGCATTAATGTCTGTGCTTTGGTTCGCATTCCCGCAATTTTTTCATTTCCCTTAGAGAATGCTGATCTCTTCTCATTTCTTAGCGGCCCCCATTTTTCCTGTGTTTCTGTCTGATCACCCAACTTCGCTACTAGCCAAGCCGATTGGACAGAGCCCTTGGACTAGATAGCCAGTGCTTGGAAAAGTTACTTTCCTTGTCTGCCAAGAAACAACCGGGCAGCATGGCCAGAAGCCAAACACACTTTGGGCCCCCAGTATAAAAAACAAATGCAGGCTCTGGTGAAATCGATCAGCAATCTCCATCACCATGTGCCATCAAAGCAATTCTGACTTATGTTGACCCTTTTCAGGGTTTTCCAGGCAGAGAACACTCAGAAGTGCTTTACCCTTCCCTTCCTCTAGGGGCAACCTTGGGACTGTGCAGCTGGCCCAAGGCTACCCAGGCTGGCTCTTCTCCCAGGAGGCACAAGTAGGGAACCAAACTCCCAACCAGACACCTGAACCACTGAGATGTCAAGCCAGCATCACAAGCTACAGGAACGTCCTATTTTGAAATAGACTATCTCCGAGCACAAAACAGATCACAGAATGAATGGTTCCTCTACAGCCTACCAGTTAACTATTCAAGAGAGCCCATTTTGCCATGGTGGCAATTTTTTTTGGTACCGTCAGCTGTAACTCCGCTCGGGTTACGCGTGGCTCCCATCCTTTGTTGAAATGTGAGGCTAATGTCTGGGTTTTTTGAACAACAAAAATCACACCACTGTTTTTGCTGTTGCTGGTTGAATGACAGGGTTGAAGGCCAACATTTCTTGGCTCCATCTTGAAGGCTTACCCTCTGGTCTGTGCTGCTGGTCCCTGATAACTCCACTTGGAAGCCTTGACCGGCAGTTACCTGCATGGCTTAAGGGACATGCCAACTAAAGCCATTGTATTTAATGATGGTCTGGAAACACAAAGAGTTACAATCTAGCTGGGGCTCCTAGTACACCGTGTGGTGGAAATCTGGCAGGTATTTGTAATGTCCAGGCTCTTGGGCAGTGCAGAGCAATTGCTCGTTTGCTGTTTAAATCTCCTGTTGGTGGCCTTGGAACAGCTGCTCAATGTTTCTGTTCAGTATTTTCTAGATGTTAAGTAATGTGTTGACATGGCATGGCTTAGAAAATTCTAGGATGGTGACCGGATTACCTGGACATCCAGTTTGCCAAATGCTAGTTATCTGATCATGAGAACCCTCTCTCTTCATTCCCAAGACAACCCATAGAGGCAGACTGTGGAAAAAGGCATTAGGATCACTACAACTAGGTGTGATTTATTTGAGCTTCATGATCTAGAAGTCCCAGGAAAGCCCATGAGAAATGAGCATCAATGTAGGCTGATAACTAGGAAGGTGTTGTGCGCTAACTAGTGCCACGGACTGGCTGTCGTCATTAACTAAGGGGTTCACAAAGATATAAAGGCACAAAGGAAACCATCCTAGTTCGGATTTCAGAGTTGTTCATTGAAAACTGCTCTGATCCAAGGGACTGGGTCTAATCCAGTGGTTCCCAAACTTGGGTACTCAGATGTTCTTGGACTACAACTCCCAGAAAGGCTTCTGGCAAAGGCTTCTGGGATTTTAGTCCTAGAACAACTAGGGACCCAAGGCTGAAACCATTGTCAAAGGCAGTGCTTCCCAACCTTGGCTAACCCAGGTGTTCTTGGACTACAACTCCCAGAAATCCTGGCCAGCACAGCTAGCAATGAAGGCTTCTGGGAGTTTTAGTCCAAGAACATCTGGGGACCCAAGGTTGGGAACCATTGGTTTAGATATCTTGAACTTCACCCACACACACACAGAATATCTGATTATTGGCCATGCTCATCGAAAACATCTGGAAAATGACATCCAAAACATCTGGAGAATGGAAGGTTGAAAAACACATTGTTAGATTTTTTTAATAAGAATTCTTTATGCAGAGGAGCATTTAGGAATGGTATCCTCTCCTTTCACTCTACAGCCACACACTCCCTTCTACCATTTCATTTTTCCGAGTTTTGTAGACCAGGCCAAAGAGAGGCTCACTGGGCTGCACGTCGTTGCCCATTTCTGAGGAGAGAGACTTAAATCATGATCAGTACTTATGACACAGGCAAAGTCCTGGTCTTTATAATCTAGCCCATAACTTTTTCTAATAAATCATTCCCTTCCTTGCTAGATATACTGTCTGGTATCAACAACATAGATCAGAATGCACAACGGTGTTTATAAGGAAGAGAAACTAATAAATGAAAAATTATGAGTAGAAATTGAATCGGCCAGACAAATTCTTAGCTATGGATTAACATATGCTGCATTTGGAGAGAGAGAGAGAGAGAGAGAGATGAAATATGCATGCTCCAGCTCATATTAAATATGGAAATTGCTGAAGTTTCCTCAATGATTTGGGGTGTATTGGAAGTGTGCCTGTTTCATTAGCTGCAGTGGCATCTTTCTAATAACTGCAAAAACCTTCGAATCCTGTCATTCAGGTTTAAATTTGAAGAGCCACTGAAGGACTGTAAAACACCAGAGAAATAAGCAAGAGGCACTCAAGGTAGTGCTCCTTCACCGCTATTGTCAGTGAAAAGTTCCCTTTGAGAGACATAATTGAAAAACCTAACCCCAGCACAAAAGTATTATGAGATGCGCATTTCCATGACAAAAACTTGGCTTTACACACGACAGGCGTGGCACAATAGATAATTGCAGCAGTAGCCATCCCATTTTAATCTTTTTTTGTTACACTGTCAATAAACTTCATGTGTCGGCGTCACAGATGGAAAATAATATTATTTTCCTCTCTTTTTTTGGCTCTGCTCTCAGTTATCTTTGGGGAATGGAAGAGATCTTCATTTATTAGGGAGGGGAAATGAACAGAGAGAGAAAAAAAACTGGAACTTCGGGAGAAAAATCTCTGCCCTTCCTCAAGCCAGCTGTGGTTTTTGGAGATAAGAGGTGAGCCGTGAAACTGGTTTCTTATATCTGAAGGAAACCTGGATCTAAGCTGTTATGATCTCTGGGTTATAAATTTATCTCCCTTGTACACGGCATGTCTTTGCTCAGCAACCGCTTTCAAGCCTTCCAGATCGGAAGGAAATAACATTTGCTGTTCTAAGGTCACTAATTTCAAATTAAAATAGTCACGCCTTCTTCAAAGGCTGATCACGGAGCGAAAGCACAAACTTCAAGCGCACAAACGGGGCCAATGCAGGTCTGTAATATCTTTCTCCCTTCCTTAGAGGGGAAAAAATGGAGGAAAAATAAAAGATAGGTACCAGCAGCAAAATAACCTTAACTCTGCCCCCAATCAGCCGGCTTCTTGTTGTGCAGCTACAGTCTACTTCCATCAAACCTGGATTGCAATTACTGCTCCTCACTCTAGAAACAAGAGTTGTTGAGGCAGGTTTTGTACTTGGTTGTCGGTTGATTAAGAGAAATGTTTACCTGTTTCTAGCAAATCCTTGAGAACTGTTGGTCTGAATTAATGCCTTTAGACTCTGAAGTACCGAAATCTGCACATATATTTACAGCACTCCATGGACTGACATTTACTATTACAAGCACTTGCTGGAGATGTATAAACTTGACTCCTGCGGCTTTGTGTTATTTTCACATGCTGTTGCCCGTGAGTCCATGGCATAATTTCCTGAGAATAATACGAGGGCATGTCTGTTTTTGTTTCTAGACAAAGGACTACAAAATGCATATTTTCCCCCCACTAGGTTCACTAGAGTGAAGGTTACGTTCATCATGGGATTTCTCATTTTTCCAGCCATATTCTTGCTAAATCCCTCCAGTAGATGCTTCCTGATCTTTCCCTTTGGATATCTATTTATTTATTTTTGCATGTTCCATTCTTTGATCCTCTCCCCCCAAATGACAATTCATCTCAGAGAAGCCAAAACATGGTATTTCTTTTGAAAGGGTATTTTTACTCTCAGCTCCTTCCTTCCTTCCTTCCTTCCTTCCTTCCTTCCTTCCTTCCTTCCTTCCTTCCTTCCTTCCTTCCTTCCTTCCTTCCTTCCTTCCTTCCTTCCTTCCTTCCTTCCTTCCTTCCTTCCTTCCTTCCTTCCTTCCTTCCTTCCTTCCTTCCTTCCTCCCTCCCTCCCTCCCTCCCTCCCTCCTTCAGTTTTTATACCACCCATCTGATCATTAAAACAATATTAAAAAGTGCTCCAAACTTAACTAACTTAAATTAAATAACAAGAATATGAACAATTAAAAATTGGAAAAGGAGCTTTAAAATAGAACAAACAGGCAGCAATAAATATACAAGGCTGTTACTCCCACAAGATCTTAAGTTGGCTGATTCTGGTAAGCCTGCCAGATTAAAAATGTTTTGAGAAGGTTTTTTTAAAAAAATATCAAGCTGGGATCCAGGTGCATTTTTGATGGTGGGTTGTTCCTTTTCTACTAGCCACCATGAGTGAGACTCCACAGCATCCAAAAACATGTCTTGGAAAAGGTAACAGATTAGAACTTCAGGACCTTGGATAGCTCAGAACTATAATGGCTTCAGTATAGACTTCAAACTCCAGAAGCAGATTATAAAGATCTGGGTAGCCTAGAACAGTGGTCCTCAACCTTAGGCCTCCAGATGTTCTTGGACTTCAACTCCCAGAAATCCTGGCCAGCAGAGGTGGTGGTGAAGGCTTCTGGGAGTTGTAGCCCAAGGACATCTGGGAGGCCCAAGGTTGGGGACCACTGGCCTAAAAGATTGTAGACCGCCAAGGCTAGGATACGACCCCAGACAGAGCCATCTCCAGAGTTGGAAGAGGAAGCTGGGCCCTCATCTGAGCACAAGGAATCCACAGACTGAAGACATAACGCTGAGCTTTAGGCCTACAGGTGAAGTGCTCAGATGCACAGGTGGGCTCCTTATAAGTGGAACTTTCTTCATTATTGTGGGTCTCCGCAACAGAAACCCCTCCTCCCAGAGAGACCATCTGTAAAAATGCCTGCAACGGAACTCTAAAGGAACTCAACAATCTCCAGTCTTGCTATGATAAAGCTGTTGAAAGCAAGATCTTTTTCTGAGCTCCAGGTCTCGATTGGGTTTCATACCTTGACTTTTTGCTGTGATTCTGTGCATAACTTTCACCGTTTGGTCTTTATGACCATCGCAGTGTCTCTTCTGCTTGTGGTGTCTACCACAGTCCAACTGCCAGATACCCATCGGAATCTGTGCATGTGTTAGCCAAGCCACCACTCCAACAGAATAAGACTTCTAAAGTGTGTCCATAAAACCTGACATTGAAGTAAATTTTTAATTAACTTCTCCAGGATCTGGAAACTGTCGTCATCATCATCATCACCAACTTTTTAGAACAGCAGAGCTGGAAGGGCCCCTATGGATGATTGAGCCCAGACCCTGTCAAGGAGAGTCCAAGCATGGGTTCATGTTGCTGCCTCATCCCATGTGGTGGCTGAGGAAGTCTGGACATGATGAAACGGATGAGAGCACCTTTTGTAAGACCAGCCAGAAGCTTGTAGCATTCCCACTTTTTAAAATAATTGAAAAGTATCTGTTCTGGTTACTTTAGAGGGAGCCAACAATGAAAGGTTACTTTTAAAATAAGGTAAAGGAAAGGAACTCTTTTTTGAAGGATCTGATAATAGAAATACAACTTTTTGATAAGGACTTGCATTAAACTATTTTATTTGTTTAAAATTAATTGAAGACTGCTTATTGTCCCAACCTTGGGACTGTGCAGCTTGCCCAGGGCTACCCAGGCTGGCTCTTCTCCCAGGAGGCACAGAGGGGGAATCGAACTCCCAACCTTGGGCTCTGCAGCCAGGGAGCCAAAGCACTGATCTATCCAGAAAACTCCCACAGCAATGGGATAAACCAGCCCAGCCCCTCCCTCCAGCTACCATGGTTATAATAAGGCACCTACTGGAGGAAGTTCTGTTGATCTAGGTGGAATAATATTTGAAGACAGAATGTCAGTCTCAGATGGAAAGATATCTGGCCATTGAAGCAGCTGCTCCATCAATTAAAATTTTCTAATAAATTGTTATGAAGATTGACACCTTGGAATTAATTAAGTACTGCATATTTTCATGCAATTATCACGGCAGTAAAGTTAGACGTGCGCATTATGGGAATGAGGAGTTTTACGTGCCTTCTCTGGCTGTGCTCTTCACAATCACTCATATTGGTTTTGACATAGGTGATCACTTTGGATAATCAAAGCTAGCAGCTTTTCAAACAATTAGATTCAGGCAAATAGAGGACCTTTACACTTGAGATAAGAACTCGTGCATTTTAAATCTCGTATTTCGCTGTAGGATCTCAGCAAGGACGAAGAGGTGATGTAGAGGGCCTCAAATGCAGTTATGTCTTTTTTTCGCAAGGCAGTTCAAAAGAGAATATGCATTTTGGTGACTAGCGCTTTGAAACAGCTTCTAACGAGCAATTACGCTCAGAACTGCGTCTGAATGGCATCTTCCTGCACAATGACTTAATTTTTTTGTCCTGGGGCTTTTAAAAACTCTTTTATCAATAGTTTGTTGGGTTCTTCCCTAAAAGAGATGTAATGAATAATATTTTTAAAGGCAAATTTTACAAAAAGCGAATCCATTATTCATTCGGCTGGTAAGAAATTCTCTAGAAAAGAGGAGATGCCGTCTTCATAATGAAATTATGCCAGTTTTTATAATGAAATTATGCTAGTGAAATCATAGGCCACTCTTCTATCCTCATAAAGCTGGATAAGATATGGAGGAAGGAAGGAGGACGAGAGAAGGAGAGAAGGAAAGAGATATGTAGAATGTAGCTCAGTGATTTAGATCTCTGGCTGCAGAGCCAGAGGTTGGGAGTTCGATTCCCCCCACTGGGCCTCCTTGACAAGGGCTGGACTTGATGATCTACAGGGTCCCTTCTAGCTCTGCCATTCTAAGATGACGACAACGGTGATCATTTTAATCAACAAGTGCTTCTGCAAACACATTATTGGATACAAATGGAAAATTGCTAGCAACAGTATACATTCTTTTGCGCTATTTTTTATACCTCTACGTCCTCTGTCATCTGACTTTTAGCTTTTACTATGGATTTTATTGCCAACAGAGGTTGCCACCTGTAGTTAAGTTTTGCCACTTCTAAATCGTGGAAGCAATGAACACGCCAGCGGATGGATGTGCTGGCTTGCCTGAGAGGATACCTCTAGCCTTGTACTTAAGAGTCTTTGCGATGATGACAAATGACCAAAAATCTGGACTGGTTTACCACCAGGTGCAGCCCATAAAACGTAACAGTTCCCTTGCTGTTCTCTTCCTTGAGTTCAGTGCTTTCAGCTTCCTCTTCCAGGTTTAATTTAGGGAAAGAGGCTTGTGTTGAAGCCAACGGCAGTAACAACGGCCTGTCATAACATCCTCTTCAGGTCCTGACAAAGGCTGGTGAACAGATTTGGGCCCCAACGGCTTCTCCTGCTGAAGGGATAAAATGCCCTTTTATCATGAAAGATGCCACGTACTCTCCGACAGGTGTCCAGACGTCTTGGACATGGTCCCAGTTTTTGGTTCGTCATTGCTACCACTATGGAATGCCACCACCTGTCAGCTGCAGAGGGAAAGATTAAGACAACCACCAACTTTCCATTTCCTGTGATTGCTTCTCCCACCATGGAGGAGCAGCAACTGCCAAGTCCCAAAGACTCAAAGCCCAGCCTTTGTTTTCTTTTGTTTTCATCACTTTTGCAGCTACTCAAAGTTCTTTCATTTGAGAAACTGGAGAATTTGGCAAATCCATCCTCCAAACTTCCATTGAGGTCTGTCTTCCATGAGGTGATTCTTCTATGTCCTGGAATTTCATAGTGCAGTGGTTCCCAACCTTGGTTCCCCAGATGTTCTTGGACTAAAAGACCCAGAAGCCTTCACCACTAGCTGTGTTGGGCAGGATTCATGGGAGTTGTAGTCCAAGAACATCTGGGGGGCAAAGGTTGGGAAGCACTGTTGGATAGGATTGTCGTTACCATTATGTGCAACTGTGACTTCGCTATTTTGTGTGACTGCTCTTCTTGGCCACACCAACAGAGAGTTAAGAGATATAACTTAACTATTTTTTTCTGCGGCTGCCCATGCTGCACATAAGCTACGCAAAGTTTGCAAGAATGGCATACATACTTTTCATCATTCTGTGAATGTGTGAAGGTGGGTGTCCTGTTGCCTCTTTGTTTCAGAGAGCAAGAGCCCATAACATAGCTCTTTTTATTTGCAATGATGTCAGAGTAATATTTTGAAGGTCAGAGACCAAGGCATTATCTCATCCCATCTACTAAAGCAATATTTTGTTCGTTTGACACAAAGTGTATATGGCCCTCATCACCACCAGCAGCAGTATCACCTATTAAAAGCAAACTTGGCTGTTTAGTTATGATCCCTAAGTAGTCCAAACAGTTTGGTGAATTGGGACAAGAAGGAGGAGGAGGAGGAGGAGAAGAAGTTTCAGCAGGGGGAAATAAACAGTGCTAAATTTAGGCAGGAAAAAACCAGGTACACAAACATAAGGTGGGTGACAGCTCAATAAAGCCTGAGAATGCCCAGGGAGGATAGTAGAAATGGGTGAGAAGAATGAGATGGTGTATGCAGGATGAGGGCATGTCTGCTACATGGAACGGAAACACTTCCCTTGGTAGAATTCCATTGCAGGTTCTGCTTAGGCATCACTCTTTTTTTTTTCCAGTTAAGATTTTAAAAAATAGGCCCCAAAGATTATGAGATTAAATAGCATGCCTGAATCGAAGAGTCTGAACAGAGACACAGTCTTGGGGAAGTTCTTACCCGCCAGTGATCAGGACCTACACCATGTCTTAATCCCATATTCTATTATGGGATACATCGCCATCTGCTTCCTGCTCTTTGCCACTCTTGCTCTGAGGCCCTTTGAACATCGGCAAAGGGCATTAGAATGAAAGCACGTGGCTACCCAATCTCTTCCGATAAACACCCACGTTTAGAATCAAAAGCCTGTCTTTGGAGGAGAATTCAAAGTTTTATTAAATATCTGTTTGGCGCCCTTTGTCAGCAGAGGCTGCCGACAGAAGTTAGTGATTATCATCACGCTGACACTAGCAGTCTAGAGACTTTAAAGAGACCTCAAGAAAAATCAGCCGCAAGAAGAGAAATTCTTACATTTTTAGCAAGCTGTTTCCACAGGGAGGGTGAGGAGGGCTTTTTTTCTTTAAAAAGTAGGCCTGCGTTTATTTTCCACTTCACAAATTAATCTTCCATGTTGTTGTTCTAGTTTATAATGGATTTTATTTACATCCAGTAAACCTGCAGCCAGCCCAGGCTTGCAATGTCATTTCAAACCCATTCTCTTTTCTGCAATTCACTTTAATTTTTAAGAAGTGTTGCAACCAAATGGCAGTAGCTGTCATCGTCATCACTGTCATCATCACACAGGCTCTAGAACAGCATCATGGTTTAAAGCAACCATATGTGGGAGACTGATTGAGATCGACTGGAACCGGGTGATCTGTGATCAGTTGGAAAGGATTTCTAACCCTTGGTCAGAGATGGAGAAACTGGCATTTTTACATGCTTTCGAACGGCTAGGTTGGCAGGAGCTGGGATAAGCGACGGGAGCTCCCTCCGTCACATGGATTCAATCTTACGACAGCTGGTCTTCTGACCCTGCAGCACAGAGGCTTCTGTGGTTTAACGCGCAGCGCCATCATGTCCCATGGACATATCCAGTGCTAGCCAGTGAACATCATGGTTCAAACAGGCTTGGAACCAGGACCTCCCCACCACGAAAGGTCACAGCTTTCCGAAAGGACTAATATTTTTAAAAAGTAACTTTCAAGAGCTTCCCTGGATGGAGTGTCTAATCCTTGACATCTACTTGAGAGAAGGGCAGGAAGAAGTTGCTACGGAATGCAACCTTGTGTTACCAAGATTTCTACATTTCAAGAGGTGCAGGGGTTTGAGGACATTGTTGACAAGCTTCGTTGATGTACCACGTGGCCCCACATCTGTTGAGCTACAGCAAGAATCTAAAGCCATTCCAACAGAGAAGCAAGCTTGAATAATTCTTTGTGACTTTTTGGTCATACGTGGCACCTTATCACCGAGCGCTCTTCATTACATGACCCTGTGGCACTGTTTCATTTGTCTAATTATTTTATGCTTCTCAGAGAGAGTACATTCTTTCCAGTCCTACTCAGGCACCAGTGAAGGTATCATTTATCACCCGCGACAGCCACGTTCAACTCATGTGTGAAGGTAAAGGTTTGATATAGCTCCCGGCTGCTGCTCCAAATGCAGTTATTGCTTATGTTTCACAACAAATAAGTCTGAGGGTTTGGAAAAGAGAGGGGAATGATTTAAACCACTCGGTCGACGGCATCAGTTATGTTTTCATTTGGAATCAAGTCCAAAGACAAAGGAAACACAAAGCCTTTGTTAACTATCTGCTCTTGGCTTTAAATGTTATAATTGTTTTAACATGTCCTAAATACTTTGCATTCTTATATGCCATTTAAAATTAATTAATTACTTAATATAAAATATGTATATGCTGCCTTTCTCCTGATGGAGCCAAGATAGTTCACAGTATTTAAAAAAGGAAGTTAAAAGCTAAAAAATAAATGATTAAAATATTTTCAGAAGCATTAAACGGGTATCCTATTTTTAAAATCACGAATAAGTGCAATATTAAAGACACAAGTACATTTCATTCCAAATTATTTTAAATATATTCAGATTAACTTTAAATTGTCTCTTGTTTTAGATTGTTTTGACCTCTGCAGCCCATCTTGAGATTTTTTTTCCTCCCTTTTGTACAGGCAGGATATAAATATGTTGATAAAATACACAGGTAAAGATTTAGTTATGAGTATTTGCATTGCCTGAGTATATGCATTCTTTAAGGGGCATCACTGATAATGCTCAGCACCAGAACACAGGTGTGCACATGTGTTCGGCACAAATTGGGGAAGCCTTGAATTTCAGGAAATAAACGCTCTTCCATTTCACAAGGGCCAAGAGGAAAGGGGAGGAGGAAAGACTCTGCTGAGTTCAACACAAATTCCTGAGCTAGCAAAAGACCGAGGCATCATTTCAAAGCCTCTGAATGGATCAGTGGATTTAGATATTGAGATGAACTCTCTCACAGACACACTGAGAAAGATACACACAAACACACATACACATCCAGCTCAGCTTCTGTCCGAGAAGGAATTCAGTCAGCTTCATGAACCCGCGTCATGGTCTTGAGATTATGTGTTTCTTCTAAAGTCCTTTTATCCGGAAAGGATTGAGGAGTGATGTAAAAATATCCTCATTTAATTGAAATGTGTGTGTCGGACTTCCTTCCAAGGACTAGTGACTAATCTCACATGTTTGCAGTGGCTCTGCGTCTACTTGTCCTTACTTAAGGACTCCCCATCTGCTCACTTCGCCAACCCCACTTCAGATGAGGAGGGAACATTCGCTGAAGGATTCCGTGGCCCATTCAATTGCCTCTTTCTCTAAGGGAGAAATGGGATTTGTTTAAGAATGAGGTTAAAATGGATGTTTTGAGGGGGTTCTCCAATACTGACCCCTACCTATCAGATGAACTGGAGTCCTTATGGGTGGCCAGATCCATCAGCCAACAGTATGGCAGTTACCTCAACAGCAGGGGTCTCCTGGCCAGGTTCCTTTTGGGCTGGTGTGACATAAAGTTTTGTTGTTGTATTGTTGTTAAGTTGTATCTGACTCTTTGTGACCCCATGGACCAGAGCACGCCGGGCCCTCCTGTCTTCCACTGCCTCCCGGAGTTGGGTCAAATTCATGTTGGTCGCTTCGGTGACCCTGTCCAACCATCTTGTCCTCTGTTGTCCCCTTCTCCTCTTGCCTTCACACTTTTTCCACATCAGGGTCTTTTCCAGGGAGTCCTAGCTTTTCATGAGATGGCCGAAGTACTGGAGCCTCAGCTTCAGGATCTGTCCTTCCAGTGAGCACTCAGGCGTGATTTCCTTCAGAAAGGACAGGTTTGTTCTCCTTGCAGTCCAGGGGACTCTCAAGAACCTCCTCCAGCACCACAATTCAAAAGCATCAATTTTTCTGCAATCAGCCTTCTTTATGGTCTGTAAAGTTACACCGGTGTAAATGAGCTGAGCATTAGGCACAGCAACAAGGAGTAGTGCTATGTCCTGGCAGAAGTACTTCAGGGATAAGACTTCCCCCTCAGTCGTAGTTCAATAACAAAGTACAAAAGATTGTATGCATGGAGTTGTGGAGTTGAATTTGGAACAATGAATGAAAGTCTGATGGCAGCAAGGGGTGGCTCTGTTGACATGGTGCTGGAGACACAACCTCCCTGCCTAGAAGTCTGGGTGTGTCAGAGGATGTGGTCATATTGTAAGGTCCTGTTAAGGTCTCATAAGTCAACCAGACCTAAGGCGGGGCTCTGACGGCTGAGGCTATCATACTAACGCTGAAATCTCTGCATAGACTCTGAATAAGCGTTCTTCTTCTTTTTGAGAAACTCAGGTGTCACACACGTGCTGCAGAAAATACATATGTCTCTCAACAGGTGATTTTAAAAAATCTTAAAAACCTAGAACTGCAGAGCTAGAAGGGACCTTTTGGATCATCCAGTCCAGCCTCTGTCAAGAAGGCCCAGTGGGGGAATTGAACCCCCAACCTCTGGTTCCGCAGCCAGATGACCAAACCACAGAGCTACCCAGCAGTGACATGACAATAACAAGGCTGAACATTCTCAGGAAAGCTGTAAAGACTCAACATCCAGAAGCCGTTCTACAGGCAGGTCTAGGCTTTGCGCTCCTGACCTTCAGAGCAAGAGTTGAAGCCACCTTGCCCAGCAAGGCTCCACCTTCTGTGGTCCACCTCCACTCACACAGCTCCAAGTGTGCTTATTTGAAGGACATCATGTTAATGAAGTCGTTTGTGCCATTAAATATTAATCTGTCAAAGCAGTTAAAGCCGAGGGACTGTAACAAAACCAAATAATATATAATGGCGAAAGGTAATGAGGAAAAAGAAAAGCACGGGCAGAAGCCAAGGTTAAGTGGCGGACTCAATGGAGGCAGGAGAGCGGCTGACAAGTGGAATGAGCTGGCCTCTCCTTGGTGCAACCGAGGACTTGGCTAGAGATGTATTGCCTTCTGCAAATGTTCCTGTCTTTCTCGCAATATCACTTGTC
Organism: Pogona vitticeps; assembly: GCF_051106095.1. NCBI lineage: Eukaryota > Metazoa > Chordata > Lepidosauria > Squamata > Agamidae > Pogona > Pogona vitticeps. The sequence continues at coordinate 4,304,305 of NC_135793.1, read as the reverse complement.
CGTCTATTGATAGCCAGGAATCCCTATCTGGTTGCAAAAAGTTGGGCTACTTAGACCGAGGCACTGCAATCAGTAGTGAAATTTAACTCGTGGACTGAAAATCAAGACGGCTTAGCAGAGTGCACTTTCTCCTTGGGAGGAAAAATCCAGTTCTACTTTTCTTACTCCAAGAAAGCAAGAGAGCTAGGGCTGATTAGAGATATCCATTCAGATCGCAAAGGAAATGGGAATCCAATTTTCTCTTAACAGAGATGGAGAGGCAGGGAGCCACAGCTGCCCCCTCGTGTCTCCGGAACCGTTCCTTTGGGTTAAGAGAGGAATGTGAAAAGGAATCCTAAGAATATCAGTCCAGGTTGAAGGAAACCCAACAAACATCAGAGCAGATGAAATACAGTTTAGGAAAGCTGGAGACGTCTTTCTTTGCTGCTTTCCTCTCCAGGCAGGGAACTCCTTCACTGTTAACCTGAGCCGCACTCTGTCACCTGTAACACATTCGGGCCATAGTTGATGAGGTTACACTCCCCCTGAAAGCTCAGATTCACAGTTTGGGTAGAAACACTCAGGTATTGGAAGTGGCCAGGAGGGTGTTTGTGTACATTTAAAGCTAGAACAACAGCTGTATCTCTTCTAGACCGGTCTTACCTAGCTATGGTAACTATGAAGGGGATCTTAAGATTTCCTGGACCACAAATCCCATAATTATTCTGGAAGTTCTACCTAACAGACATCTAAAAGATGGCTCACATGCAAAGCTTTGAGGCAGAGCTAGGCCTAGCTCTGATTCAAGCTTCCTCATCCTGCCCCAGTGGCAGCTGGGAGCTTCCTTTCCCAACAGGAAGCTAGGCCTAGCTCGGCCTCAAAGCCTTCCAGTCAAGGCCTTTGCCCCAGTTGAGCCACATTTAAATGTCTGTCTGTTGGGCCTCCTAGAATTTAACCACTCAGAGTAGTGGGTGTCACCAGGTGGGGTGGTGCACAAGTTAAATAAATAAACAAATATGGATGTGGAGAAGGACTATGGGCTATTGTGCTGGACGCCTCCAGACCCATCACCCTTTTACCTCAGAGATAGCAGGTGTTTCCATGGTACTATCGCAAATGAAATCAAAACAACCAGAAAAAAAAGATTGAGATGAAGAAGAAAATTGCAAACACACACACACACACACACACACACACATGACACAACTATGGATGGTGGATGGAACCATCGGGAATGTTTAGATCTCAAAAACAGAGCTAAGCTTTGCATCTCAGACAACGTTGTGGATATTGAAATGCGAGGGTGCACCCCTGCTGATCGGTGCAGCTGCCGTCTCTAAAAATTCAGATAAGAGATAATAAAGTTTGAATGTGCGAGGATGGGGCACGTACAGCAACTCATGAAAAGCCAGGCCCCGTTTTTTGGAGTCTCCTTTGTAGTTGCAGCAGGCATTTTTTTTATTGGGAAAAGAAAATTAAGTCCTCCGTTTTATAGCACATTGTCCATTCGGAAATTTGAGCACAATGGAATTGCACGAGCGCCGATAACGGGAAAGAGGAGCACAAAGGCCCTGCTTACCCATTCTGAGAAAAAGGGGCGTTCGGAGTGAAAGAGAGATAAGAAGGAGAATCAGAAAGGAGAGCAAGAGAATTTTTTTTTAAAGGGCCCTCGAAGAGAGGAAGAGAGAGAAAGGGCGACAGAAAGAGGTGGCAAAGGGAACAATCCTGTACATAGCATAATCCTAGAATAACTGAATCGGAAGGAGTCTATAAGTCCAAGATAGGTCCCTGAATGTCTTTTTAAAGTTAAGGATACTTTTTAATGTTTACACTTGTTCTTAATTATTCGATTGTATTTTAATTAGCATAGAATTTAATCATTTTTCCTAATGTTTAACTTATTATGTTTTTAATTCTATTCCTTTTAATCTTGTGAGCTGCATTGGGTTCCCTTATCAGGAAAATGGTGGCTTATAAATAAAACAAACAAACAAATAAGCACTAATTACTTTAGCCTTGCCTAGCTCCAAGAGGCAGGATCAAACAGATAACAGAAAAGCGTTCTTCACCCACCTTAGAACGTGGCATACCCTTATTTATTTTGCTCCAGGTTGGTCTTGTTGTTTTCCCCGTCTCGTGAATGACACGTTCTCAAATGGCTGTATGGGAAGTCAGCATTATCTGCGCCACGGGATCTGTATTGGCAGCTGTTTCATAGAACGTCGTATGAGAACGGAGGGCTTGATTGGAAATTATTACAGTCTTTCTGTTCTTGGTCATGTTGATTTCCTGGAGATTTCTACTGTGAATGTTTGTTCTCTTTTTTAAGGGCATCAGACTCCCACGCCCCAACTGATAGCCTCGTGGCACCACAAACACCCTTGATGTGGCCTGGTGTCTTCATATCCTGATGGGTCAGCCCAGGCACTACAGAGAGCTCATCGTCACAAGCCACAGTTCCTGAAGTGTTAAAAGACATCTGATTGGCATTATGCTGGCTTTCTAATCTCCCCTAGCTTGTGAATTAGTTTCCCTTTGTTTTGTGATTAGTCATCACCAGGGGTTAAATACAGTCTTTGTTTTATCCTGATTGCTCAAACAGAAATTTTCTAATGATATGCTGACTATCACAACCCTGGGGTCAACCCGACAGGACATTTGTTCAGGTGAAAGTAGTGAAATTTGCACTGATGCCATTGGTGTTTCTTCTACAGATCGTATCGCACATAGTTCAGTACTTTTGGTGGGGGGTGTGATTTTCCATGACTTTGCTTCCCTCCTGAGAGCAAGGTAAATTGTAAACCTTTTATTGTTGTTGTTCTGGGTGGGGAAGCAGAGTTTAGCGCCATAACACTTCTCCAAAGACGTTCCTGCCTTCAGCAAAATCTTCCTTCTTGGAAATGTTCAGAGTGGGAGAGGGAGCTGTAGCAGAGCAGCTCCAAGAAAGGCACAGATTTCTTCACTTTTTCTAAAAATATTTCTTAAGATCTCTTAGAGAGAAGCACCTTACAGTTAAAGTCTCCTGATGATCAGACACAAAACAGTTGCGAGCTACTTCGCAATATGTGGAGCGGGGTAAACAGATGCCATTTACCTCTTAAGGGTGTTCTGCTCCCTATAATGTGCTAACCACATTTCCTAGCTTAGGGCTGAGATTGTTCCGATACTTGAGCATGAATTATTTTCATAATCCTTGCTTATGAAAGACAGCGATGAATGCCCATACAAAGCAAAAAAAAAAAAACAATAATAACTGTAGTGGCCCATGAATACACAGCATATCTCTGACGGTTACAGTCAGTAGCTTTGATAATATTTTAAGTCATTTTTGAACTTTGCACTGGCCTGGCAGAATCGAGCAATTATGGCTCCAGATATGTCAGGCAGCTCATTAAACCCCTCAGTAAACTTGAAGGTTAATCTGAATCAAAGGGTGAGGAGTCTTTATATATATATAATTTGGAGGAGAAGAATGATTCAATCTTGGGTGGGGGGCCAAGCGGAGACAGGCATTGACAGAGGGGGCAAACTTTACTTAAAGCTGAAGCTGTTTATTTGTGGTGAGCAAATTCTGAAGAGAAAATAAATTGAAAGGCCACATCATTCACTGCTGCACTGGAAGCATGGAAGATGACTAAAATAACTGTAATACTTAGAGATGGGCGCAAACCGGCAGTTTGCGCTGGTTCATTTTTCGGCTGAACTGGCGTTCAGTTCTTCAAAGGCCTGCCTCCTCTGACAGGCGCCCACTCAGAGGAAGCCCCCTGGCTTCCTTCCCCTGCCTCCTCCAGGCACTGCCTCTGATTGGCTGCCCACCAGAGAAGGCAGAGCTGGGAAGCACCAAACACCTATTCAGCTGAAAGACGAACCAGCACAAATCCCCAGTTCAGCAGTTCACACCCATCTCCAGTAATACTATGGATCATGTGTTCTCCACATGGTCCAAGCACGGTCATTCTTTATTTCTTCATTTATCCATCTAATTTTTTTTATTTTATTTTTTTTGCATTTATATATTTCCCATCTAGTGACAAGCCATTACTCTGGGTGGTTTACAAAAGCTAGGCACAACATCAAATCCAAAACTATAAATAACAATAACGAAGCCAAAGGTAAAGGTTCCCCTTGACATTTAGTCCAGTCGTGTCCGACTCTAGGGCGCGGTGCTCACCCCTGTCTCCAAGACGTAGAGCCAGTTTCCGTGGTCACGTGGCCAGCGCGACTAGACATGGAACACTGTTACCTTCCCACTGAGGTGGTACCTATTTATCTACTCCCATTTTTACATGCTTTCGAAGGGCTAGGTTGGCAGGAGCTGGGACAAGCGATGGGAGCTCAATCCGTCACATGGATTCGATCTTACGACTGCTGGTCGTCTGACCTTGCAGCACAGAAGCTTCTGCGGTTTAACCCGCAGCGCCACCACGTCCCTTAACAAAGCCAAACATAAGCATAATATAACATAAGGACCCCCTCAATGGCAACAGCTAAATCCAAAAAAGGTCCCGCATGGTGAGTTGGGAAATATTGCGCATGGGGAGGATGTTCCTGAATACCTCTTTGAAGAGCATCCTTTTAACCTGCATTCTGAAGGACAGAAGGGATGGAGCTTGGAATACATCAAGAGGCAGCAAGTTCCACAGTGTTGCGGGCATCACCAAGAAGACCCAGTTGACCTTCCAACGTTATTTGATGCATTTTTAGAATATGCTTCCATTGCCATCTTTTTTTATTAGACACTATATGTTTTTAATAGCTCAAGATAGGCAGAAATAAAACAGGTCAGGCTTCTATCTTCTCCGTCCATATCATTCCATTTTTTTTTTCAAATAGCCCTGCAACATGGACCAAAAAACGGACAATGCTACCTTACAAGACTCTTTGAGTTCCTCTTCTCCTTTGGGAATCCTGAGAAGAAAGAAAAAACCTTAAAACTGGGATGAGCGCCTTTTAACAGGTCGTCAGTCCAAAAATTGGCCATCAGTCATGGTTGGGGCAGACCCAACCCAGAAATGTAAGCAAATGTGAAGATGAAAATTGGAAAGCCAGTAGGTTCTCAGAAGTCCATTTCCCGCTTCAAGGGAAGTCTCCGCCAGCCTTTTTAATGTAAAAACCACTGTTTGTGGAAGTCTTTAAAATGCTTTTAAAATGTTGCAGCCACACGAAAGGATGTAAAAAGGGCTAATGTCATAGGGCAAAAATCAATCATCAGCTGTTGTGAGTCTTGAGAGTCAAGAGAGCAAGAGAGAGGAGGATAGTTTGGGGTTTGGAGGCAGAGGGTGTTTAAGGAGTGATTAGGCAGTGATTAAGCAGAGTGTGACCAGTGTTAATTATTATAGGAGAGATTAAAGTAAAATGTTGAAGCTGTGTGGAACTTTATGTGCTTAAGAATTATTCCTGAAACCATGTATAATCAATAAACCTGTTTTAAAAAGTCAGTACTGGATGGACCTTAGTCTTTCATAAGAAATAAGTTGATAAAGAGATCAACTGGTGGCAGCGTGTCAAGAGGAGTGATGGGATACCTCATGATCCACGGGGTAAATGCCACAATTGGCTGTTGTGAGTGCCACACATGGCTGGTGGGACTTGTGTTAGAAGGTCTGGAGGAGGCGGAAATTTGAGGTCAGAAATGTTTCTGCCACCCCGGGATGGAAGATGAGCCAGCCAAGTTCACATTAATGTTATCTATTTGATCCTGTTATCTAGGGAAGGCTCGTATGACAGACAGGTACGATTAATATTGGCATTAATAAAATAAAACACACATATGGCTCAGATGGCAAAATCATCCGAGGTCACAGAAGATGCAAGTTAGGCAAAAGAAGAGTGACATTCTTGATTTCAGAACTGTTATGAGATGAGGACGTGATCTTAAAGGTGGAAAAAGTGAGTAAGCTCTCTGAACTGCGCGTAGATGGGCTTTGTCTTGTTCATTCAAGACAAGCCCCTTAAGTCGAAAATGAATGAGTTAGAAGATAGGAATTAATTGATGCCAAGTAATAATTCAAAGGCCCTGTCCTGGAAAAAGGAAAACTTAAGCCATTCACAATCTGGATGATGCTTTACATGTTGGAAAGTTTTTTTTTAAGGGGGGGCTGCTTAAAGCATAAGTTACATTTTTCAGATCTTGAATCTTCTCACAAACATGAGAGAGCTCTGGATGAGAACTGGGAAGACAACTTGGTTTTAAAAATAGATTTTGACCATTTCCCCCCTTCCCTTGTACCTTAGAGTTTTAAGAATTGTCATACCTGTCATCTCTAATCCCTTGTTCATCCCAAAATTAAAGAAATGAATATAACTGGTCTTAATGAGTCTCAGCTTTTAACAACGCTTTGATTGGGAGCTAGAAATCATTTCCTAAGTAGAGGTAGCTAGAGGTCAATTTGGACAAATGCCTCCCATCATTGCCTAATTTAATAATTAATTGTATGCCATCAAGTCAGTTCTGACTTATGGAGACCCTTCCCAGGGTTTTCTAGGTACAGAATACACAATAATGGTTTAGCGTCGCTTTCTTCTGGGGAAGCCCTGGAACTGTGTAACTTGCCCAAGGCCATCCAGGCTGGCTGTGCTTCTGGGTGACAGCGGGGAATCGAACCCCTGATCTTTGGTTCCACAGCGAGATACCTAAACCACTGAGCTTATCCAGCCAGCATTGCCTAGCTTAGGACCAGCTAAAACACTGGATTTTTCAAGGGTGCATCTACCATTAGGTGATTTATCCATCTAAAATTTCAAGTCTAGTGAACTCTCAACTGCCTGGGTATATGTTCAAACCATGGATAAACCTCGGCTGTGCAATACCATCGTCCTGGGTTGCTTCTGTTTAGCCTGGGAATGCTTCTTTCCCCAATATCCATTCTTGTGCCAAGGTCCTGAGCCAATAATACCAAGTTTACCTGTAAGACAGTGGCCTTCGCTCTAACCTTCCATGGAGCACGATTTTCTCCACTCCCTGCTGTACCTTAACTTCTTCTCCACATAATCAATGTCTAAAGCCCGTCTCCAAGCATTACCAACCCCTCCAGTCCCCTATCACTACACGTCATCTGTGCTCAGGCTGGTATCCTCTGGAGCTCTGTCTTTTTTTTTCTCCCCATAAGTTGATCCAGCATGAGAACCTCATCAGAAACCAAATTACTACCTGCTTCAGGTTTGCGCTAATGTATTGACATTCACTGCGGTGGTTAAATGAACTGTAAATCCAATACACTAAAGTTATTTTCAAGTGAATCAAATCAGGTTTCAGTCAAAAGCACTGTGATGCTTGAGAGATTTAATGCCTGGTACTTTTTTTTTTAATGTCATCTCCCTGGCTAGATGGCTTTAGACACTCGGAGGGGGTGGTGGAATCCATGAAAGAGTGCGAGTTAGATTGGACACTATGCAAGCATACTAAGCAGAAGTCAGGGAATTGAAGGACTGCCGTGGACTAAGTGAGTAGCCAGTGAACTGGTGCGGGCGTTCATGCATCTTCGTTTACAGATCTGTTTTCCAAGGTCTGCTTCCTTCTCTCCTTTTAATTGAGGCCATCTGATTAGAAGCAGCGCCCGCTCTGATTCTGGAGTGCCTCTGGTTTTAGAGGTCTCTCCTCCACCGTCTCAGCCTGCAGCATCTTCAAGGATAATGAATTCAAGAGGCAGAAGCTATGGGAACCATAGGAAAGTATGACCAAAGACAGGAGGGAAATCTGTTTGCTCTCTCCATCTGCGAAGGAGCAAAGGACAAATTTATTACCCCTGCTTTAGGAACCTAATGGCCCTTACAAGTGTTTCATACGTACCTCATACGTACCTTATAGGTGTCTAAAAGGGACGTGGTGGCAGTGCGGGCTAAACCGCAGAAGCCTCTGTGCTGCAGGGTCAGAAGACCAAGCAGTCGTAAGATCGAATCCACACGACGGAGTGAGCGCCCGTCGCTTGTCCCAGCTCCCGCCAACCTAGCGGTTCGAAAGCATGCAAATGCAAGTAGATAAATAGGGACCACCTCGGTGGGAAGGTAACAGTGTTCCGTGTCTAAGTTGCACTGGCCATGTGACCACGGAAGATTGTCTTCGGACAAAACGCTGGCTCTATGGCTTGGAAACGGGGATGAGCACCGCCCCCTAGAGTCGAACACGACTGGACAAAAATTGTCAAGGGGAACCTTAACCTTACCTTATAGGTGTCTAGTTTACAGTTCTGGGAAATGAGAGTTTGAGAGTGTTTAAAAACCACCGGCTGGCTGGATAGCTCAGTGGGTTAGGTGAGGTCGGGAGTTTGATTCCCCACTGTGCCTCCTCAGGGAAAGAGCCAGCCTGTGTAGCCTTGGGCAAGCTGCACAGCCCCAGGATGCCCTACAGAAGAAAGGGTGGTTAAAACCACTTCTGAGTACTCTCTATGCCTAGATACCCCTGGAAGGAGTTGCCATAAGTCAGAATTGACTTGACAGTGCATGATCTTTATTACTGAAAACCAAAAGGGGCCACGATGGACTATTTAAAAGGAGCTTAGCTCCTTTCTTGCCAACGAGAGAGCCCTGGTTCCTTTGCAACCGACCCCATTTTAATGGTCCTTTTTTTTCTGGAAACGTACCTCACCCTAGAAGCAGGACCGGGGATGGTGGGGCAGGTAGGTTGTGCAAAAATCAAGACTATAGTAAATCTGATGGGGTTGAATCCCAAGGAGCTCATCTGAACAGAGATGGTGAGGAGACTCTCTGGTTTTCTCCACCCCTGTCGCTTCAGCCAGACTGGGGAGTCTTGTATTGATGCCCTGACCATCAATGCAGTTCGGGGAGATGAGGGATGTGTTTTTAAATGACTTTTTTGGACTACAAATACCATCATTCTTCATTCTGAGAGTTCTGCCTGACTTACAAGCACCTCAGTGTGGCTCACCTGGGGGGAAAAAAGGCCTGCTCTCATAGGCTCTGCGGCTGAGCTAGGCCTAGCTTCACTTCACTTCCTGTTCAGAAAGGAAGGGAGCCCCTGGGGCAGAAACAGGAAGCCGAAGTTTAGGCCTTTCACATTTAAGTGCTTGTAAGCTGTCCAATGTTTGGAAAAGAAATACCATTTTGGAACACTCTTACGGGGCACACGGCTGTAAGGACTGGCGTAACCGAGTGCCCCACTTCAAGGTGTACCAAGCCGACAACCCCCACAGCCGGCCACCAGGTCAATTCTGCCGTGCAGTGACCGTTTTCAAGGGTTTTTAGGTTTGGAGTCGCCAGACGTGGGTTACCACTTCAGTCTTCTAAACTTTAGAAGATTGCAGTGGAAACCCACATCTGATTACTGTAAGGCCTTCGAGAGCAGGCCTTTTTCCCAGGTGAGCCACACTTGAGGTGACTGTAAGGTGCTTGTAAATCAGGTAGAACTCCCAGAATGAAGAATGATGGTATTTGTAGTCCAAAAAAAGTCATCTAAAGAATCTAAAGGCACTCTGGAGCTTGTCCAAGGCTATGCAGACTGGCTTTCTTCCCAGATGACACACAGTGGCATTCAGCTCCTGACCTGTGACTCCTCCAACAGGATTCCAACCCACTGAGCTAGCCAGCCAGCTAGTGCCAAGCCAGATGGACCAGCAGTCACCCTTGCAAGAAGGCAGGTTCCTATGTAGCAGGACTGGACAGTCTCATCCAGAAATGGAATAAAGAAATACGGTCTCCATGAACTGGAAGCAGCTTCAGGTACTAATGTTTGCTGCTATAATCAAAGTTCTTTTGTAGCAAATTCTTCCCCAGGCTTGTATAAAACCGGCGCTACAGAAGCCAGGCAGATGGGGGCGGGGGGGGGGAATGCTCCGGTTCCAAGTGAACAACTTTTAATGATTTATGAGCCTGAACTGAGTGCATGTGGGGGAGAGAGAGGCTGTATTAACCTGTACACACAAAATATGTCTGTTGTTATTATTGTCCGTAAACTTGTCATATGCCAGTGGAAATATGCACAATAAAAAAAATAGTGTGACTGATATACTGGAGCAGTAAACATCCTGTTAAATAGAAACAGTAAACTTGACAAAATGTACTTGATCTTGGTCAGCTGTAAAATACTGGGTGGGCTCGCTTGATGCTTGTGAGATGCGGGGCTAAGCCCTGGGCACAACGCCCGTCCTTAGTGAACCTGCCCAGACCTGGGCAAAGTGTGGCCGGGGGGCCACATACAGCCCGCGAGCCGCTCCTGTCCAGCTCGCGGACAGTTTTGAACATCAAAACCATTTATAGCTTTTTGTTTAAAGTTGATCAGTTGCTTATCTTTACCGCAAAAAACCTCTTTAGTATTTGTGAAGATTAACAAGTTTAAAATAAAAACAATCATAACATCACTGTTTCATTTTATTTTTAAGTAAAATTGTTTCGGCCCCCAAACACAGTTCAGATTTTTCATGTGGCCCCCCCTATAGAAATTAATTGCCCACCCCTGCCATAAGCAGTTTGGTCTGTTTGAACTTCATCTATCCTACTGTATATTCCTGTTCGTACAGCTGTGCGTGGCTACTGAAGACACTCAGAGCTTTTCACAGAAATGTGTTTTCCCTTGCACCTGCGGTGCATCATGGGTTCCAGAGTCCGAAGGCAGCTCTTTTCACATCCGAGAATAGGGGAGTTTTGCAGACTTTTGAAAAGCAATAAGCAGGGGATGGCCATTCTTAGAAGAGTCCACGGAATGACAGACGGCGAGTCGGAGAGAAAAGGTTGAAAGGTTCGAAGGCATCCGGATGTCGCTTCCCTCGGAAAGAAATGACCCAGAGGGTTATTTCAAACGGATTCAAAGGCTGCTAATTTCACAAATCAACGTCGGCTCCAACTCAGTGGGGCTGCACTGTTCTAACGGAAGTTGAGATCTGGCAACCATTCCAAATGTATACATTCCCAAGAAAATGAAATTTATTTTATTTATTTATTCGATTTATATCCCGCCCATCTGGTATATTCTACCACTCTGGGTGGCTATGAAGTTAATTAGGATTTTAGGGGATGTGTTCCAAAAAAAACAGCTTTGAAGGTGACCTAGCCTTCTTACTCCTTTGAAAGGTGGTTGGTTAATCCCAAATAGTCATCGGAGAGAAGGATAAGAGAAAAGTAGTTGTCATAATTTAAACAAATTGGGCTATTAGAGGATTCTGAGTGAGAGCCAGGACATACCACATTTTACAAGCTCCACATTTTCCATGAGTCCAGATGATAGATATTGTTGATAAATCTCAGATAAAGGAGAGGTTTCTGTATAAAGGAAGCATGGAAACATTGCTCCCTGTCAGCCATTATATATTTGCATACTGTGGAGCCATACATGCGCATGTCGATTTGGCATTGACCCAGAGAGCTACGTTATTGCCAAGGATGAAACCATTGTGTTGTGAGTGCAGAGTTGCACAACTAGGCAGGCAGATTCACCGTGGCTGCGTTTGAATAGCATCTCTGATGGCTTGTGGCCCATCATTATAAAAATACTGCTTTGAAGTATCAGGCAGAGTATGTGGGAAATTGCTGGTTTAAAACTTTCAGCTACACAGCAGTGATAAATCCAGACAGGGACCGACAGAGCAGATTTTTAAATATACCACCTCTTATTGTTTGATTAGTTAGATTTACGTCAACGAGCACAACATAGTCTCAACCTATTCAGTCAAAGATTCCAGTGTTGAGAAAGAACAAACATGTTTCTCTTTTACATACAAAATCTTCATATATGTCAGAATACCAAAAAAAATTTTACTTCTTAAATAGTATATCTTAAGTGGTCAGCTTCATTCTTTGGTTCACTGACAGGTTACATAAACATTTGGAACACTGCCTTTATTAGGCAGACTCTAACGAACACAGAACCCTGAATGAGGTAAAAGAAAAGGCAGAAGAAGGAATCGGAGGTGGAGAGGGAACAATTGACTGCTCTAAGTGATTGACATTCAACTCAAAGTCCCTTCCATCAGCACCTCCTAAAGACGTAATAATATGCAGGTTGCTGTTCCAGCATAAATTGCTTGTACATCCATGGTGGCCAGGATGATGTCCTGTGGAAGGTTCCAGAAGCTGTAGTTGAGTCCCTGTCCCCAAACCATGTGTGGCCAAGACCCCCAGCTCTGTACAAGATATAAGCAAATTCCTAAAGAAATGTTACCGTCTATCCACAGCTTTCCAAAACAACCATGAGAAAATCCATGCAGAATCTTCTTCGAGAGGTGACAAAATGTTCCGATCCATATCCACGCTGCGTTGCTGTCTAGATGCGACTCATTCAAATGCTGAAGGTTCAGCAGGGTCCTCAGTCCACCGAATTGCAAGAAAACTCCCAGTCTGCTTAACTGATTGTGTTCTCCTCTATGGAAGAAAGTAACTTTTAATAAAAGTCTGCCCGTACTGGGGGAAGGGTGGAAATTGATCAGATCATACAGCTGGCTATAATAGGATTTAATTCTGCTTCAGATGTGCTAGTTTTAATAAAAAAGGATTGAAGAAAGCTAAAATAAATTACACAGAAAGGTCAGGCTTATTGTTGTACAGTTATGCTAACTCTACCAGAGACATTTTTAGAGACTGTATTTATGAGACTTTTTTTGCTTTTTTTGGAGGTGGGATATAAACTATATCTATGGTTCTTCCTTTACTTGCCCCAGTGATTCATTTGGAGGGGACAACGCCTCCACTCCTAAACACAGCATTTTTAAAGGGTGTTAGTATACATCCTGATGAGTTGTTTACCAAGCAAGTTTCCGCAAATATATTATCTGATCCCATTGAGTCAACCCATTTTGCCCACTTGTGCCAGTATCGGAAACTCTGACAAGCAGCTATTCTCCTCGGTACTGGGCATGATCCTTCTCTAGCCATATCTGGAGTTCTCTGGCATTCCCTGGTGGTACCAACCAGTTCCAACTCTGGGTATAGGAGGCTCGTGGTGCAGTGGTTAAACTGGAGTACTGCAGCCAAAACTGTGCTCGTTACCCAGGTTCAATCCCAGGTAACCAGCTTGAGGTTCACTCAGCCTTCCATCCTTCCGGTAAATTGAGTACCCAACTTGCTGGGCAGTGGGGCAATGTGCAGCCTTCATAATTAAATTGTGAACCGCCCAGAAAGCACTTTAATGGAGTTGTATATAAGTAGCACGCAATTGATTGCTTTGCAAAAATCAGCCAAATTCACTATATTCAGGATAACATTATGGTCACATCTGGTATGGATATAAAAATTGGTCTATCTCATTGTGCATCACAGAATTCCACTGACTTTCTCATTCCATCTAAATTCTCTATCAGTTTTCAAGACATGGGAGGAGTGTTCCTCTCCTCCATTCAAATCCATGGTTGTTTTTATGTCCATCTTTTTTTCAAAATGTATATATTTATTTAAAATATTTTAACCCCTTTTCTCCTTAAAAAAGGCCCAAGGTGGCTTACATCATTAAATGAAAATATTTAACTAAAAAATTACTGTCACATCACCAAAGGAGTGACATTATCCTTCACGTGGTGCAGTGGTTAAAACGCTGTACTGCAGCTAAAACTGTGCTCACGACCTGGGGTTCAAATCCCAGGTAGCCGGCTCAAGGTTGACTCAGCCTTCCATCCTTCCGAGGTCGGTAAAATGAGTACCCAGCTTGCTGGGGGGGGGGGGCAATGTGTAGCCTGTATAATTAAATTGTAAACCGCCTGGAGAGTGCTTGTAGCGCTACGGGGCGGTATATAAGTCCAAAAAAAAAAAAGTCATAATGTAACTTAAGTTGACTTTTATTATTGGAAGAATGAATGAAAGCATACTTTTATTATTGGACAAACAGTTAATTACAAATTAAATGCTACTAGTAACTAATTACTTCCAAACTTTATTCTTAAATTACCATCATTATGTAAGTAAAATTCAGTTTTATTATTCGAACAATAAATAAAACTATACTTTTATTATTGGAAGAACAGTGAATTACAAATTAAATGCTACTAGTAACTAATTCCAGATTACAATCATAATGTAACTTAAGTGTACTTATTCCTCTCCCCTCCTCTCAAGAGACATGATAAGATGCTGAGCAGTCCCCAGGATAATCCCATTGAAATACACAAGATGTATTGGGCAGCCGCCTCCTTGTCTTTGATCTTGTGTTTACATCCCCATGGCTATTACAATCATTTTTCATATTACTGAGGAAGAAGAAGAAGAAAAGTGCAATGCCAGGAAAATCTTATCCATTCCTTTTCTTCTTCTTCTTCATGTGACCAGAATCGATAAGAGCATTTATCGATCCAGGACATAAATTCAAAACATTAATTTACATTGAGTACCTTAACCTAATAAAAAAAGCAACAACTGAATTTGCCAGAATTGATTTCCCTTTTGTTTTGTTGTGTTTTTTTGAGAGAAAATCTCCAGTGCTGTGTGAGAAACAAAGCATCAATAAGTTGTAGTGTACAAAAGCAGTTAATTATCGGTAAATACCACAAAGTCAAGAACCAAGCACCTCTGTAAGAAAAATGTATGACTACTGTATTATTATTATTTTGGCCGCAACAGTCTTTGGCCAACCAGGTCTACTGCATAGGTAGCTGGATTACAACTCCCTTCAGCCCCTGGTGGCATGTGGCTGAGGATTATGGGAGCTGTAGTATGACCTGTCTGAAGAGATCACCAACTGGAGGAAGCCTGGGCGAGAGGGGGGGAAATGGTAGATATATGTGGGGCTACAGAAGACAGATTCCTGCTGTGTTGATCGCTTCAATGACACTGTCCAACCATCTCATCCTCTGTCGTCCCCTTCTCCTCTTACCTTCACACTTTTCCAACATCAGGGTCTTTTCCAGGGAGTCTTCTCATGAGATGGCCAAAGTATTGGAGCCTCAGCTTCAGGATCTGTCCTTCCAGTGAGCACTCAGGGTTGATTTCCTTCAGAATGGATAGGTTTGTTCTCCTTGCAGTCCAGGGGACTCTCAAGAGCCTCCTCCAGCACCACAATTCAAAAGCATCAATTCTTGGGCGGTCAGCTTTCTTTATGGTCCAGCTCTCGCTTCCATACATCACTACTAGAAAAACCATAGCTTTGACCATGCAACTTTTATCGGCAAGGTGATGTCTCTGCTTTTTAAGATGCTGTCAAGGTTTGTCATTGCTTTACTCCCAAGAAGCAGGCGTCTTTTAATTTTGTGGCTGCTGTCCCCATCTGCAGTGATCATGGAGCCCAAGAAAGCAAAATCTGTCACTGCCTCCATATCTTCC
Source organism: Pogona vitticeps (assembly GCF_051106095.1). Lineage (NCBI taxonomy): Eukaryota > Metazoa > Chordata > Lepidosauria > Squamata > Agamidae > Pogona > Pogona vitticeps. Next base: position 4,289,134 of record NC_135793.1, on the reverse strand, counting down.
CCTTCTATTTGCCAGGAGATGATGGGACCAGTGGCCATGATCTTACAAAGTAGTAGCACGTAGCAAATAAATGGGACATTTTCTCCTCTCCCCTAATATTCAGAGAAGCCATGAATAATATGAGCCACGTTCAGTGAGCCTCTGCCTTTCTTATAGTAGCCCATTATGCTTTCGCAGCCTACATGAGCTGTGTTCAATAGCTCAATGGCTTACATCTCTGGCTGTGGAGCCAGAGGTTGGGAGTTTGATTCCCCAGTATGGAAAAGAGCCAGCCTGGGTGGCCTTGGGCCAGCTGCAGAGTCCTAGGGAAAGAAGAAGGGAAAGGTAAATCACTAGGCCAGAATCAACTTGATGGCACACAGTTCTTCATAATGAATCATACATAGACCTTTTTGTTACTCGTGATGGAATACAGTGGTGCCTCACATAGCGAGGTTAATCCGTTCCGGATTAACCTTCGCTATGTGAAAACATCGCTGTACGGAACGGGGAAGCCCACTGGAACGCATTAAACATCGTTTAATGCACTCCAAATGGGCAGAAAACTCACCGTTCAGTGATGTTTTCCGGGTCCGGCAGCCATTTTCGCACCCTCGGTAAGCAAGGGGAGGGCGCGAAAACGCTGCGCGCGGCCATTTTGGGGCTTCCGGCGGCCATTTTGGAGCCACCGAACAGCTGATCCGTGGCGTCGCAAAGCGAAGATCGATAAGCAAAACGCTTACCGATCTTCGCTATGCGAGTTTCGCCCATTGGGGCCGAAGTGATGCCTCTGCATTAACGATCCCGGAAAAGGGAACGCTATGCGGATTTGTCGCTATACGAGGCGCTCGTTAAGCGAGGCACCACTGTATTTGGTTTTTTTGGACTATGAATCCCATCATTCTCCCTTCTGAGGGTTCTACCTGACAGACGCCTAAACGTGGCTCACCTGGAGGGACGGGCCTCAACTGGAAGGATCTGAGATGAAGCCAGACCCAGCTTCACCCGAGCGTCCTCTTCCCGCCCCAGTCAAAACACCATCCACCCCAGGGAGGACTGAAAATGAAAGGCTGCTTGAGAGTGATTAAAACCCAAAAGGGCAGGGGAATGGGATATTATATTTTGAAAGAGGGCATAGCTGGAAGGCTGACGTTTCCATTGCGGGTCTCCATTTCGGAGTCAACTATTCATTTATTTGGTCGCTTTGGGTCCTTTTCAGGAGAAAGGCGGGATAAATATATTTTAAACAAATAAAAAATAAATAGCCACGCATGGCCGATCCATTTTACTGTTGTGACAGCAAGACATCTTCACATCTAAAGAAATTAAATTAATATATTATGTATTGATATATTCACATAAGGCGCCAGATGATGAAAGTGTTCTTAAACTACCATAAAATGAAATGCAGGGGGTGGGGGGGAAACCACTGTCAATTTTTTTGTAAATGTGCAGATGAAGGGGAAAAAGTGCCTATTGGCATAAAGATAATAAAAATGGGTTTTAAAAAAAAAGCTTACGGCCCACCAATACAGTCATTTCCGAAGTTGCTGACTTTACTATAAACTGCTAGTATTTTATATCCAGTTCTTCCATTTGACTGGCACCTAATTAAAATTTTACTAGGTTAAAACTTTGTGAAGGACTCTCGGTTGCATTCACGGCATCGCTTTGCAAAAAAAAAAGGGGGGAGAGGCCAAATGTTACAACTCTCTGAAACATGTGGGATGATCATTTATTTAAGCCCCGGAAATTGCCTGGGCTGTTTTTAAAAAGAAAAATCCAGTGGCAATTACGGTTCGCATGCAAAACTCGCATTTTGCTGCACTGATTTGAAAGCCATCGGGTGGCATTCTCGTGATAGACAAAAAAAGTAGCATCTGAGCAGTCTGTTGACCTTGCCAGGAGTTTCGGAGAATGGCTTGCTGCAACGGTCGTCCAGTAACAAGCATTTTCACCCAAAGCAGGAGTGCTGTTTCATGCCTGGATCTTCAAAAGGATGGGTCGCCGTTAGTTAATCATCTTCTCTTTGTTCAAGGAATCTGGAGAAAAGGGTTCTAAAGAAAGGTTCAGGATGGGTGAGTTTGGCATGGAACCTGTCAAGAATTTTCCCAGAAGAAATGTTGCGAGACATCCAGAGCCTTCCCCACCACTGCTACCATTGTGTATTCCACATTCTGCACACAACCGCTCTTCACAATAACAATAATCATGAGCCGACAAGTCAATGGCCTTTTCCTGGTTGAGAATAGTCAGAAGTGTTTTACCATTCTCTTCCTCTAGGGGCAACCTTGGGACTGTGCAGCTTGCCCAAGGCCACCCAGGCTGGCTCTTCTCCTAGGAGGCACAGTGGAGAATCGAACTCCCAACCTTTGGCTGTGGAGCTATGTACCAAAACCACTGAGTTTTCCAATCAGTTCTCCTCACAAAGCCCATGCCTTTTCTTTTTGGGAAGCAAAGTGCACAGCCAGGCAGGTACACACATTTGAGAGTGCAAAGAGCGGGAGCACCAAAGGACAACGGGTCAAAAATATCCCACCCAGTTCTACTACTTTTATTAGTACACACCCACTACTACTACTTGCTACCTTACACTTCTCATCAAAACAGGTTGCAACGTTCTCTGAGCTGGCCCTCTCCATGTAGCGTCTCATTCAAAAAACTCAGTGTTTAGATCCCTTCCTATATTTCTAATGCCAATATTGTCAATCCTCGCCAACCGATGCATACACAAAACAGTACATGAGCTCTTCGTTTGTGTCCTAGGAACTTTCTCTTAGTAGTTTTAATTTGCAATCTGTTTTTCATATTGTAATTTGTTGTATTTCTAGCTGTTTCCACATTTGTTTTTATTATCACTTTGCTCACTGTCATTGGTCTGCTAATAAACTGCAGACCTCCCCCTTCCCCGCCCAGCAAGCTGAGTACTCAATGACCTTGGAAGGCTGGAAGGCTGAGTGAACCTTGAGCCGGTGACCTGGCATTAAACCTGGGTCACGAGCAGAGTTTTGGCTGTAATCCTGCAGTTTAAACACTGCATCACGGGGATCCTATAAGCACAGTTGGAACTGGTTGGTACCACCAGGGAATGCCAGAGAACTCCAGAGATGGCTAGAGAAGGATCATGCCCAGTACCGAGGAGACACAGATGTGCAAATGGGTTGACTCAATGGGAGCAGCTTCCTAAGAGCCTCAACATACTTCTTTGAAAAATTACCTTCTAGTCACTTGCTTGCAGGTTGGCGCTACCCTGTACGGAAACATCTCAAAAATAAATGCAAGAGGAGCCAGCAGTTCTGATTCCTTACACCCGCAGACCTCTGATTCAAAATCACACCAGGGATTTGCACAGTAAATAACCTCTTGTTGTGTCTGGCCAAAAAAAGGGAGAGAATTTCTTACCTAGTCAATAGGGTCAAGTCTGGCCGGGAGGAGATGAATCACCCTTTTTTGGGAGGTGGGGAAGCAGGTGGTTGAGCAAATGCAATAAAGGGGCCTTCCGTAACTTTTACAGTACGCCACGCATGTGCTAGTTTGTGCTTTATTTTCCCACTGAAGATGGAAGGCTGAGTCAACCTCGAGCCGGTTATCTGGCATAGCATCCAGGTGATGGACAGAGTTTTGGCTGCAGTCCTGCACTTTATAATCACCGCACCACGAGGTATTTGTAGCTTGGAAACTATGAAAGTCACCTTATGTCCTTTTTAAGGAAAATGGGGGGGGGGGAGAGAGATAAATATTTTAAATAAATATATAAATAAATTCTGTGCCTATACAATGTTGACAATACACCATGATTTGGGCAAGGTTTGAAAAAAATCCAGGGTGTTCGGCACTGTTCAGAGCTGTGGTCCAAAAATAGTGACGTCCAAGTTTCGATCTTGAGGAGTCACTATTGATGTCATAGTGTGGTTATTGAGGAGCCTTCTCCAGATGCCTTCTCATCAGCCTAACAGCTCTCTCGTTGCCCTCTCCTGCTTTTTCCAACATTTCCAAAACTAGCTAGTGATTGCGTTGAATGTCCTTAATGCTTTCAATGTGTTGACGCGCAAAGAGCTTCCACCTGCAGGAAACAAGAGAGAGCCTTTGTGTCCAACGATAAAAAGCCTGGCAGGAAGTCAAATCCTGCCACAATGGGTTGCCCCAGACATTATCTCTCTCTGACCTTCCAGGTTGGAAGGGATCCTGCTTAATTTGAGGACACTCTTTCATTTCTTCCACATTTCACGGGGAGAAAGGACGCAGAAGCCTTTCTTGTGTGCCTCTGTGTGGTACCTGCACCAGAACAAAGTCTCGTGCTAATCCGCGATCAAGCCCAGCCACCCCTGCCAGTGATTCATAGGCCAATAAAGATTCGTAGACCAACAAAGATCTGAAAAGTGTTGGAAGGGTCCTGTTGCTTCAAAGTCACCAAAATATTCATCTCGCTTTTGTTTTCTCCACCAGCAATAAACAAGGAGCGGGCTTTTATGCCGCAGTCCTCCAAATGCGAAGTCAAAAGCCTGCCTTGCGCCATTATGGCCGCTAATGATGTTCTCTGGCATTTACGCAACCGGTTGCTTCTGAGCACTAGCATCTGTGAACTGTTTTATTTCCTTCCGCCGAATCACAAATGCTCTATTTCCCACTACTAGGAACAATCTTTTAAGAAAAAGCACCCTTAACCTATGCATTTTCCCCTGCTGTGTTGGGTTTTTTTGACTTACTGTGGTCTCTCCTGTTTAATGATTTTATGGGCCTCTGTAATGCTCTGAGCTTTTATTATTGCCTCTGGTGCTTTAATGTTTAAGTGTAAAGCTTCCTTAGGGGGTCCTTTTTAAGGCCAAAAGACCGGATACAACAGCAGTCCTATACACCCAGAAGTCAATCCCTCTATAGATTTCAAAAATCGCACACAGGAAATCATGACAAACCCACCCAATGCAAAAAAAGAACGGTTGTAAGAATGAAAGGGTGCAAATGTTCTTGCTCTGAATTCACACAGCTTAGGGGTTACATGGCTAGCATTGTTCGGGAAATATGTGAAGCAGTGTCAGTGGGAAACTGGGTTTTTTAACTGGTTTTCCCTCCCTCCTTGCTGATTGAGATCAATCCATCCTGCAGCCAAGGTTGAAAGAAAAACATTTTTTTTCTTCTCAATTCGGGGCAGTTCACAAGTCTTAATTACTGTTCTTAGTTTCTTAGAAGTCTTTTTTCGACATCTCATGCAGAAGTCTCTCAAGTGCTTAAGATTCTGTGCTCAGCCACTTTTTAGCATTATCCCCGCATTTCCATTGTATATCCTGTGTAAGATCTTTCACCGCATTTCTTGAGGTCGCTTCGTCCTGCTGTCCGGCCTTAGCACTTCCTTCCAGCGGTTTATCCTCTGACTCCTACACAGCAGCAAAAGCTGACTGCTGGAGATTAGACTGTAGAAACGTCATCCTTGGCCTAAGAAGCCATTTCAGTTTTTTATACCAACATCTTCAGGCAACCACAGCAGGGACCGCCACACGCACTGAGAAGCCCCCAAATTGCAAAGGAAAATTTACAGAGTTCTTCCCAAGACTGCATGCTGAGTATTTAGGGTATAGTGTTTCCTTGATTCTCTTCAAACTTTAGATAGAGTTTTGGCTACTCTTTTTCACTTTGATGTTGCTAGGGGCCCAAACGTTAACAAGGGAGCCATAGACTGGAGAGAAAACCCAACTTTGGTTCACAAGAACTCAGTGAGTTAAGCATCTGGTTGGGAGTTCAATTCCCCCACTATGTGTCCTAGAAGAGCCAGCTTGTGTAGCCTTGGGCAAGCTTCCACCATCCCAGGTCACCCCTAGAGGAAGGGAAGGGTAAATTACTTCTGAGTACAGTGGTGCCTCACTTAACGGGTGCCCCATTTAACGACGAAATCGCATAGCGATGAAGATTTTGCAATTGCAAAAGTGATCGCATTGTGATGTTTTAAATGTTTTAAATCGCTTTGCGATGATCGGTACCGTTTCGCTTACCAATCATCGCAAAGCGCTGATTTTTTAACAGCTGATCGGCTGTTCCAAAATGGCCACCGGGTTAAAAAAACGGCCGCCCGCTGTTTTCTGGGACCGATTCCTCGCTTACCGGGCGGCGAAAATGGCCGCCGTATGGAGAATTTTCGCTTTAAGGTGAGTCTGAAGCCCATAGGAACACATTGAAGGGGTTTCAATGCATTCCTATGGGCTTCTTAAAATCGCATAGCGACGAAATCGCTTTGCAGCGTTTTTTGCTGCACCGATTATCGGCGCTATGCAAGGCACCACTGTATTCTTTACCTAGAAACCCTGGAAAGGGTCTCCTTAAGTTAGAATCAACTTGATGGCACACAGTTATCATTGGTTCACAAGTAGAATCGTTTCTGCACCAAGGTAGAAATATGTAACTCCTGGGCAACCTCCAGAAATCCAGGGAATCCGCAAGTCCATCCCTGGACCTTAGAAAACTTGTTCTCCAACCTCTCCAATCACCCTTTTTCCCCTTGTAAAAAGTGAGGTTTTTTAGAAGTCTCCTTGCACACTTTAGTGGCCAGTTTTCTTAAAAATTTAATAAAGCAGCGAGTGCTGAAGGTCTCTCAAAACGCAGCAGATGCACGCCATAGGGAAAAGCAAAAGAGGAAAACTTTGAGTCAATTATATTTTTTTCAAAGATTTTTTCACATCCACAAACAAACAGAGACGGTTACCTAGTTTGGGTTTGTCATGGAACTACAGGCGAGTGTAAGAAGACACAAACTCTAAGCCAGTTGTTCCATAAACTTGGCATATGACCTTACCAGAACTGGGCAGAAGACAGACAGATGAAAAGACAGGAAATGTCCCATGTGTCAGTGGATCAAAAGGCAAATGCACCCAACTTTTCCTCATTTAATTGTTACTTTTTGCTGATTTATCTTACCAGACTTTGGGTCTTGAGAGGTCTTTGCTTGTTTCTTGCCTCCTCTTGAGTGGAGGGCTCTCTCTTTCCTGGACAAGCTTCTTCTTCGGCATATCTGGCCGTGGCCGTTTACATTTCAAATTCGCCTTCTGTTCATTTTCTTTCTTTTACTTCTTTTCCCTGTTGAGGGTCTGGCTTCAATACATCGCTGAACATTTTTCTGAATTTCCTCTTTGGAAAAGTCTTTATTGATCATTATCTGAGTCCACAGGAGTCTGGCCTTCAAACCTCTACTATGGATTAGGTAGATAAAAGGTTTTCTTTCCCTCTTCTAATTTTGTAGATTACACTGCTATACAGCTGGAACAGTAGAAGCCAGCATGTACTGGAAGAAACTTAGATGGAGCCAAACAATGAAAGCTTCCATGGGTTCGCTTGCCTAAATTTTTTGCCAGATGTGATTATTCTGTTTGATGCTCTAATATAATTTCACATTGTCTTCCTCCAGAAAGCTTCAAAAGGAAACTTCAACAAGGTGTTTACACCTTTCTTCTTCTCTGCTAAGTTATTTACATGGATTCTCTTTTTTTATGTATTTGTCATGCACGATATTTTACTCATATATATTAAAAGGCATAAAGTGTTTTGGTTTTATTTATTTTCTGCTTGGCCTTTTAAACAAATCTTTTGAATATAGTGCAGCTGATAATTTTGTAGCTGCATTCTTTCCCCTATTGGGACAAACAGAGGATTCTATTTTTGTCCAATTAAGTTTTACATAGACTGGCAGAGCCGGAATGCTGTATATTCACATTCTATTCATGTAATAAAACAAGCTGCATAATTTATGCTCAAGAAACACTGCTTTTGCCTATTTGCATGGTTCAAATGGTCCGGGAAGTAGTTTCAAGTTGTACAGTATTTCCATTTCTATGACGTGCGTTTTCACAACCTAGAACCAGTCGATAGGAAGAAAAATAAGGTGGCAGGAGAGACAGCAGACCACAGACTAAAAGGCAGTGGCCTGTCATGGTTAGAGCAATGGACGGCCCCATGGGACATGAAGGCTCAAGTCTCCATTAAGGCATGAAGTTCACTGGGTGACCTTAGGCCAGTCAATCTCTGCCAGTCTGATCTCCCTCCCCGGATTACTGTGAGGACCAAGTGGAGAGGAAGAAAGCCCCGTACACCACCTTGAGATTCCTAAACAACTGGGAGGGATATAGATGCAAATATAATATATTATATAAATATATAAGCACAGCAACAGCAGAGCCCAGCGATAGGCCACTTACTGATTCTGAATGCTTTCCCACATAATAAAACAGTACTAATTTTAAAAAATCCTTGCACGTAAAAACTGAGCATGTGAAGAAAGGAGTCTAGTTCAACCCACTCAGTTTGTGCGACTTTTTCATTTATAGCAAATGTTTAACAATGGGCACAGGGTGAAAAAGGACATCTGGCAGCTTCAGTCTGTAGCAGCACATTCTGTTCTGCTGTTGGATAAATATGCCAATCAGGAGTAAAGGCAGGTACAACTGAGTAACGGGTCGCCTGCCCCCCCCCAAAAAAAGATGTACAAATGTACAGAATCTGTAGTAAATAAATGTATCGCCTCTTGTATCTCATTACTACTGAGCCTCATTGCACAGTGGTTAAACTGTAGTACTGCAGCCAAAACTGTGCTCACGACCTGGGGTTCAATCCCAGGTAGCTGGCTCAAGGCTGACTCAGCCTTCTATCCTTCCGAGGTTGGTAAAATGAGTACCCAGCTTGTGGGGGGGGGGGCAATGTGTAGCTTGCATAATTAACTTGTAAACCGCCCAGATAGTGATTGAAGCATTATGGGGCGGTATATAAGCAGCACACTTTATATAAGCAGCACTACAAGACCACGTATTTTCTAAGCCCGTTAAAAAAAATTACAAGAGAGCAGAGTTGCAAACATTTATCACAGAAAAAGATTTTTTTTCCTCCAGTCATTTTAATTCTGTTAGGTTCCCACAATCAAATAAAGTAGCAAACAACAACAATACTACATAATTAAGTGCGATATCATCCCCCCCCAAAGCAGCAGCATATAAAACATATGAAAGCTAAAAACTCAGCTTCAGAAGAACAAGGGCTGAGTAGATTTTGCTGAACACATGAGAATCACAAAATACGACGACACAAAAAATATCGGAATGCATAAAATATAAAGCTACATATTAGGTAAAGAAAGACATTGTAAAATATACAGATTTGCAAAAATTAAAACCAGGAAGGGAGGGCAGGTTCGGTGGGTACCATGAATACACAGACAGTGTCAAAACACAGGGGCAGGGGAGAGAGAGATAAAAATACGGCAGTTTTATTAAACGGAGCGCCCTTTCCCGGTTTTACGTCTTCACTTTCTTGGCGTCCTTTTTTCCAGTGCCCTCCGTAGCAGAATCTGCTTTTCTTTTCTGTGACATCCAGGAGTGGGGTGGGAAGAGAAGAAAGAGGGGGAAGAGAGAGAAAAAAACACATCATTTTCATCTGTTCTAATGCCTGGAAATCTATAAAGGTAATGAAATCTAATAGACCATTATGTTGTCAGCAGAACATAACAAAGGACTCTGGGTCCCTCTGCACTTCCATCTATACATACGGAGTTTAAGAAAAAAGGAAAAGGGGGGGGGGAACACAACTGCTATGAAATAGAGCCACAGAAAGAAGACAGTCCTAATGCTAGAAGGGCTCGCATGTTCTGCTACCATGACCTTTGATTTCCTCAACTATTTCAGATGCTCTTGGAGTGGTGCAGCGAAACAGCCCCACAATGGAAGAAGGGCAGTACTATTTCCACCACACTCCCAAACATCCCATCCGTCAGCTTCCAGAACTGCTGGATAGCCGAGAGATTTTGGTCCCCAGCGGGCGAGCCAAAGGGTTGGGAGGAAAGCAGAAGCAGAGGAAATGAGAACAGGAAAGGACAAGCGCTTTCCTGTGTACTTAAAGCAAGCTACAGCAGTACAAGAGAACTTTATTTTGTATATATAAAGCCCATAAAAAGGAAGGGACGTGGATCAAATTCACTGCAAAGCAGCCGAGACAATGCCTATGGCTGCCAAGCCCTCCCACTGCCCTGCCAGAGGATTGTCATCAACTGCTTTAGCTCCCCAGGAAAACAAAATGCTTCTTTATGGCTGAACTGCAGGCCTCGTTCTGGACAGCGGAAGGCAGAAAAGAGAGAACTCTGGGTGCAGTTTGCTACTGTAGCTACTGACAGCAACTAATCTTCTCAAATCAATATTTTAAATTTCAGAAAAACTCAGAAAGGCAAATTAAAGTTATTACCACTGGCGCTTTTGTTCCCCGTTTCTTCTTTTCCGCTTTCTCTTTTTCTTCAATTTCCATATTTTCTTTTTCTATGAGTGATATGAGTGTATTGCAGCGCCTCTGGAGTTCCTGAGAAACATGATTAGGACAACAGCAAATTCAGCAACAGTTTAATCAAACACATAAAGCAGACGTATTAAAAGGCAAGATGTCCAGAAGGTGCAAAATATCACAAGCGGAAATTTTGAAGCGGTGAAGTCTTAATAAAATGTGTTTCATGTCTGCAGCCTCTGTTTTGCATTTCTTGATTCAAACTTTAGGGAGCAGTACAGAGTAATTAAAGTCAACGGGCCGTGATATTCAATGGGATGAAGACTTTGCCCCTAATTATGACCTACAAGACGGTCCAACACTGTATAAAGAAAGAGTCTGAATTAGTTTCTAAAAATATTCAGCCATTTTAGATGCAAGCACCTTCCAGGCATTTCTAATTTAGATTTGTCAATCTGGCTCATAAAAACAGGGTAATCTAAAACAAATCTCAATAAAAGTGGTGCATATGTCAAAAACATTTCTGAAGGGGTAATCCATCATACACAAAAGTTTTCCTAAACACACCCTTCTCACTCACATATTTTCACATCATCACCGACTTCTGTTTTCTGGCTTGTTTCAACAAAACCCTAACATTTTTCAAAATAACTGACTCAGAAGAAGAAATCAAAAGCTTTTCTTAAAAGAACCCTTTAAACCAATATACAGTATGGGGGGGGTGTTGCACTGACATATAAATTTGGCAACCCTTCGAATACTGTTTGAGCCGCAGCCTTTTCCTGTGGAGTAATTTTAGATACCACACCCGTTGCCATCTAGCAGTTAAGATTAGATTCAGGAGACCCAGCCACCAAGCTTGCTCAGTGAATTCAGGCCAGTCACGCTTTCACTGGGGGGGGGGTATGAAGGACCAGGAAAAGCAAAGCAAAAAGCAAAGTGTGCTGCTTATAAACCACCCCACAGAGCTTTAAGCACTCTCTGGGTGGTTTCCAATTAATTATGCAGGCTGCATGTGAACACACACACACACACACACACATACGCAAGCTGGGTACTCAATTTACCAACCTCGGAAGGATGGAAAGGTGAGTCAACTTGGAACAGGCTACCTGGGATCAAACCCAGATCACTGTGCCCATCCTTCCCAGGGGGTAAAGCCAATGGGAGGTGCAACCCCCATGCTTCTGGGGAGTCCCAAACTGGGAGTGGCTGATGTAGGGGTCAAGATAGATAACTCCCTTCTGTCTGACCAGGCTACCAATCCATTAATTGCAGTGTCCCTACTCTGAATGGGGAGCAGCTCTCCAGAGTCTTAGACAGTGGCCTGCCTTCCTCCATCACCTACTTCACCCTTTTTAGTGAGAGATGCCACTCAGCCTTCTCCGCGCAACACATGTTTGCTACTGAGACCTCCAGCCATTCCTCGCAATAACTAGAGAGAAGATGCTGCCAGATTATCTCCTTCAGCATCTACCAAGAAATGGCCGTGGTGTCGATTGCTGGGGGAGGGAATACAGATTAGCTAATGAACCGTCAGTCTCAATTTGATGTTCAACTTCATCTCTGGCCGAGAAAGAAGACAATATGTCACATCCACACAGCCCTCTCAGAGAAAGCGATTTTTCAAATGCAGAGGCCAAAGAGGATTGCTCTTGGCTATTCCCGACAATGTCTAAATCTCAAGAGCCTGAGGTCAACCTCTGACCCGAGGCGAATCAGAAAGTGGGACTTCTGTGCTCTAGCTTAAGCATTCTCAGGGGGTCAGAATCCAAAGACCAGGGGTTGGGGTTGGCACAATCCACAACACAGTTCTGGAATGTTCCACACGGCGCATGCCATCAAAAAATGCACAAGATTGTAACATGGAGCTCACTTTTATTTGACCATCTCATAAGTGCGGCACCTGAAAAGGGACAAAGGAACGATCCACTTAAAAGGAGAGGCACTTTTATTCACCTCACTACCGATTTTCACTCCAGCATAGTTTTTATACACACAGATTGTGTTCCTATAAGTATGACTGCACCCTGGATGAGTTCAGCCTGCAAAGAACGTACTTGCATAGTATACGCACCCTGCTATTTGCCTTACAAATCATTTTAGCTACAGCTTTAAAGGTTTAATTATGGCCACTACACGTTCTTGGAATGAACCAAAGCCTCCAGTTCAGTGCCTACAAAGCTATAAATTAACAACCAATTATTTTTCAATAAAACCCATGCAAAAGCTAGTGTTGGGAACTCTGTAAGTTATACGTAAAGAATAGAGGTGGAATGACATGGGGCAGAATAATAATAGCCCGAGAAAGAACCTCCTACCTCTACTGTTTCTCTGCGCCAAATCAAGCTCACCATCGTCATCAGCTGCAACATACAGTTAAACCTTAAGCAACAACCCATTGAAAAAAGCTCTTGCCCAAGTTGTTAAATCTCTGTTTGGCTTCTCTCACACAACAGTAAAAGTTATGAGCATGCGAAGGCAGACATTTGCATTCTGTTAGGCTATTGATTTAGATGAGGTCAGAAGTGAAACTGAAAGCAAGTATGATCAAACACGCAAGCATCTCAAGGTAACAATCACACCGCCTCAGTTGCCAAGAACACTTTCCCAGTCTATCCTTTGAGAACTTTTTCCCACTCAACGCCGAGAACACGGCCAGAAAGATCAATCATAATGGTTTCCCTCTTTGCTTCCTGTATAACCAGATTTGTGAGGTGCAATTTTAGCCCAAGAGGGCATGGGAAGGAAGACTTAAGAGTATCTGAGTTGTTTCAGAAAAAGTAATTTGGTCCCTCTGAAATGGTGGCTGAAATTCAGCCGGCTTTCATCTTCCCCCAAGGATTTGTTGGATTTGAACACCTTCCAATTCTTACGTGCACTCAGAACTAATCTGCACAAAAATGGCGGAACATGTGCGCTTAGTTTCTTCTTCCTTCTTAAGCCTTCCAGAAGGAAAAAGGTGAGCATTATCAGGCTACTGCAGTCCTTCTATCTTCCTACTCCTTTAAGAGCCTGCATCAGAATTGTTTTCTTGCTTGGAGAGAGCAAAAACGAAACGCTGATCGGACAGCCGTCTCAGTTACATTATACGTCAACTCCATGACTGAATCTTGGACTAGTGGAGGAAAAAAAATCTCATGCATGTTGGAAGCATCCAGTAGATAGGTAGGACAAAGGCATGCAGGGGCTCTGTTTTTCTGCATGAGCTAGAATGGGAGTGAGCAGATACTGAGATGTATTTAAAATATTAAGGATTTCAGAAGCAAGAAACTCTTCTCTTTCCTTGATATATATATTAAGATACACAGCGTTTGCAATCACAGCAGCATTGTGGCCACTCAGAATTCATTGTTTACGCAAGCAAAGTCACCAATACCATTGTGGCACAATGTGTTAACACAACCATCAATAATATCTTCCTGTGTTTTCCGGAAAAGAGAAAGCTCCATCGCAGGGAAGGCATTTATGAGGAACCATGAATATGACATTGACTCCCACATGCATGGAGGTGGAGAACAGAGATGGCTTCCGAGTGCCAAGAGCAAAGTAGGTTTCTGAAGCTACTAAGCAGGTGTGCCAGCCCATTTCAGAATGTGCAAGAAAAATAACAGAAATAGAAAATAACACAGGAACTTGAATTGTTTTTGCTTTGCTCTGTTGATTATTTTGGCTGTTGTTTTTTTTTTTAATTTTCAGTGTAAGACCAACTCATGCTGAAATGAATCTGCTCGTCCTTTAAGGTGCTAGAATACTTTGGGGGGGTTTTATCCTCTGTTTCACCTTTTGCTTATGGCCAAATTGGATTGAGGAATCATTTAGAAGTTCCGTGCTTGTTAAAAAGTCAGCAAACCCATCACTGGTGCTCCTCATATTTAAAAAGAAAGAAAGAAAGAAAGAGCTGAGGTGCCTCCCGCCCAGCACGAAAGAATCCCCAGCTATGCCTCTATAAAACTGGGTAAGGAGAAGCCATTGCTAAAGCTTGCTTTTCAATGCTGACGATTTTTCATCTGAAGTGTTTTTGCAAAATAAAGCATGGCGAACCAGAGCATGCTAAACATTTCCTCTCCCAGCCAAAAAACCTCCACAAACCATAAACTTTGCTCAGGCTAGGAGTGTTTACATTTCTAAAACACATCATCCAGTTCCTTCCTATTCCAATCTTGCAAATTAAACAAGGATAGCAATCATATCCTATACTAGAATGCCCCATCAAGAAACCAGACTCCATCACACAATTACACTTGATCTTCAGGTTACAATCTGGAATAAAATACAAGCATCATGACAGACACAAGGGACCTTGTGAATTTTCTTAATTCCTAACAGTCGTTGCACTTCTAGCATGTCTCTGGAGAGAGATCTACCCATTCTTTCAAGAATTTTAACCCCTAAAAGGGAGAATAAAAGCAAAGGAATAAGCAAAAGCATGCTGCTTATATACCACCCCACAGTGCTTAAAGCACTCTCTGGCCAGTTTACATTTATGCAGGGTACATATGGCACCTCGCTCCCCCATTAATCTGGGTACTCAATTTACCAAACATGGAAGGCTGGAAGGCTGAGTGAACTTCGAGCTGGCTACCTGGGACTTGAATCTGGGGCTGTGAGCAGAGTTTTGGCTGCAGTATTGCAATTTAACCACTGTGCCACAACACAAGGGTTCTCTGAGAATAATCTCCTTAATAGCCTTATATGCCTTGTTTTCTAGCTAGCGTCAATGTCACGGAAAAAGAAAGGATGTTCCTCAGCTTGGCATGGACTAAGCCATAAAGGTTTTGCAATGAGCTGAATCTTTCTTTGGGAGAAACTGCAGCCCAGTGATCTTGTGCCAACTAGAAAGGAATGCACAGAGAACAGGCACATGCCATGCCTTAAGGAGAACAGATCTGAAATTCAGCAGTGCTAACCTATTCCATCACAGTCCCAAAGAAGGGCAGTCAATACAATATGACATCTAGATGTGAAGCATGGGGACCACTGGAGAGAAACTAAAATTTTATAGAAACCATCATGCCATTTATGACCGCACACTGTGTAAGCCATATGCTTGCAAGAAAATAAGAAATGCAGAAGAATTATATTGGTTTTCTGAAGATACATTTTTAAATAAATGCACAGGAGGGGGTAGGAACAGAAAAATATAATCTGAATTATCCAGAACCAGAGAGACATCTAGTGGCCACTTGAAAATAATGAGCAAGTCTTCTAATGGAAATGCATGAAAAGCAAGGTTTATTCGGAGTCTTACTGATTTAAGTGTGGACATCAAAAGCTTCTGTTTCTTGGAGTAATGGTGTATTCTCTAGCAACTGGTCTTTTGCCAAAAGAACGCCTGTACAAAATCATCAAGGTATTCATGGAACAAACCTCTCACCAATGGCCACCACAAGATTACAAACACATCGTACGGTGCACAACTGAACGTAACAGCCCTGCAGCAAAAGTCAACCGAGTCCAACCCTCTCTTGAGGTCCATGGCCAAGCAGACTCCTTTGGCAATCCCCAAGCAGAATCCTCTGTCCAGCTGGGGTTCCCCTGTAACTACTAGTCAGAGCAAAGGACGCTGCCTCTACAAGTTAGATGAGAACATGCCACCATCATGGCTAGTTCTTTCTTTCCTGGTTCATGTCTGAAGCATGATCATTCAACTGATAAATATACCTGATAATTTCCCCCCAATATCACGCAACATCATGGGCCTGTTAATGCCTGTCCTCTATGAATCCATATAATCCCCTTTTAAAGTTATCTAAGACCGGGTCCGTCACCACAGCCTAGCTACAGAGTATGAAAAACTGCTCTGATTATTGTTGTGGGTTTTCCGGACTCTTTGGCCATGTTCTGAAGGTTGTTCTTCCTAACGTTTTAGCAGTCTCTGTGGCTGGCCTCTTCAGAGGACAGGAGTCAGAACTCTGTGCCCCGGTGCAATTTGTTTGGATAGCTGAGTATTTATAGCTGTGGGATCAGCTTTTGTTCTTTTCAGGAGATTGGGCGGTTATGGTGATCTCTCGCTCTCTCTTTGTTCTAGTTCTCCTGCCATTCCACTTTACTGAAAAATTCTTCTGTTAGATGACGGGGAAACATCTCTACATTCATTCTTTTTCACACATGCACAATTTCAGAAACATCTAGAGATGGGAACGAACTGTGGTTTGGCATGGTTCAGTGGTCCGGTTGCCTAGTCTTTGTACCAAGTCTGTGGCCAAAGATAGATTCAGACCTGACTTGTGATAATCTACTCGTTTAGCAAAGTCAACAGAAATGCTTAATGGGCTGTAGGGATCTTATCAGGCAGGAACTTCTCCAGATATGACAGCACCAAAGAAAGCCAAGTTCTGGAATGACTGATTTCGTACTGCAAGTGCTGCACCCTCTCTGCTACATACAGTTCTTCTTCACATTTGCAGCTCTCCACCCATGGTATTCAGGGACCAATGCCTCTACTGGGAAGTACTCTTGGTTCAGGAATACACTTTTAAATACCCTAACCATGACATCTTACACATGTCTGCTCCAAAGTAATTCATTTTAATTTAAATGGGAATTTAGCTTAAATTCCCCACCTATTTGACTTGCTCGGTCTAGCCACACGAATGGCAGAACAGAAACAGGCTAATGATGGATTTAAGTATTGTGACTGCTTAAAAAAAAATAATAATCAAAAAGCAGTTGAACCATTCAAAGGACAGACCAGTGTAGCAACAGGAGAAAGGCAGCATAAAAATGTAATAAATAAATGATCCAATCCAACAAATACAAAGATACTTTTTTTAAAAGAGACATACATGACCTACCATTGCTGTTCTAGACTTGATAAACCAGTCAAATCTAAACTGGGGAGCGTTGCGTACACACTGTCTTAATTCTTCATACACATTTTCCTTATCGAATCCCATCTTATGCAACATGCATATTAGGAATCTGTCTTCTTCCTCCGTGTAGTTTTTGCCTTTGTTTGTTCCATACTGAATGCGCAGCTGATGAAAAGGCGCTTTATACCTTGCAATCTGAAATTCAAACAAAACGATTAAGATTTTTTTAAATTGGGAATGGATAGGTTATATGCATGTAAGCCAGCAATTCATTCTGCTTTAGTGGCAAAGGGAGTCAGTGGGAGGACACTTAAAGGTCAGTAACGATTCAATCCACTAGGCATCAGTCAGTTTAAAAATCTCTTAGCTGATACACTAGAGCCCCTTTATCCATGCGTGATTCCCCCGCGCGTGCTGAAAAACATGGATTATAGTGAACTCTATACTTAGCATGGTCTCTGGTTCTCTCTAGTGGCCAGTTCTGATAACTTCATCTTTAGAAATATATATTTCTAGGATTTTCTTTTAATATTTTCAATCTGTGGATAAGTGAATCAGCGGATACTGATCCCACGGATAAAAGAGTCATACTGCATAACAAACATAGTGTGCTTATATTGAGCATTTCAATTCACAGAGATAAGACTACTTATTAAAGAACCTCATCCACCAATGAAGTAGGATTATGCTTCGTAATGAAAAATTAGAAAGAGCGTGGAAATACTTCATCTATGGGGAGCATAGCCATATGCTAGTTTAATCAGGACAAAATTAATCGGAGTCAATATGAATCTGCAAAATTACTTTGACATCCAGGGCTTTTTTGATGCTAATTCTTCTCTGTATTCTGGCCTCCCCTCGTTCAATCTGAGCCATGATTCTCTCAATGTCCTGAAGTTCATTGCAGCGTTCCCAGAAGACAGCTGAAATTTTCAAAAACAAAAACAATCTGTTAAAAAAGGCTCCCCTAGTAAAAGGGTACCAAAACATATTTCAGTACAATTAAGGATTTCTCCCTCCTCATGTGACCTAAACACATCACACGCTAGTTATATTATCTGTATACGTCTAAGAAATGTTTAAAATGTACCAAGTTGCATATTGTGCAGCTAGTTTCTATTTCAGTTTACATGGAACAAGTTTTCATAGAAGACTCTAAGACCTCTCAAAAACTGTAAAATTGAAAGGAAATACATATCTGATGCAGCTTTGTGTAACATTTTAAATAATTTGAAGCTCCTGCACGAGGGTCTTCTTCGAAAAGGGCTTGATCAGCTCTGAAAAGCAGCTTCTACTTAAAATAGTTTCATGCCCTTGTGGCTAAACTAGATATTATAGACAAGGGAGAGGGGGAGCAGAGAAAAAGACAAGCAGGGAAAAGCTTCAGCAGCTGCTCCCCCATCACTGCTTGTCTGCTCTGGCCTCCCACAATTGCTTTTACACACAAACAAACATGCAGAGAGAGAAACAGAGAGAGGGAGAGCAAGGCAGAGCTGTGCATTTAACTCCTCTGTCTGCAGATCCGAGAGGCCGAAGGGGGAAAGCACCACTGCGACCTGAAAGCAGCCATTCTAACAGCCACAGCAGAAAGACAGAGAGGAGAAGCAGGGCTGCTCTTGTTAGTTCTGCTAGGACAAGCTCCTCTTGCTTTCTTCTCTCCCTGAACGATTCACAACCCTTCCCATGCTTTCTCCCCTTTGGTGTTATGTCTTCTGGGTTGTGCACCTGAGGACAGGAATTGCCTTGTTTTTTTTATTAATGTGTAGGATCTGGGAACCTTTCTGGAGCACGGTGAGATGACGACAAAAGCAATCATGTATTTTAGCTAGGGGGCCAGCAAAGTATTTCCCCCCCCAACCCCTACTAGAAAAAAGAAATACATTTTTAAAAATCCACCCCAAAACAATTTTGCACTAAAACAAGGTGCAAGGTCAATGTGCACCTTCTTTTCATCCCCCAAAAAGGAGAAATGCATCTTCACTTTTGGCTTTATTTCCTCCCCCCCACCTCTCTCTCTCTTTTGGACTTTTTTAGGGCTGATGTAAAAAAACTGGCACCCCAAATCCCCAGAGCTTCCTCATTTCTGTTCTAAGCTGTCCTTTGTTCCTCCTATATATTTTCCACTATTAGAAAGGTAAACAGCCTGTAAAGTGCAGGAAGGTGATAGGATTCTGGGGAGGGGAAGGATGATGTTAGGTCAGACCAGGGTCTTCTGCTGCCAGCAGAATACATCATCTGAACGAATATACAGCCCTTGAAGGGCATGGCCAGCTGCGCAGAACAGAAATGCATTTGTTTGGATCCAGTTCTTCCAAATGCCCATCACTCAACAAAATCATTAGCTGCATTATAATGCTGTCAAGAGAAGCAAAAAATAAATCCAGCCTCTCTCTCTCTCTCTGCCTTGCCATCCACAGGGCTGTCAAATGAAGCATGTCATGATCTAAGAAACGGCGAGTACAGAATCGTAATTGCTAAAGGGTTACATAGTCGCTCTCTGATCATAATCCCTCCGTAGATCTTAAAACCCTCCATGCAGGACGTTAGCTCCTCCGTGCACCCCATACCCCTTTCAACTCCCTACCCTTGTGGAATTATAAAGGCAAATCCAACACAGAGATTTCCATCTTTCTAAAAAAAAAATTCGAACAGTTCCAGATACAACCCACGAACCCGAATATTCAATAACTTCTTCAGGTGACTTTCCCTCCACCTCACGGGCAATGTTGTCAATGTCGTCCCGCCCATATTTTTCATTCGCTTTAATAAACTGGTTGAAGTCTCGTTTGTTCCAGTTTGTAAAACCCTGTGAAGGAAGAGACCGCCGTTAAGTGAAGGAGGAAATGCTTTCCTAGATCTTGCATCTTAGAACGATACAGTCGGATTTGTTCATTAATGCTTTGGTACAATGTCACATAATAATTACAGGGGTTAATGATCTTGCAGGATTTCCATAAACATCTATTATCCAGGGTTTATTACTCAGTCGTAAAAACTTGAGTGAGTTATTTTTGCACGCTTCTCCACATGCATCAAGGAGGGCTTTTTATTCAGGCTTGTAAATTGTATTTCTCCAAAGAAACAAAGTTCAATCCAAATCTTAATGGATTTTCACTTATATCACACTTGAACAAGCATAAGTAACAAATAAAATTGCAAGAGGCTGAGGGCACTTGTCCAGATGTCACTGGCGGTCTCAGGGGTAGCCTGGAGCGAGATGCAATAACAGTCTGTTTTGAATACTTACCAAGGAAATGGTGAATGAAAAGAACAGCTGGGGAAGAAGAAAAATAGAGCCAAAACACCCATTTTGCCCCTGTACGTGTTCATATATTTTCAGGAAGAGTCAATAACAAGTAGACAGAAGCTAGCTAAGTAATACTACCCCCCCAAAAAAAACCTGTCAAAAATTCTTATACATTAAATGTGGATTTTCCACATTATTTATGACTTACCAACAATTAAAAAGAGCCACACTCAAGAAATATAGAACTTATCAGTGTTGGTTAAAACCAGTTTACAAGATGTGGCATACAGCATCCATGTTTTACCTTGCACTTATCACTACCCATGGTTTGTTACCTACTGCCTGAAAATATTGAATTAAAAAAGACAGAAACCTGCTTTTCCAAGGCGTATTACTAGAACTGGCCACTAGAAGAAACTAGAGGCTATGCTAAAAATAGACTCTGCATATCCCTATTTTTCAGCGTTCGGTGGGGGGGGGGCATGGAACCGATCCTCCACAGATACTGTGGGCACACTGTACCTGTAACTTTACAGTGCCTTTAAATAAAGATAACTAAAGGATGTAATGGCCAGAATCCGGCTGGGAGGTTTTGCACGCAGAAGGGCTATCCTCGAAGCGTATCCGCCAGCATGTTGCGCAGTCAGTTTTGCCGAGGCTGCGCAACGGACTGTGCAGCAGCACAGCGCAGTTTCTTGTGGCCAAGTGTTATGCTGGCTTCACTTTTTTGTTACGTTGGCATGAACAGGGCAGCGGCCCATTGGAAGCATCCAGCCTTTTCCCCCAGAACCTAGTTCATCAGACAATAAACAGTGCATTTATTCTGTTGTAAAATTATGCGTGGTTTTTTTCCAAATAAAATACTTTACCTGGGTGAGAAGTTTCTCCTTCTCTTCTGCCTCTTCTGATGAAAGTGGAGCAGAATCGTCAATCTTCCGCTGCTCCTCTTTCTGCACCTGAGCTGCATTTGGGAGATCAGGATTCCTGGGGACCTGCAACCGGCCACCGAATGAATGAATGAATGGTAAAAGAGCAAGGCCATGAAGTTTTCTGTATAGAGTCCCATCTCTCTCCCTTTACGGCACTCTGCAGAAATGCTAGTCTGGCAGGATGGCTCCATTACTCATCCCCTGAGTATCTGCCAGAGCAGGAAATATTTCCCCTTCATCAGAGCACTAGTAAAGAAACATGTCTTTTACTTGTGTTTACAATCCTCAGGAAGTTCTTCAGGCAAGGTGAACATAGCACATCATAACTCCTCCACCTATATTTGTTGTCTCATGGCTTGCAGGCTCTTGTTCCACAAAAACATAATGATAACGGCAACGAGCAAGTAACCAGTGCGCTTCAAGACGGCCTTGTTATGCCTGAAAAACACTCCAGGCCACCACGGATATGAAAGAATGCAAGCGCATGGCCCTAACACACACCTTCTGGTGATTCTAATATACAGCAGTTTATTCTTATCTTTATTTACAATAAGATTTGGACTCCTGTATTAAACAAGAGGTTGGAGGTTGAGGCCTTGTAAGCCCCTTCCAACTCCACTATTCTATGATTTTTGTATCCATGTGCCTACAACTCCACCTAATACTAATACAATCCTTAGAATGCTTTGGGGTTTTAAAATATATTTTTAATCAAACAGGTAAGGCGAATACCTTGATGCCTCATTATTGGTAATAACTATTAGAAGTCACACTCTATTTGAAACATTGGAAGTATTCCATATCTATATTCTGCTGCAAAGCTTGACTTAAACTAAAAAAAAAAAAATACTCCGTAGCAAATATTTAGTGGAATGCTGGGCTTTCCTCACCCAGGCATGCCCTCAGCCACTGTGGTTGTTATGATGGAAATCAGGAAAGGCAGCAAAGCCAGAAGGACTGGTGTAAGCAAGATCCTGCATTATACACCTGAGGGGTGATGAAAGGCTAGAAGCCACACCAGGCTTCTCACGCTGTGTGCTCCGCAACACAAAGCAGGAGCTGCTTTGTCATGAACCGTATTGAAAGGGGGAGAACAGACCCTCATTTGCTTGGATCTACATTGTGTTTGCATCTAAACCTGTAAATGCTGCTATTGGGTAGAGCTACATCTAATTAATATCAAAGGGGATAGCAAAGATAGGAGCAGGGAAGCACCAATGGTCGCCTTCCCGGCAGTCTCCTCTCCAACCATAGTAGAACGGAAAGAAAAGAGCTTAAGATTAGCTACACACATAAGAGGCAAGGGTCCAAGTGGCGCCCAAGAGCAGTCCCTCTTGCTCTTCTCACATTTTTCTTCGTTTAAAAGGTTGGCTGAATGAGAGTGGGGGGGAGGCCAATTCACCAAGTTTCCATGCCGCCCAGTTTTAGGCCCATGCTGCACTTCATTGGGCAAAACAGACAAGAGCTACATCATTTGCTTGTGTTGACTTTTCACTCCAGCTCCAATGATACAGAGACGAGCTGGTCACTCGGTTTTCCACCATCCAAAGGAGGAGAAGCAACCAAAGAGTGAATGGATGCAGCTTTGATTTCACAGTGGGAATGTCTACGGTTTAAGTAGGAGAGCTTGAAGTTCCTAACTTTCAGTTCCCAGGGAAATTTGACACCACGGTTATCACTGGGCAAAGCTCACAACTTTATTGGCAGCCTCCTTCCCTCATTACATCCAGAAACAACATGCAGGATGTCTGATCTGCTTTCTCCTCCTGTTTCCTTTCCTCCACTCTCTTGCAACATTTTGTTTGAAGAAGAAAATACATTCTTGAAGTCTTGAACATTTTTATTGATCTTTGCAGACCTTTTTGGCTGGCCTATAAATGTATCACCTCACCTTAAATTAGAGTAGGACCCCCAATATCCGTGGGATCAGTATCCATCTATTTCCTTATCCACTGCCTGAAAACACTAAATAAAAAATCCCAGAAATAGATATGTAATAAATATTTTTAGGATGTATTTGCCAAAAACGGCCACTGGAGGGGGCTATGCAATGTATAGTGTTTGATATTTCCAGCATCCGCGGAAGTGGCTTTGAACTGATCCCCTGCAGTGCTCCTGTACTTGCAATTGGATTACTGAAGCTCAGCAAGTACGCTTGTTGCAGAACTCTATCCATAATAGGGAAAAACATGAAACAACAGAACTTTTAGTGCTGCACTTTGAAACTCACAAGGTCCAGCACCCGCACACGCCCCCATAATGGCGCTAGGACGCTGCAAACTCATCATAGCTGAAGGTCAAACCACACACGATTTGAAGTCATACAAGCACTGTCCCCATCATCACTGCCAGCAGATGAGATCTGTTTAGATCCCATGCAAAGCGATCTGTGTCTGTCTCTTTCTTTATGCTCATTCTTCTTACTAAAGTCACCCCCTTAGGTAGATTCATCCCACGCCACACCTCCCTTAAGCACACTACGGCATCCACTACCTTCCTTTCGCTTACAGAGGAACGTCACAGGTTCTACTCATTGTCAACACATGGACACGAAGGTATAAACATCCTCCTCCTCCTCCGGGGGAGGGAAAGGAGAACTGATTTTTGGTGTGTTGCCATTTTTAGCCCCCACAAGCCAAACCGAAGCCTGGAGCTTCAAAGGAAGGCTACAGCAAGGAGGGAGATTGTTAGACTGCTTGGTGAATCTTTATCGGAAGAGATGGGACATAAATTCAAAAATGCTCCTTGATGCTCCTTGATGCGGAACTTCCACCCACCCACCACCCGCAAGCTTCTTCATCACATTAGAATTACAGAGCTGGACGGGACCCAATGGCTCCTGTCAAGGAGGCACAATGTGGGGAATCAAACTCCCAACCTCTGGCTTTGTAGTCAGATCTCTAAACCACAGAACTATAAAACACCTCTATTTGCATGCTGTCCAAGAGTGTTTGCCTGGCATGAACAACAGCCATGAACCTCAACCATGCCAAGAAACTTTGAAAACTGCTTGATGAAGATGGCATCTATTGCCATCAAAAGCTCACATCTACTGCCATCTATTGCCATCAAAAGCTCACATCTACTCGATTCCACACACACACACCCCCCAAGAATCCAATAAAGGTATCACCAGCTTCTGCACTGATCTTGGCTTTTACCTTGTAGCCGATGGTCTTGCGATAATAAAGAATCTCTTTCTCCAGAAGCTCAAACAACCGTGGGGGAAAGAACTGGAAGTCTTGAATATTTGGCTGCTTCGGAGGCCGTGGTGCCTTGAAATGAAGCACGGAGAGGGTTAAAGCTACACTGGCATTTTCATGTTCATGATCAGATGTTTACAGAGACAGTGTCACAACAGAGGAAAGTACGAGACGAACTCAAAAGCTGTACTGCTTGTACCTTTGGGATTTTAGGTTCACTGACACGGAGGGCTTCTCTGAAATAGGCATCCACAGCATAGTTGGCTTTCCGTTCCCGCTTTGGAGGCTCGATCCATTCCATCATGCTCAGCTAGAAAAGAAATACAACTGGGTTTTTTTTTTAAAAGACCATTAGATCACGGCAAGTTAACTCAATTTCCACTAATGATCAACAGAATGCTTTTAAAGAAAAAAGATTAACACATGGTTATATTCCATATGGTTCAAAGAAGCTCATTTCCAGCAGAGTTTTTGCAAATTCCCCAGCGTGGTGTTTGTTTTATTTTCGTGTTTTCTCTGAAACAGAACAGTTTTTGAGTTATGCAGAGCAGATACAGGCATGAACAGGCGAACCAGCAGTTCGTGCTAGTTCATTTTTTTTAGCCAAACGGGTGTTCAGTGCTTCCCAGACCCATCTCCTCCAGCGGGCGCCCCACTTCCTCCAGGCCTCCGAGTGGACGCCCGCCAGAGGAAGCAGGGCTGGGAAGTGCCAGTTCGTGCCCATCTCTCACCCAGATAAATTTGTTTTGTACCGTTCATGTTCACTTCATGAAAAGATGAATGGATTTGTGCAAGGTTCCAAAACAAATTATAGTGATGTCATGAACCTGCATGCTACACTTCACTGCATTTTCTTAATCTGTGTGAGTGCTGAATTTGAAAGCAAGCTCAGAAATAAGGAAACAAACAGAAGATTCCAAACACGTAAACCTGTAGAGGAAACAGGAGCTGGCCTTGCAGAGGCGGTCCTTTCAAAACTTTTCTGGAACAAAACGCATGCTCTGTTTGAATAGAATGTCGTCTTCTCAACACTGAGCAAGCTCTGTTGCCTTTCCTATAGTCTACACCCTGGACAGATTAGATCTCAATCATGCTGATAAAGCACACTGCTTCTCTATTTTATAAAAAAAAAACCTAGACTTCCCCCCCTGTTTTTTTGACATAGTTATATTTTGGCCTGAAAAGAGAAATATAAAAGTAGAAAAATCAACAGACAGAGTAAAGTCCTAGATTCCTCCCAGCAACATCTGCATTTGCACAACAACCTCCATTAACTAAAACCAAGCTAATATCCTTTACTGGAGAAATGAAAAATTACCTTCTGTTTCCCTCTATAATCTTCACCTTCAAAATTGTACAAGCTCATTTCTGTGTCCATCGTGAAGTTCCGGAGGGAGCTCTCTCCCATTTTATGCAAACGTTCATTCATTTCCGCTGTCTAAAGCAGAAAAAAAGGTGGTTAACTTTAAGAAATGTTGCTATTCATAAATAAGCAAAGAAAAGCAAAAGCCAAGTGTGCTGCTTATATATGGCCCCATATTCCTTAAACACCCTCTAAGCAATTTACAATTTGCAAGGCTACACACAGCAACCTCTCCAAGCAAACTAGGCATTCAATTGATTGGTCTCGGAAGGGTGGAAGGCTGAGTCAACCCTAAGCCAGCTACCTGAGCCCGGGACCGAAGCCAGGTCGTGAGTAGAGTCTTGACTGCAGGACTGCAGTCAAGACTCTGCTCATGACTTGATTTCTAAAAGTAATTTAATTGGAGCGACTGAAAAGAACTAAAGAGATCTCCTTTTTCCTTCTCCCATTTCAAAACAGTTAGCTATTGCAGTGAAAGCCATGTTTGGGTCATTTAACTCAACCCAGGGCCCTTCAATTGTTTTAGATGACATCTTCCAGCAGTCCTGGCCATTTCATCTTGTGGCTGAAGCAGATGGAGTACGGTAGCCAAAACATCTGGAGGGCATCAGTCAGAGGAAGGTCACTCTAGATCTCCTCACCTTCTTTTCGCCTCTTTCTAAAATAGTAGTAATATCTTCATCTGTCAATTCACTGTCCTTGGAAGCAAACACATGCGTCGCGCCATGCCGAATCATCTGCAGCATCTCATCTTTCGCCAGTTTATTCGACTGCTGATCAATCAGTCTCCCTGACAACAAGAAACAAAGACGGCTTCAATCCAAAGCTCATCCATTTTTTTGTAGCCTTCTCATCGATGTCGTTCCTTAGGAAACTTGTAACAAGTAAGAATGAAGCCTATACGGTAGTCAAAAACTCCAAACTGAAGCAATGTTTTCATTAAGTTATTGATATTATGATATCTAACTTAAGGCAATTACAACATTTGTAACTTAGGGTGATCACAACTCCACGTTAAATTAATGGCATCTACAGTTCTTCTTCCTTTAACTGCTAAGCTATATTGTCCTCTTTGTGTGCCTGTCAAATCAGAACCGACTTACAGCAACCTGTTTAGGGCTTTCAAGGTAATTGAGATATTTAACGAGGGGTTTAACCAGTTCTACTCCCCCAATGAATTCCCGTGGCTGAGCAGGGATTCAAACCGTGTTCTCTTGAGTCCCAGTCCATCACCTCTGTCCACTACACCCCACTGGGAATTATCTGTCCAAGGTATGTAAATGACAAAACACATCTGGCACAAAGGAGCACATCAGAAATACAACAAAATAGCAAACAATCAGCATGTTTCAGCCACATTTAATTAACTCTGGTATCCCTGTTATGAACAGGAAAGGTATTCAATTAAAGTGGACGGACAAGGAACTATTATCATGGAATATTCTCGTTCAGTCCAGAACTTGTGACACAAGCTTTGAGATCCTTTTAGGCAAGGATTTCAATCTGGAGAGCTCATTGTAAAGGATTTGCTTTTCTTTTACAAGGATTTTTATTTCCAATGCCAATTATTTTGCTGCCACTTTTTTTCAGAATATTCCCCTGGAACTTTTAGACAAGAGGTTAGATTTTTAACAAGATGCAGGAGACCACAGTGGGTGATGCACAAGGCTGATGCATTTCTGTTTTTGTTTCTGATGTAGTCTACTGTACCTCAGGGACGGGGGGGATTGTGTGTGCATGCTTTGCAAACATGTACTTGGGAATAAACAAGGTAGCTGACATATATAAAATTTCACAGGCACCACATCCCAGGTAATTCAGTGGAGCTTTTACCAGTGGACAGTCTGGCAGACAACTTTCCTTTCACAAAAGTAATCTTCACTAACATAACAGTTAAATACTTCATATCGCCTACTCATGAAGAATAAGATCTAAGGATCTTCCATCTGAATGAGGGACAGGGCAGTGACCCAGAAATCACTTTAGCTCAGCAGGTATCAATGCCACAATAGCAACTGAATTTATGGCTTCCTCTCACAATGTTTTACTCTTCTTTCCCGCAACCCAAATGACTGAGAATGCCAAAACCAGGGGAGAAGAGAATCAGGCTGCCCAAAGGAGAGCAATGGGTTCTCTGCAACCTGCTCTTACCCGGCTGGCTGGCCACCCGTCACAGTCCCTCTTCCCTTGACTCTGTGGGTGTTTTATTCTCAGGATGAACATTCTCCACCTTAAGCTTTATACAACATTTCTTCTGCAGTACCTTGCTGTATAACTATTGAGTCCAGCCTCAGCTTTATCTCAGCTCTCTCCACAATTCTCTCTTCCACTGTGTTGTCAGTGATGAGTCGGAATACCCGGACTGGTTTCTTCTGACCAATGCGATGCGCACGATCCTATTGGGGGGGGGGGGAAATAACATCACAGTTCAAGACTGCATTGATGCCTAGCCATAACTGAAATCCTGACAACAAGGAATGAGGATGACCATGACGACAACCACCACCACCACCACCACCACAACAACACACTGAAAATGTCAATGCTATGGATTTTGGAATGACTTGCTATTTACTCTCATTGTTCTCATAATTTCCCCCTCATGCCTATTATTCTTATTATGTCTACACTTAAGATGCACTTACAAGATTGTTTTCCATTATTAATAGCCTTCCACAAAGAGTACAATTGTCGGGAGTCGGACTCCATGCATGCCACCTGGGAGAATCACCTGGATGCTCTTTTTAACAGATTCAGGAATGATCTGAAAATTATGTGATTTCAGTAACTCACTGGCAGTATTTTAGTTCTCAAGATCTGCTATAAGCTGACCCCTTTAAGAAGCATTAAATGATTTTGCTGCACCAGTGGTTCAATCACCTTAATCTCCTTTCCCACTATACAACACACCGCAGGATCAGATTTCTTGTTGCTATTTTAAAAAAGGAAAGGAAAGTTTGGGAGGGCATAAATATTCTGCCAGTCTTCACCGCAGAAAAACAGGCTCTCCACTTTAACTTGTATACTGCCAAAATGGTTTGGGGTTTTTCTTTCTCTGTTCAGCAATGGCCGTGTAATCTCACTCTGATGTCTGAGGAAGTGGATTTGAGGCATGAAAGTTAACATTAAAACATAACAGTCTTTAAGGTGCCACAAAGTTTTGGGCTTCTTTTTTACTTTTTTTTTTTAAGTTTGCCCAATACGCTTGCCCAGACTAACATGGCTACCTTTTCTAAAACAATCATCTCGTGACTGTGAGATCAGCACTAGGAAGGACTTTGCTGATAGAAACCAGCGTCGCTTCTCATTTGCAATTCCATATTTCAATAATTAAGCACAGTCTTCTACCTATCACTTAAGAATGCTAGAAAAGACAATGAGAGGGCAGATAAGAAAAAGACAGGGTAGAGGAGCAAAACGAACAGCATCTTCCTTGAGTTGTGGACCTACACAAGGAAGAGGATCCACCACCAATCTTCACCCCACTAAACTGAGTCCGCTCAGCTGGCTGGCCTGGTGGTCCCACCACCAGAACTGAATGGACAAATTCTTCATTTCTAACAGAGGCTGCACAAAACCGGGCATTTTTCCCTTCTGCACCACCCTATGGTCTTGTCAAGTTTCAGAGACTATAATGGGATGAGACCTGGACTTGGTACTTGGATGGGAGACCAACCAGGCAATACCAAGGACCTCCAGGAGGCCGAGGAAAGCTTCAGCCACATTAAGCTCAACAACCTAACTCAGTGTTCACAACCTTGTGTAACCCAAGTGTTCATGGGACCGCAGCTCCCAGAAACGCCAGCCAGCTCAGCTGGAGGTGAAGGTTTCTGGGAGCTACAACCCAAGAACACCTGGGTTACCCAAGGCTGGGAGCCCCTGGCCTGACTGGTTGAATTCAGTAGAAGGCAGCTTCCAACACGTGTTAATTTTTTTTACTTTGTTCTTCCCTGCCTGTTTGCAGAGCATCCGTTTGGGGTTTGCACAGCTGTGGCACCGATTCAGAGGTCATGGGAAAGAATGGCTTGGCTTTCTACAAGCAAGCCTGAGCCTTGGGGGCTCCTCTCCCTTCCCTCGTGTTCTCCTCTGTCAATAGCACACACGAACCATACACAGCCTGGTTGCCCTTAAGGAAGACTCCCCATTATTTGGTCGTTTATTCCAAGTCCACCTTCTCAGCTCTGCAGGCACAGCCTATTCCAATGCAGATTACTCTTCAATTTTTGAAGTAAAACCTCAAACGGCTTACCATTGCCTGCAGATCGACCTGCGGGTTCCAGTCTGAATCATAGAGGATAACAACATCCGCTGTCGCTAAATTAATCCCCAAGCCTCCAGCTCTCGTACTCAACATAAAAACGAACTTTCTGCTGTTGGGAGCATTAAAGGTGTCTATTGCTTCCTTTAAAAAGAAGAGAAATAGTGGAGACTTTGTAAAAACAATGCTCTTTACTTTTCACTGAAGATTAAACACACATGTTATTTATCTTATTTTGATGGAACACTGTAGCGGCGAATGAAATGACAGCAAGAACACAGTGAATCAAAATGATTTCCTTCAATACTGCCCCAGCAGCTCTACACGGCACCTGGACCCTGGCTTATGAATTAAGAATACCCTCCAGCCACAATGGTGATTCTCTCTGGCACTTTCTGTAAATGCACCTTTCATTTATTTTCCCTTCAAGTGACGGTTTAAACTAGACTTAGAAGGCTGAATGACATGAAAGTGAACTCGAGAGACCATTCAACCATCTCAGATCAATCTCTTGTTTATAAATCTGGTCACTCACGAAAAAAACCCTCACTTAGCACGGTAGTGCCTTGGGAACTGTAAAATGCCAGCAGAAAAATAACTGGTGACTGCATTAAGGAGCACTGGGTGGCCATTGCCCAAACTCCAACCTGCCTCCAAGACAAGATGGAATGGAAGTTCAAGGGACTAGATCAATTCTTCTCACCTCTCTCTCCTCGTGGGGCGTCTGCCCATCCAGTCGACAATACTCGTAGCCCCGCCACATGCAATAATCTTCCAGGATATCCAATAAGCGGGTCATCTGGCTGAAGACAAGAACCCTGGAACCTAAGGGACAAAGAAATTAGAAAGGGACGCTTGATGGTGCTCCCAAACCTAGCAGAGAACCATGTATACAAAGTGAGAATCCTCTTTCTCTCTTTCACAGGCAGTGTCTCTTTGCTTCTTTTTCCTTTTTCTTGCTTGCTTTGGAACAGCCCTGCCCTCTGTCAGCACAGCTGGTATTCACCATGATCTGAAGCTTGGGTTCCCTTGCCTGGGTTGTTGCTTTCCTCTCCTAGGCTGAAGCCTCCCTGTCTCAAGACACCCAAGGACCAGTGACCTTCGCATTGCCGGAATCATTCCAGCAACCTCTCTTAACACTCTGAATCCTTTGAAATTCAGGCCATCTGCATCTATGGATAGCTCAGAGATTTTGGCATCTGGCTGCAAAGCCAGAGGTTGGGAGTTCAATCCCCCCTCTGTGTCTCCAAGGAATAGAGCCAGCCTATGTGGCCTTGGGCAAGCTGTACAGGTCCCAAGGCAACCCCAGAAGAAGAGAACGGGAAACCACTTCTGAGGTATTCTCTACCTGGAAAACCCGGGAAAAGGCAATTCTGCTACAAGTCAGAATGGATTTGAGAGCTCATGATGGTGACGACTGAACTAAGGAAGACACCAAATGCCACACAATCGGCTAAAATATACCTGAGAGATTTTAGGGTGCCAGTCTTTTTCACGTTGTCCTTTTCTGTTACCTAATCACCAGGACCACCCATCTCAGAAGAGCAGCCTCCTGCACTCCATTTTCTTCAGCACACCCGTCACAAGCGGACGGATGTCTTTCGGTAACTACAGTACTCACCCTGTTCCTTGAGCTTTGACAGTAATTTATCCAAGGCAACCATTTTGCCACTGTTGGTCACGAGATGAGTATCCGTGGTGTACGGTGGACCAGGTTCAGCGCCGTCAAACAGGTATGGGTGATTACAGCACTTCCTGAGCTGCATCAGGATATTCAACAGCCGCATCTTATCCATTTTTCCGGCGGAATTTAGAATGTCGATATCTTTCATTAGGATCTTGGTATACCTGAAAGGGTTTTAAACCATTTAAAAAGGAAGGCTTATCATTAACATTTGAATATGGAACAGATGACAGTTGCAGGTACCTATACCACAGTAATACAGATGTTCACTCTGAAACATGTGCTATTTATTTAAATGTGACCTGCAACCACAACAAAAATCTGCGAAATGTAATCAGATGGAACTTGATGTCCTTCAGCACTTTGGGACTACTGTAAGTACAAATTCATCAGGTATTGAGGAAGAGGCTATTTTAAACACACAGAGAGGGAAAGAGACATCAACTCTTCTCCCGCAGCTGTGCTATGATGGTTTATGGGCCATTCATGGTCAGGAAGCTTCTGAACACCTCTAATTGTGTGTACAATTCACAAGCAAACTTAATCCTGACACACTACTAACACGAATCTGAACTGAGATTTATTTATTTATTTTATTTTTCCATTTAAAATGTTTTTATCACACCTTTCTCCTTAAGAAGGACCCAAGGAGGCCTACCTCATTGGAAGGCAATACCTAAAGCTAAAAAAATAAGTATACAAATACCAAAAAGGATCAAACAAGCACCCCAAAACTAAAAGATGGTAAACCAAAGACATTCAAAGCAGTAAGGCACAACAATCTGTTTTTAAAACCCCACTCAGGCACCAGCCACTGAGAAAAGGTGCCTGCTCGCAGATTTAGAACCTGATCTGCATCTCTTCCTTAACTCCTGAGGATAAAGGAAAAGCCACCGCTGATTTTTTAAAAAAGTACTAAAGCCACACTGATAGCAGCATACAGACTCACTCAAACAACAAACATGGAGAAAAAGGAAGGATGAGATTGTACTACAAAAGGATGGCCAAGGAAGAACTAAAGGCTGAGTATTTGGGCGGGTCCTGGTACGGCAGAACAAGCACACACACGAAAGGAGACAGATCTCTTTTGAGAAGGCTCCTGTTGCTAACAACTAGCAAAGAGGGCCAGGAGGGGAAGACCACATCACAGTCCTTCTTCCCAAGCGCTGCAATCGGAGAACCCTTCAGACAGAAAGCTAGAGCTGCCAATGAGAACACCCAGCTACCTGCCCCTGCCTTCCTACTTCATGCATATGGTGTTTTGAAAGGTGTCAGAAATACACCTCGCCTTTTACTGCCGTTCAATGCCTGGGCCACCACATCAGTCTCAATTACATCAGACAGTTTTTGAACCAAGACTCAGGTGAGCTTGGGAACCGTTCAAACCTAATGTCTACAGTGCAGAGCGCTTTCGGCCCACCAGCTCATTCATTCTAACCACAGTCCATATCAGTGGGTCACTTGCAGCAAACAGGATTTTCTTACAAGTTGATGAGAAAAATCTGGGAAGGCTATTAATGGCCACTAGTAACGATGGCATGATCTTCCCCCTGCAGCACCAGAAGCCGTAGGCCTCTAAACCCTAGTTCTACGTTTATAGCTTACGGTCAAGACCCTACCCCAGGGGAATGTAACCATTTTAAATTAAGAGCAAAAAGCACCTTACCATTCTCTCTGCATTTTGCTGAGGCCCAGATAAATCTTCACTTCCTTTTTAGGAGGCAGGCTTTTTTCCACTTCAGCTTTTATACGCCGCAACAAAAAGGGCTTCAAAACCTGGAAACCAACGCGTTTTACAGATTACTGCGCCTCTCCTAGCCTTTCTTCTTTATTTGTGCCAGAGCACTGCATAATTCAAAATTATGGACTTACATGAACTATAGGTAAAATTAAAAACCAATTTAAAATGTTGCCCTCTGTATTGATAGAAATTATTGCCATTTGGGGTCCTGAAAAAGGACCGTTGGGTCAATGTGCTCATCAGCAAGTTTATAAAGCAATGCTTCTGGAAGCGAAGGGTAGGCGGGCTGTACGCCGTTACTCAGAGGACAGCCGAGTGTACTTGCAATGCGTTCCACTCTTCTGGGAGGCCCCTTCTTTGTCTATGCCTATGGTGACAGGAACATCATGCTCACTATCCCACACAAAACAGAATTAGCTCCAATTAACATCAAGAGAATGCTCAATTGAGCCTGGTGGACTACTGTGGGTATTTCTTGGATTTACAGCATAAATAACGCCAGTCTACAATTTTTTAGAAAACGTCTGCTTCAGAGATAAAACATGCTATTGGTTATGTATTTTGATGTGCTGAATTCAAACATGACAATTAAAACAAGTGCTTTGCTACTGTTTCCAAGATATTTAAGTTTTTACATTTTAAGGCTACGTATACTGTGTAGCTAGAAGCAGTGTAAACCTAGGTCTTTTCATGTGTTTATGGTGGCTTTGCATGATAATATTTCACCTGTCCTGTTTATGTAACGCAACTGGATGCTTTGCTTTGGGAGAGAAAGTCTTCTTGTCGCCAACAATAGCGCTAAATAAAATGCAAACGTATGTATTCTGCATAATTATAAGATAATTTATTGCATCTACTCCTTTACATTTTCCATTAAGTCAATATCCACAAAACAATACAATGTTCCTACAGTGTACTATATATTGTGTGAGCCACTGGGTGATATCTTAGTCCTACCTAGACTCATAAGACCAACGGAGCTCATGATCAAGACATTCTCCTCATTTCAGTGCAGCTACTGTAGTTAAGCATGTACTGGATGAGACCACAGACAATACGTTTGCTCTAACAATAAACATTTTCATACTTACTGCATGAAGTCTCTCTACCAGTTTCTGATCACCCAGGCAATTTTTAGTGTCGAACCAGGAGTCAAAGTCCTGAAGATATGAAACAAATGATGTTACGTTCCTGTGTCACATCACTCCAATTGCAAAAAAGGACAAAAGCCATGGAGCTAAAATGCAAAACCGCCCTCAGTGTTTTGACAGAAATCGGACGGACACTAAAAGTGTGCGGAAAGGAACAACGCAATTTTGAAGGGAGGTTCTCTCACCTCTGCAGAATTGAAGACGTCAGGTAAAAGGAAGTTGAGCAACGCCCAGAGCTCATGAAGGTTATTCTGCAAGGGGGTTCCTGTCAACAGCAATCGGTTGGTTGTCTTGAATTCACGAACAATCTCAGACAGCTAGAGACATTTAGGAAGGTGGTTATTGGTCTTGAAGCCAAAGACACAAATGTACAAATGGGAACAGTACCAAGTGTTTCAAAATTACAGCTCAAGGTTACCATAATTTTCAAATGTGCAATAACAAAGAAATCATGACCTTAGAACTGCAGAGGTGGAAAGGACCCTATGGATCATCAAGTCCAGCCCCTGTCAAGGAGGCCCAGTAGGGAATTTTATTTATTTATATTTATTTACTTATTACGGCCGAGTGACCAGCTCACAAAACATATTTATGGCTAAAATATACAAAATGCAATTTAAAAAGTTTACAACAGATAATTGTGTACTAGTTGTAAAATATGGGGAGAACCAAATACATTTTTATAACTATCCTTTGAACCATTGGATCGTCTAGGGCAAAGTGGTTTGGACAGGGTCTTGGGGTACAGGGAGTCCTTCCTACATATTTGTAAAGATTTGTAAATTACCAACTTCTGGCTCCGCAACCAAAATAAACTACTGCACATGTAATCATTGTTATTTTAAATCCCACCTGAAAACCCCTTTTTTGCCATTCTGAAGTTACATACACTATCCATTTTTGGAAGTGTACCAGAAAGCTTTCTTTTCCCACAAAGCAATGAGGTGTCTTCCTCCAGGCATTCATTGTGCTAGTATTATGATGTCAGACATCTACAGAAATAAAACTGAATTTTACCTTTGATTTTTCATTCTTTATTCGGTGGGCTTCATCAATCACCAGGTATCTCCAATTAAATTTTTTAAAAACAGATTTTTCTTTGATAACCATTTCATAGGATGTCACACATACGTCCCATTCTCCAGGCATCATAACATCACGGATGAAAGCAGCCTGATTTTTTAAAGAATGAACATGGGTAAAT
Organism: Pogona vitticeps; assembly: GCF_051106095.1. Taxonomy (NCBI): domain Eukaryota; kingdom Metazoa; phylum Chordata; class Lepidosauria; order Squamata; family Agamidae; genus Pogona; species Pogona vitticeps. Next base: position 4,253,321 of record NC_135793.1, on the reverse strand, counting down.
ACTTCTAAGTAAGCAAAATGAAGAAGAGAAAGAAATGTTTCGTAGTCCTTGTGCAGAATCAAGGTTGGACAATATCTTTATTAGACCATCAAAATCTTACTCATTTGCAGGCTGCTGTCCCAGCTGCTTTCCTGTACTTCTGTAAAGATTTCTTAATATTAAAGAAAATGAAAATGAAATGAAAACTCATTGAGACTAGTAAAAGAACTGCCAACCTAATTAAGAAATTGTTGTCACGAGGTCACTCCTGCCTATGAGAGAGAGAAGGCCTTGCATCTTCTCATCTAGTGTGTCAAATGCATACATTAGCTTAAAAGAAAAGTACTGTATGCTATTTCCTGCTCAATACTATCCCTCATGTAAATGCAAGAGGATTTCACTGACAGGCTAATCACTTGGCCTTCTTGTACTTTGAAACTGAGGCTGTCCTATTTTGGACACATCATGAGAAGACAAAAATTCTCTGGAAACGACAGTAACACTAAGAAAAGTTGAAGTCAGGAGGAAAAGAGGAAGACCAAACATGAGATGGATCAACTTCCCAAAGGAAGCTGCTTTCTTGAGTTTACAAGAACTGAGCAGGGCTGTTGAGGACAGGACATGGGGGAGGGGAAGAGTTCAGTCATTCATCTGGTTTCCATTAAGTCGGAGGTGACTAGATGGCACGTAACAACCATAACATATTCTGTAAATGCCCCACAGTGGTCAAAATCCTGCTAGTTCCACCCACTGGCCTAACGCAACTGGCCTAAATCTTGGCAGCAAACTCACCATTGAGACCTGTACTCATTGCACTAGGGCAGAAATAAAAATGTTATAGGGTTTTGGCCATTAAATGAAAGGTGCAGAGAAAAAGTTCTTGGTATCCCACACAATGATGTGCAAAGGACTGCTCCATTACATTTTACTTACTCTAGCATCTTTGTCCCCAATGAGGCAAACAGCACGCAACGATGGCACCCAGCGTTTAAATTCATTCATCCAGTTGTGCAAGGTTGATTTCGGCACCAGAACCATGTGTGGGCCAGGAATGTTTCGGTAATGTTTTAGATAGCCCAACAACGCAATAGTCTGCAGTGTTTTTCCTAGACCCTACAAAGGAATTAATAATTTAAAGTTATGCAACACTTTTTTGCAGGGCTGAATTAATTTCCGTCCATAGCAGTGCTGGGAAAAGCAACGCAAAATCTATGGAACTGAAATCGGCCATAATTTCAATTATATTGCAATATGCAAATTACAGTTCTGTAATTCAGTTAGAGCTTGCTTTCAAACAATAAAATTACACTTTCTCATAAGCATTTCGATACCTAAGAAATACTACAGTTATTGAAAATTTTAATTACAATTTTGCACAGTCTCGTTGCGATAGAATATTTGAACTTCAGTCTGTATTACTGTTATTCATTATGCAGCTTCATCTTGAATTACATCCAACTGTTGGTCCTTGACTTATGGAATTACCTGCTGTTTTGTTAATTTTCTACACGCAGAAAAGACTTGTCTCAAACCACAAAAGAACGAGAAATGTTAGTGACGAGCACGCCATGATACTCCATTTCTCTGTCATTCCATGTGCGTTTCCACTTAAATCCAACAACAGTTTCCCTTCATAATGTGAACTAACAGCACAGCTGGTTCGTACACAGCTATGTTGTTCTAATAAACCAGGGCCAAAAATGAGCAGAGGTTTATTAAGCCGGTTTCCCATGACATTCAAATAAGAAAACACGATGTTCATCTTATGGTAGAAACAGGCATTTTCAGCTTGAAATGAATAAACCATGGTCTCCTTCTTTGGATGTAACAAGAAACGGGGACTCAACAAACCCTGCAACTGTTATGCTGTGGCATGCTGGTGAAGGGAGAAAGGGAAAAGAAGGAGGGAACACACAGGAACAACAGTGCTGCATGATCACCCAAGTGGATGGATGAAACATCCCTCCACAATCATGCCCAAAGTTGGTCAATAATGTATAGGCTTGAACAGCCAACCTGTGCACAGTCCCAGTATGCCCCCAGAAGGAGGGAACAGTAAGCCATTTCTGAGTATTTCATACCTAGAAAACCCTGGAAAGAGCCGCCATAAGTCAGAATCAGATTAATGGCATGCAATTTTTCTTAGTGTTATTTGCAATGGAACAACAATGAAACATGTAGAATGGGATGAGCCGTTCCCTAAAAACCACATCTTAAATTCATATAAAGTAGAACCCCCATGTCCACAGAGGATCGGTTCCAAGCCCCCCTTCCCCACGGATGCTGAAAAACATGAATTATAGCGAACACTATTTCAACAGCAAACGCTATACACAGTATAGTCTCTGGCTCCCTCTAGTAGCCAGTCCTGATAACTTTATAAGTAAAAATATATATTTCTAGGATTTTAAAATTTTTCAGACCACAGATAAGGGAATCAGCGGATACTGATCCTACAGATATGGGGGTCCTAGTGAAAGATTAATATGCAGTTTGGGACGTGATGAATGAGCTTCTCCTAAGAAGCCCAGGACCTGCAGACCTGTGTCTTGTGGTTGCTAACTTCAACGAACAGGTGCATTCCCCTTCAAAAACAATTTATTCCAGTCTGTACCTACCATTCACAACCCTTTGCTAGAAATCCTATTTTTCTATCAGAGTCACACAACATTCTCTCCCCATAAATTAAGGATTCCAAAAAATGAGCTACTCACCATTTCGTCTGCCAAAATTCCATTCACGCCATTTTCGTACAAAGAGATCAACCAGTTCAAGCCTCTAACCTGATAATCTCGTAAGGTTCCTCCTTTAACATCTGCAAGAATGGAAGACACTGTTTGGTTTTATGTACAGTACATCTGACTGCAGTACCATTTCATTTCTTAACTCATCTGTGTCAAAGCAGAAAGTTACCCCTGAGTAAACTCACAGGAAGGAGATTCCTCAAACCGAACACACACGTTTGAAGTTTTCCGGCTCTCAGATAGCAGTTCCTCGTCTTCTTCTTGCTCTGTGCGCCTGTGGCGATAGCTACAAAACACACAAAGTTAAATCAGACATAGCTGAAATGTTTTTGGCAACAACCCTTCTATACAATGGGACCCTCTTATCCACAGGATCTGTATCCACTGATTTACCTATGCACAGTATGAAAATAGTAAAAATATACTGTACTGTGTTTCTCCTAAAATAAGACAGGGTCTTATATTGATTTTATTTATTTATTTATTTATTTATTTATTTATTTATTTATTTATATCCCACCCATCTGGTCTGGTTCACCACTCGACCATTTTGCTACAAAAATGCATTAGGGCTTATTTTCAGGGAATGTTTTATTTTTTTCATGGACAACAATCTACATTTATTCAAATACAGTCATGTCATCTTCTAGTTGCAGCACAATGGTGGAGGGCGAGGTTTCACTTAACTGGGGCTTATTTTGGGGGTAGGGCTTCTATTACGAGCATCCTGAAAAATCATACTAGGGCTTATTTTCAGTTTAGGTCTTATTTTCGGGGAAACAGTACTAAAAAAATGTATCATTCTAACAATGTTGTTACCAAAACTGGACATTAGAGGGAGTCAGTGATAAATATTATGTAGAAAATGCTTTAAAAACAAAATGCTTCCTTTTTTTAGAAAGTTATTTACAAACAGGAGAAAGCTTTTAAAACAAGTCAGGACATAACAACAACCAAACAACAGCAGAATGCATTCAGAGTTTTAATCACCCAACCAATCTTGCATGCCCTCTGGATAACTTCAAAGGGATCAGAGTAACAGAACACAGATTTGCAGACAAAACAAGCTATCATCCTAATATGTGTTTAAGTACTCTGAGCCAATATTCTGAGATATATATATATATAATATCTGAACTATATGTTTCTTAATGCATACAGTATATACATGCAAAAATACAGTAATTTAAACTTTTTTTAATGAAAAAAAGACGTACTCCCCAGCTGAAAGCAAACACTGTTTTTCATCTTTCTTTATCCGTGGTCTTCCAAGTTTCACCTTCAGGGGAGAAGTCGGTGATTTCTGGGCTGCAGGTTGAATAAAATGTGCAAAAAGTTCTGTCTGCTTCAGCAGAAATTCAAATCTTTTCGCTCGATCAGTTTTCTGTGTTTTCAACAAGAAAGGGAAAGGAATTATTTGCACCATGGTTAAAACACATGGCCTCGAATATAGATAGCACGTCCCACACCTCCTAATCAAGAGCATAATATAGTCTAACATTCTCCACTGCAAACCTGTTAGGAGGAAGTGAGGGCTTGGCATAAGCACAGCCTGTGGAAAATTCCTCAGGCATAGAAACAAGCTTACCATGTAAAAAATGTTCTCACTTGGGGGAGAAAGCAAAATTGCATGAAGGTGATAAGTATGCAAATTATTGCTAATTGTGAATGAATACATCTTTGAAGAGCATGGTTCAAATAAAGAGGGCGCTTATTAATTCTAATGGCTAAGAGAGTAAGCCACTCTTTTCAAATTTTGAGTCTCACATGGATATACTATGGAACCACAGGCAAGTGACAGTCTCAGCCGCCCACTGTGAGTGTGGTACTGGGTGACAAATACCATCAGTCTGATACTGAATCTGTCTGTAGCTTTTTTGGTACCCTCTCCTCAAGATGGAACAATCTGGAACCTAGAGTAGACTTGGGTCTAAATGGGCAGGGTATAAATTTAATAAATTAAATAAATAAATAAATAAATAAATAAATAAATAAATAAATAAATAAATAAATAAATAAATAAATAAATAAATAAATAAATAAATAAATAAATAAATAAATAAATAAATAACCTGGACTAAGGCACTATGTCAGCAGGGGAGAGACTCAGGTTACAATCCCAATTGAGCCATTTATTTGGAGTTTCCCCCCCCCCAACCCAAAGGAGGGGGAAAAAGTCTGGATGAAGAGAAGAAAGGAAAAAAAGTAAAGAGAGAAAAGAAGGGGAGAATATAGAAAATGCCATCATGAGCAGCTAAAATAGTAAGATCATCTGGCCACTGAGATGGTGTATGTTTATGTTTCCAGACTTGAAGTATAAAGTCTTCTGAAAATGGTCAAATCCGACTACAGTGACCATCAGTTAAATTCTAAAGTTCAGGAATATACATTAGTCCTCCCATATCAAGGGCAATCCATTCCAAGATCAACTGTGGATACTGGAAACCGCAAATACAGTACGAGGAAACCCATTAAAGAGAATGGATGAGAGCAAGAGAAGGAGATAAGTGCACCTGTAGGGCTAGGTAGCAATAGCAACAACAGCAGATACCAACTCCTCAAATACAGGAGGACTACTGTAATTTAAAAGTGCATGGATATCTAAAAATATAACATTTTTTCTTATACACAGGTAATACACTGGGCCACATCAAGCCACTACTGGACATGCTCATATTAGATGCCCACAGTGAATTATATATTGCATGTAATATGTCAGGCATTCTATAACATCCTACGGGCATTATCAGAAGAACATGAGGAGAAGGAGAGGGAATCTTTCTGTAGCTTATCTCAATGCATTTTATAGCAAAAGAATCCTAAGATAAACTGCTAAAGCACGAAACTTACCATCTTTTCTTCATACTCTGGATCAACTTCTTTTTCAGGTTTAGACACCTTAGGAGGTGGTTTGAGTTGAAATGGAGGATCATTTTTCTGTAAATAAAAAGATTCTGCAATTATGGTACTGTATGTCTGAGGGCTGAAAGAAAAATATCATTGCCTCTGTAAAAATACAGAAATTAGAAAATGATTTCTGCTTCCAAAACTCAGAGCTCATCACTTCAAACTGCTCTCAAAATATTTCTCATTAACCATCAGGGATATTGGTCAAGGTTCAACGGGCGGCGTAACTACCTCTTCAACTCCAAGGGACTTTATGAATTTAGGGGTCTCAAGAGAGCAACTCATCTCGATAGTAAAAGTTACTTTTTTGGACTACTGTCTCCCAACTGGTTTCTGAAAATTCTGGAAAAGGGTAACTTTTTCCCAGCGTTGCAAATGTCGCATACAGTACAGAGGGAATTTTTTAAACAAGCAATTTCGTTAATTAAAAACTGAGTGAGGAAGGAAGGTATAGTGCTGAAACAAAAGAATACAAAGCTGCACTGAACACTCGTTCTTCAAGGGACCATGTGAAAATCAGTTCAAGAGACAGAAAGCAAGAGAGTGGACACACATAAGCGTAAGCAGCTTTCCATGTGGGAGAATGAGCGGGACAGCAGATGAGGGAAAGGCAGATATTTGAGGTGCCTGTTTCTGCATGTATAAAAAAATAAAAACACAAATGAGTTGTGGCACTTTAAAGACTAACAGATTTATTTCTGTGTGAGCTTTGGTGTATTATTACATACTTCCTCAGCCATTTTTGCTCTATAATGTACTTATCAGATAGCCTTTCCAATAGGCACACAGAGAGCTACAGGTAGAAATCAGGCTGAAATCAGGTAGAAACAGGTAGAAATCAGGCTGAGCAATCAGTCGTGCTTATGATAATATCCTCCTTTAAGGAGTAGTCAAAGTTTTCTTGAATCCTTTTTTTTTTTAAGAAACAGGGACTGATTTAGCTGGCTCTGGCACCTTTATCTTTCAATACACTCTGCCAAACTGCTTATTTATCTAACAATAGATTCCACTAGTTCAGTAGTTTTATTTATTTATTTACTTACTTGTACCCTGCCTTTCTCATTAGAGAAAGACAATGTTGAAGAATGAAAAACAATAAGTATACAAAGGTGGTGTGCATCATTAAAAGTCAATATTTAAAGTTCAAAACACTGTTAAAACATTATAAACAAAATGCCATTCTGAGAAACAGGAAACGCAACCCAGACTAAAAACACAGTGCTGATGGATCGATTTTATTGCCGACCATATGTGTCTGTGTAATTTACATTGTACTGTTCTCTGTTGTTTCTACCTTTACGCTTTTTTGTAGTATGGGGCGGCACTGGGGGTAGGTGGGTAGGTAGGCAGGTAGGCAGGTAGGTAGGTAGGTGGCAGGTATTTATTTATTTATTTGATTTGTATCCTGCCCATCTGGTCTATGCGATGACAGGTTGGCGGCAGGTAGGTAAGGAGAGGCAAGCCAGCCACCCAGAGACAAGCCTTGCCCTGTCAACCCGCTCCCTGCGCCCCCCTCCCGTGACCCCCTCCGGGCTCCTCGAACTGCAACTCCCAGCATTCCCCAGGAAGCCACGTCGCCTGCGGCACCATGGGAGCGGTAGTCCGGCAGCGCCCTCCCTCCTTCCCCACCTCGGCTGGGTCCCCCTCCCTCCCTCCTTCTCCCCCTCCAGGTAGGGGTCCTTGGACGACAACTCCCAGGGGCCTCCCTCACCGGCTGCGCGGGCAAGGGCTTCTGGGAGTGGTAGTCCAAGGGCGCCTGAGGGGCCCACCTGAGGATGCGGGGGGGGGAGAGAAACCCCCTGCCTCTCACAACTCCTGAGGCCGGCGACGAGGCGGGTCTGCCGGCGGCCCTCTCTCTTGGTCAAAGGGGGCCTGAGGAGCCCCTTCGGTTCCCCCCCTCCCATCAAGGCGAGGGCGCCTCTGGGCATAAACAGAGTGCCCCAGAGGCAAGGAGAGAGAGGGGCGGCCTTCTCTGAGGGGACGCTCCAGCCTTCTCTCCTCCTCCTCCCGCTCTGCCCCGGGGCTTTACCTCCTCCGGGTCGGGCTCCGGGGCGGAGGGAGCGAAGGCGGCCGAGGTGGAGGGCTCCTCCTCGCCTTCCGAACGGGCCGGGCTGGTCGTCGAGGCGGCGGCAGCAGCGGCGGCGCTTGGGGGAGCCAGGCCAGCCTCGACGGCTGAGGCTGAGGCGGCGTCGGCGTCCATTTTGTCTGGGCCGCCAACGGCCGAGCGGAGGAGGAAAAGGGGGGGCGGGTTTGGGGGGGTCGCTTCCCCGCCCCCCTTTCCTGGGGAGCCCCCTGCCCCGCCCTCCCGCCCGCCGAAAAAAGCTCTCGCGAGAAAAGGCGGGAATCACGAAGGGGGCGTGTGCGCATGCGCGCCCTGGCCAATGTCTGGCCTGAGCGACGGTCCTGCCTTCGGGAGGGGCACGTGATGCAATAAGCCCCGCCTCCTTTCAAATCTTATTATTTGACGGACTTTTTTTTTAATCCCAAAGGTATTAAAGCAGCAGTGAAGATGACGTGGTTTTTTTTTCACCTTTCTTGGCTGTTACAAAGAATTCTGCTAATTAAATAAGGCCAACTCTGGATAGATAATTAAAATTTGTATTGAAACAGGTGCGGCCAAATCAATTTTCTCTCCATGAATGAGTATTCACAAGCAGCCCGTGTTGCTCTTCTAACATGAGTTGAAATGATGATGATGATGATGACAGTTAAAATAATCCAGCTGAACATCTTCTGAAACCATGGGTTCTCAACCTTGGGGAGGCCAGATGTTCTCGGACTACAACTCCCAGAAACCCCAGCCAGCACAGGTGGTAGTGAAGGCTTCTGGGAACTGTAGTCCAAAACCATCTCGGTTATCCAAGATTGGAAACCACTGGTCTACAGGAATTTCCAGGGCTCCTGCCACTCCCCAGGTAAACCCATTAAAATGGGGGAAAATAATAGAAGAATGTGGCTTTGAATTTCCATCAAAAATGATCACAGACCTTCTGCATTGATTCTCGGTCGGCAAAGAGCAGCCTCACTTCATCATCTTCATATATCTGAGATGAAAAGCAAATTTCTCTTCCAATGTTGCAATGGCAAATCCATGTGACGCCTGCCAGAGAGAACGGCCGGGGGGGGGGTCGGGCTGGCGCTTAAACATCTGGAACAACTGGCTGGCAGCAGCGTTTGCCTTGGGACCTCTCTGGCGAAGGGCACCGGGGAGGAAGGCACTTCGCGTGAATCCAAGAACTGCAGGAGACTTTATTTACAATGGACAGGCACTCCCCAGAGCACCGATCCACTAGGGTGGAAAGCTTATTTGTTCCATTTGTGGGAAACCATGGCAACCCCTCCAAGACACCCATAAAGTTTCCATCTTTCTTAGGCAACATACCCTTGCATAAGGAATAACCCAGGCTCACAGGTTAACAAACCTATGTATCTTGCACTGATCTCCATACTGGCCCACTGCTTCATGGAAAAGAAAAGAAAAAGCTGTGTCGGTACCATGAAGTTTTCCTTTTAAAAAGAGGAATAAACATGAAATATTTGTATATTTTAGCTCTGTCCGTATTTACTGTATGTATACATCTCCTTCATAGCATTTCTTTTTTATTTTGCTCATTATTTATTTGCACCACCGAGTTGTGCAATCCAAAAGCCCCAGGGGGGATCAAACTGCAGCCTTCGTGGCCCCTGAGGAACCCCAGATGTTCGGGGTCACCTAGCTGAGCAGCAGCTAGGGGGACGGGGGGGCTCACCGCCCTTGCAGCAGAGCCCCCCCCAGCAGAGCAATGCAGGGACAGGCGGTGGGCCAGGGGAAGACCTAAAGAAGGGGCAAGGCCCACCACCACTGTGGCTTGCTTTCTCTCCCATTCTCTGATGTTGCGAACGAACCCCCCCCCATCCCGAAGCTGCCCCAGCCAGGGTGGTGGGGGAGGACAGGGAGAGAAGGAGAGGCTCATGCTTGCTATCACTTGAGCTCAGCGGCAGGGGAGGAAAAAAAATATGTTGTAGACACGTGTGCAAGATAGGGGATTTTGTAGACACGTGTGCAGACCTGTGGCACTGGACGAAATATATTGTGTAGATACGCGTGCGGGAAAAATATTTTGTAGGTGTGTATTCCGGTGTGCGACAGTGCAGGAAACCCAGTTTCAATAAAAGGCATTCATGCTGTTTGGTGTTACAGGAGGACCTCGGAGGTCCTGTTTGGTGTTACACGAGGGCTCGGTTCCAAGACACCCCCCCCGCGGATACTGAAAAATGCGGATTATAGCAACCGCTATTAGAAGAGCGAAAGCTATATACGCCATAGTCTTTTGCTCCCTCTAGTAACCAATTCTAGCAACTTCAACGTTAGAAATATCTATTTTGGGGAGTTTTTAATATTTTTAGGGTGTGAATAAGTGAATCAGTGGATACGGATCCTGCAAATAAGGGGCTCCTACTGTACAAACCCCACAGATCCCCCTCACCCTTCTACACCAATAAAAATGTTCTAGACTTCCCTTTTGTTTTACTGTTTAGTCTTGAAGCGTTACATTTGGATTACTCTCCCTCTGCCTCCTTTTTTAAAATAACAAAGACAAGTTCTTGCACCTGTTGAGTCGCGTTTCAACAGCAGCCTTTCCCAAACCGGTGCCTTCTGCATGTGATAGATTACAACCCCCATCATCCCCAGCTCGCACCTCCGTGGGCTGGTGGAGAATGGGAGCCGGAGTCCAGCGCATTGGGCAGGTGCCCGTTTGAGGAAAGCATGCTACTTGGCGAGCGTTTATTTGGATTTTTTGGGTGCCCCCCCCCGGAGGGTTGTAAACAGAAGCGTGTTTATTCTATGGGAAACCGGTCGGTGTTGCCTTTCAAGGTGAAACTCACTGAGAAAGAAAGCGGGGCGGGGGGGGGAGAGACCAGACCTTGGATCCGGCGCGTTCCCGACACCTGCGCCAGCTTAGGAAAGTAACTTTTTGAACTATCGTTCCCACGGGAATCCCGCCAGCATAGAAATCGGGCTGGAAGATCCCGGGAGAGCTGGCTGGAAAAAAAGTAACTTTTCCCCAGCCGGAAAAAGTAACTTTCCCCCCGGCTCTGCCGCCTCCTTTGGCGTCCCGTTCCTTCTCCAGTTCGGTCCCCCCCCGCGAGCGGCCGCCCCCAAGGCTCTCGACCTCGTTCCGCGTCCGTCCCCTGTGAGTCGGCCCCGCCGGGCTGCCGGCACCGCGTCTCGCCAACACCGGAGCCTCTCTCTCTGCCAAGCCCTCGATCCTCGCGGAGGCCGCCCCGGGCGTCCAGGCCAGGTTTTTTTTCCCCCGGACGGCTCGTGGGATCCAGGCCGGGTTTTCAGCGCCTCCGGCTCGGGCTGCGCTGGGGCGGGAGGCTTCCCGGTCGGCGGAGGATCCCGTCCACCCTCCTCGGGGCTGCCTCCTGCCCGCTCCGCGAGCTCCCGTCGGCGGCCGCCTTCCCTCCCTCCCTCCAGGTAAGGAGCAGCCCCGGAGCGGGTCCACTGGTCCGGTCGCTCGGGGGCCAGCTGGGCTCGCCAGCCGGTGGCTTTTCGGTTCCCTTCACTCGCGCTCCCTTCCCTTCTTTTCTTGCCCTTCATCCTCCCTTCGCCTTTTCTTTCTTTCTTTCTTTCTTTCTTTCTTTCTTTCTTTCTTTCTTTCTTTCTTTCTTTCTTTCTTTCTTTCTTTCTTTCAATTTTTTTCCTTTTTGTTCTCTTTTCTCGCTCTCCATTCCCTTCTCTTCTTTTCTTTTACTTTCTCCTCCCTCCACTTTTTCTTTTCTTTTCACTCACTCTCACTTTTGCTCTCCATTCTCTTCTTTTACTTCATCCGCCCGTCACTTTTTCTTGCTTTTCTCTTCCTCTCAATTCTATTCTTCCTTTATTTTCTTTTTCCTTCCCTTCTCACTTTCTCTGGACAGTAGGAACAAACACAAAATCTGTGGTTCCGGGGGTGCATGTCCTCAGGCAGCACTTCTGAAGGGTCGACGCACCACCTGCGAGACCCAGCGACAGGGTTTGGCTGCCGGTTTGCGGGAAGGGCGATCTGTCCACAAAGTGTTTGAAGTATAGAGCGGAATTTGGGGAAATCTTTAGGGGTTTTTTTTTGGGGGGGTGACTTTTGAACTACAACTCCCGGACTTCCTCTGCCTGCACTTCATAAGCTCTAAAGTGTTACATGAATAGGGCCAGCCAGCTATTCTTGAGGGTTACTGAGAGTCAGACTAGATCCTTTGTTCATTGCCTGGCCACACTGAAGGTGTCTAGTTTTTAAAATGTAAAGAGTTGCTCTGGTACAGTGGGACATTTTATTGACCCTGAAACAGTTATCTTTGGCTGGAAACTCTTAGTTGGAACGTCAGGCAGGGAACTAGAAGTCTTGCTAACTTTCTCTCCGATGTGGAACAGACAAAGTTACCCCTTTTACTCATGGAAAGCTATTTGTGCAAAACCTTACCTGTTCTTAAGGGGAGCATTTTCATGCAACAGCTCCAGTTTTGGTTGAGACCTTGTTGATGGTTTTATTGGGCTTTTTTTTAACTCTAAGGTGTACATTTTATCCTTTGTAAACACTGTGGTTTTTTTAAAAAATGTAAGATGGCAGTGGCAGACCCATTAAGCTTAAAACTCAGTTACCCCTGTTTGGAGGTGTTGGGTGCCTTCTAGAAGAGACATTGCTGAGATATTTACAGTAGGAGAGAATACACAAAAGGTAGTCCTACAGAGGAGGGGCAGGATCTGTTTGCGATCATCTCAGAATGCAGGACACATAACAATGGGTTCAAGCAACAGGAAGCCAGATTTCGACTATCAGGAAAAACTTTCCAACTGTTAGAGCAGTACGACAATGAATCAATGACCTCGGGAGGTGGTGACTGCTCCAACGCTGGAGGCATTCGGGGGAAAAAAATTGGACAGGTCCACTTTGATTTGGGTTCCTGCACTGAGCAGGGGCTTGGATTCAAAGGCTGTATGGCCCCCTCCCAACTCAATAATTCTATGATTCAATGAAATCCAAGTGATTTTTTTGTTCTGTTAAAATCTTGGTGGCAGACGTGTTTCTTGCAACTTCATTTGACCTGATGTTGCAAATGCGCACTGTTGAGAATCCCGTTTCCTGAGCTGTTTGGGCAGCTTCTGCCAAAGGCAACATGTGAGTCCTTGAGGTGTCACAAGGCACTGTGTTGCTTCTTGCGGCATTGTTCCCTAGCGTTTAATAAGACATAAGATATACAGCCTTTCAAAAACCCCTCAGGTAAAATAGGCTCACCTATGTTGTGCAACACTGCGGCACCATCCCCTTAAGAGAAGTTAAGTTTCTCCCTTCACTTAAATTATTCAAAGTGTTGTGCAGTATATAAGTCACAACAGCAACAGCTTTCTGGATACAGCCCGCTGAATCCTAGAATGCTAGTCGCCCGGAAATGTTAAGTTTTCCCATATCTGCTGTCCCCTTAACACACATCAGGTCCTAAAGATAGTAAATATGTTTTGCAAGATTTATTGTGCGCATAGGTAACACAGTGACTTCAAGGTTGCTGTTCATGTCATTCCCTCCTCAATGCTGACCTTGAGCCCCACGGCCAGGAAGAAAGTGGCTTAGAAATGCAGTACATCAATAAAAGCGAATAAAGCCCCCCCTTCCCCACCCCATAAAATTGTGCCCAGTGTCTAAAAGTTCCAAACTGTGTTTGGTACATCTCTACTTTCATCGCCATCCTGATCTTCATCACCCGGGTCGTGTCACACACCTGCCGACCTGTGCCCAGGTGTTCTTCCAGATGGCTCAAGGAATGCCGCCCTCCCCGAGTGTAAAGCACAAGGAAGAACAAGGTGCTCCTTAAATCTCTGCTCTGGTCCTGCTGCCTCCCGCTCTCCCTCCCTGGGTGTGCTATTAATCGCAAGCGTTCTCTGCAACCCTGGAAAGATTGCAACTTGACAGAACGGGGAGCAAATGATTTCACATTGGTTCGCTCTTGTCAAAGGCCAACTCCTTTGGGCCTGGAATCAGGTGGAATGGGGTTGCATTTCACTGTGAAAGCCTGTGTTCAGAAGCAGGAAATGTCTACATATTTGGACTGTAGTGCCCAGAATTCTAAAGAAAAAGAAAAAAACAAAGACTTAAGGTTTATGGAATTATGTAGTTCAAACATCAGAAGGAAATTAGGTTTGCCTGTTCCCGGTTTAGCGTGTTATACTATGAATGGACCTAAAGCCCTGTTTATACACACAGTAAAGCACATTCATGCAAAAGATTCAAAGCCAAGTGTGTCCTAATAGGTGCAATCAGGTAATTTTTAGTGACATGTGTGTCTGTGTGTATGCTGTCAAGTCAAATCCAATTTATGGCAACCCTTTTCAAGGTTTTTTCAGGTAGAGAGTACTCTGAAGTGGTTTTCCCTTCCCTTCCTCTAGGGGCGCCCTTGGGATGGTGCAGCTGGCCCAAGGCTACCCAGGCTGGCTGCCTTCCCAGAAAGGCCCAGTGAAAAATCAAACTCCCAACCTCTGGCTGTGCAGCCAGATGCCAAAACTACTGACCGATCCAGCCAGCTTAGTAATTATCAATGGCTTCTCTATTGAATTAGTATGAATAATGTTAATGGTCTCAGGGAGGTTAGCCTCCTTACAGGTTTAGGGGTCCAGATCCTCTAGCCAGAGTGCTGAGCAAGGCTGTTTCGCCATTACAGCTGATGTTTTCAAATGCAACTCTTAGGGAGATGCGGTGCTGCATAGGGCAATGGCTTGATTCATCCCTCAGCATCCCATTGCTCTGTTTTCCCCCGCTTGCGACCTGACAATACGGAACTAACAATAGGCTACATCCTGTAGTCTACACTAGTTAAACAGACTCCACCTGTAAAATCTACACTGTCCCCAAATATTTAAACTGCAGCACTTTCACTAAGACCAGCCAAGTTTTGCTCTGCTGTTCATTACGAAATGCAAGGGGCATGCTGTTGGTATTTCTAAAACAAGAACAGAGGAAGATGTGATCCTCCAGGTGTTGTTGAGCTGTGTCTACCATCACCCCTTACCTTTGGCTAGGACAGGGGTTCCCAACCTTGGGTCCCCAGATGTTCTTGAACTGCAGCTCCCGGAAGCAGCTGGCCAGCACAGCGAGTGGTGAAGGCTTCAAAGAATCGCAGTCCAAGAACCTCTGGAGACCCCTGTGCTAGGATAATGGCTGAAGTCCAATAAGATCTGGACGGCCGTATGTTCCAGTCCCCACCTATGTGCTAAATGCATGTTGGTACATGTTGGACATTATGGAATCCTTGGTCTTCCAGATGTTTTGAGCTGTAGCGCTCCCTTGAGCATCGCTCTACAGTCTCACCAGTAAGGGACTCTGGGTCTTGTGGTCCCCAACATCTGGAAGGCTTAATGTTCCTTACCGCTGAGTCACCTGGTGTGTAGCAAGGAAGAATCCTGGGAGAGTGGGAGAAGATCATCCTTCCCAACATCTGGCATTTGCCCCATCACCATCGCTCAACGAGATAGTACAGCAGTGGTTCCCAACCTTGAGTCCCCAGATGTTCCTGGACTCCAACTCCCAGAAATCCTGGCCAGCACAGCCAGTGGCGAAGTCTTCTGGGAGTTTTAGTCCAAGAACATCTGAGGACCCAAGGTAGGGAACCACTGGGTTACAAAGTTCTCGTTTCTGACCTGTAAGAGCATTGAACAGAAGCCCAGGCAGCTGCAACACTTTATTGCTGCCTCCCCTTTGCCGTAGGCTAATAAGCTATGACAGGTGGAAGGGGACGGGATTTTGTTTTGAGCCTGGGACAATAAAAGCATTCATTGGGCGAGGTTATTGGTAGCTCTTGACAGAGCTGGCCAGGCCTTGGACCTTCAGCGATGGAGAGGGGGGAAGATAGAATAGGGTTAAGTTTTCGGTGGTGCCATTCGCCACGAACTAGACTGCCTTTTTTTGTTTACAGTGGGTCTGTGTCAACTCAGCAGTCCCATCATCTCCAGTTAAAGGCCTTTAGAAATGTGAAGTTTGCCTTGTGTGTCTTGGGCCGTGGTGGAGAGCAGGTCTATTCCCAATTTCAGCGGCTGCTAATCGGCACTGGAGTCCAGCAACTTCAACTGGTATACCCAGGTTCAGCCACCCCTTAAATTTACTATTGGACAGAGTGAGAAAACCTGAACACTCTGTTTATTGTATATTAAAGGCGTCTCATCCTGCCAATTGATATTTAGCCCAGAGGGCAACTCCCCATTTTCCCTTTTTTGGTTTTCAGTTACTTATTTGGTTATTTATCTTCTACACTGATTTCTTGGGGTTTTTTTATGCATCGCATAAGTGCCTAGTTTAAGATACATCAACGGCAGTGGCCAGCGGAGGCCTGCCTTCTTGAATCAGAAAGCTATCCCAAGTTCATTGGGCTGGCCTCTTTGAGTAAAATGTACCTTGGTTTCTGCGGGATCAAAACTGGCAGCGAAAAGAGGCAGTGATGGGGACTGTAGTGAATATAATCATCATCTTGGAGCTGGAGAGCCAGAAGGGACCCTATGGATCATGGAGTCGCTCGTGTCAACCTCTGGTTCTGCAGAACTGTTGACTCCAGAATTTGGACTACATCTCCCAGTTTCCACTAGCCAGCACTACCCAGCTTGTTGCTGCCTAGAGGATTATGGAACCTGGGAGATGTAGTCCATAATAAGAACATTCTTAAGTTCTAAAGCCTTTTTTTTTCCTTTTTGGCTTCACCTCCTGCTGGGATCGGCTCTTTATTTTGTTGCAGAACGGACCGTACTCTCTGTGCCGGTTACGCTATTGTTTGGTGGTTCGTCCTGAAAATTCCTGTGACCGGCCGGACAGTCCAGCCACACAGAGGCACAGCAGAACCCGTGAGCAGCCTCCAAGATCAAAATGTATTGAGCACGGCGTCTGAGATTTTGAAAATCCTTCTCCCTTTGAGCGATCGCTGTATGTGCGCTCGGCTGAAATGGGCTATGGGACAAAGACTTGAGGATGATTTCTCCCTTCTAGCTCAGCAGTTCCAAGATTATCTTTAATATTCAAAAACACCAGGCCCAGCCAATCAAAATTATAAAAACATTGACTGGTATTATGTAACAGATACAAATTTTAACCCCAAACCTAAAATCTGTTACATATCGGCGCAATAGGTATACGACTCCCAATATTGCCATTTTTTGTAGCTCTGATGGTGTGATTTCTGAGATCTGCAACTACTTATTGTACTGTGTGAAATTTCTTCATATTGCTCCAAAAGCCCCAATGTTGACGAGGGACCACCAAACTGTGTTTCATCCACAAGCGAGATATTTCGAAGGCCAGGTCTCTGTACTTTGTTAGTTTTTCCAGTTCTTTATTTTCAACTCTGGCACCCCCTGGAATTGCAGTTTTAGTGATCCAGACATTTCTTGGTTCTGTTACTGCTACCTCTGGTGGGTTGTTGTTGTTGTTGTTAACATTTGTTGCAAAGAGATTTAAAGTGGATAATGTGTTGCAGAGAAATGTTAAATAAAAAAGCAATATTTATCCTCCAATGTTGCAAAGCAGCTTGGGGGAACAACATAAAGGTAAAGTAGCCTATAGTTGAAATTAAACAGAAACCAGAATTTGATGCTGTGCTTACTCAGATGTAATTCTCTTTCTGTTCAGAGGTGTTTAAGCCATGGGAAGGGTCTTTAGGATTACAACCTGGGATATGCTTAGTTGGCAGTCCTATATAAGAAAGAAGTCCTTTCTTCTTACCTAGGAGTAACCTCCATTGAACTCAATAGAGCTTTACTTTCGAATACATGCATAGGAGTGCAAGATTAATGATAACTGTCCCAGGATCCTGTCTTTATGCAACCAGCTTTGATGAAATGAATATCTGCTTGTAAACTTAAAATGGGAGTTTAAAAAGTAAATACAGAGGTTGTCATCCTCATGTTCTGTCAAGTCAATTCTGACTTAACTTGACCCTTTCCAGGGATTTCTAGATAGAGAATATTCAGGAGTGGTTTCCTATTCCCTTCTTCTGGAGAGAATTTGGCCACTGTACAGCTTGCCCAAGGCTACACAGGTTGGCTCTTCTGGGAGAACTGAACCTGTGGCTCCATGGCCAGAGACTTAGCTCACGGAGCTGTCCGGCCAGCCTAGATGTGGCCCCTTTTCTTAAATAAAATGCTGTGTCAAGGGCTCTTACTATTACACACACACACCCTTACACACAATGTTGCTTGCTCAGGCCTAAGTAAAAATCACCGGGCTACACACACATACAAGTGCCACATGTTGCCTTCATCTAAAAAGGCCATCTTGATGACTTTCCCCCCTCTTTTTTTGCATTTTTTAAAATTCAGGGGTACCTGAACCGACCCGGCGAGACGTCTTCTTTGCAGGAGGCAAATCCTGGAATGACCAGTGCTGGGGGGGGGCTGCATTTGGTGGCGATCCCAGAAGAGGCATCTTCTCACTCAGATTGTTTGAGCCGGCCTGCTCATTTCCACTCCAAGTTGCGCGTGGGCAAAGCAGAAGAGCCAAACTCTCTAGGGACACCCTTTGGGGCTCACGCGGACCTGCTGCCGGGACAATCCGATTGCAAGAGGATGGGTCGATGCTTGAGTTCCTCAACCTGGATTGTACAGCGAGTTCTCCTCCCGGGCCCTGTGGTGTGAATGGTTGCTTCCCAACACGTCCTGGTGTCGACTTGAAATAAAATCCCTTGCCGTTTTTCTGTTCATGGCCGCCACCTCGGTATTTTAGTTGCCAGCCCGCTTGCTTGGCCGAAGCAAGCCCCGGGGGAAAGATGCTGGACCTCAGCTTCTTGACCGAAGAGGAGTATGAGAAACTCATGACCGTGCTGCAGAGGGACGCAGAGCTGAAGAAAAAGGATGGGGATCGTATCAGGTAGGATGTTGGGAGAATAAAGTCATGCCCTGTTTAGCGCTGATGTGCTACAGCGCACATGCCCAGGCGGCCGTTTTGTGGAGCTTGCGGGTGGGCAGCTCCCCAGAGGAGGCAGACTGTGCCGGCAGGAGAATATGGGGCTCAGTCTGCCCACTCTGTGCCGATGCTCCCCTAAGGCATAATGGCCCCGCTGAGCATGGATTGGGTTGGCGTGAAGATTCCCTATGACTCACCAAGGCGCACGAGGAAATGAGGCAGCCTCCATCAGGGCTTGTGCCCCTTTGCTCCCGAGTCGCAGGGTATCCTCGTGACACACACGGTACAGGAGGGCCCGATTCTAACAGTTAGAGCAAGCAACATGGGAATGACGTGGAGGTGTGGAGGCTGCTCTACCTCATGCCAGTTTAAGGACTATCCAGGAACTGCTGGGTAGCTCCGTGGCTTAGGTCTCTAGCTACAGAGCTACAGGTTGGGAGTTCAATTCCCATACTGGGCCTCCTTGACAGGGGATGGATTCCATGATCCTTCCCTCATCAGTTCCAAGATGATGATGATGATGAGGAGGAGGACCCATAATTCAGCCTGTGGGGGATCCTGTTGAGTTATGGAAGCAGGAGTTTTGGATTCCCATAACCCTAGCAGTTGTATGCTTTTTTTGACACTCACGAACGCTGCTCTAGGACTGTTGGTGAAAGGTCATTTATGAAGCATGCTCAACATATGCGATATATACACAGAGCAACCCTGACGTTTATTTGCTTTCCGTGTCTCCCTAGACGACTGCAAGGCTCGCTGAAGGATGGCAAGAAAAAGAAATTTGTCACCGGCGAATGGTTTCATGAAGTGAAGGCACAGCGTTTCCGACAAGAACCAGAAGGCTCAGATCTGCTTCGGGCTTCCATTAAAAAGAAGAGCCGCGTGGATGGTAAGAACAGAGTCCCGGGCTCAGCTCAGATGGTTCTTCAAACTGCGAAGCAGGTGGAAGGAGATTAGGAAATAACCCATGGGCTGATGTGCCTTTCCTTTATGGCCACTCGTTAGGAATGTGCTGGCTGGATACCTGTGGTTTAAGGAACCAGTGGTTGGGGGTTCGATTCCCCACTGGGCCTCCTGGGAGAAGAGCCAGCCTGGGTAGCCTTGGGCCAGCTGCACATTCCCAAGGCTGCCCCTAGAGGAAGGGAACGGTAAAGCGTTTCTGAGTATTCTCTACCTGAAAAACTCTCAAAGGGGTTGCCATAAGTCAAGATAGACATAACAGAATGCTACTATTAAATGGAAGCTGGTTGGATTTGAAAGTGTTTTCCACAGGCAAGGATAGGACGTGAGTGGCAATTTATATTCAGCCCTTTCGGGAACGATCTCTAGCAAAGTGTGGTTTTGGTGGCACACCTAAGGCCCTCGGCAACTCGGTTTTGAAGAACCTGCTCACCTTCCCCCTTCCCCAATGTCTATGGGTGTCCACTTTGCTTGAAAACAGCATACCGGCGTCTGAAGTGGAACAAATCTGACTTGTCACACCTTTTGTGAGGAAGTTCGTTAAGGCCAGGCATGAATCCAAAGCCCGCTACTGCCGGAATTTAGCCCTTTTGTTATCATGGTTCTTTATGCGAGATTATGAAAACTATCGTCGTTGTCATCTTAAAACTTCTTTTTTGAGTGTGGAAAAAATTATGCAGGTTTGGAAAGAAAAAAAGTGTTTGGCACCTCCAGGTCCTGTGGAGACCTACTCAGAGGAAGCAGCTTGGCTTCCCTGGCCTGCTTAGCTCTGATGTGCCGAACGCTTGTTCGGCTGGTAAACGAACCGGCGCGAACCACCAAGCTGGCATTTCGTGCCCATCTGTAAGACGGCAATTGGTAGCAAATCCACCATGTCACCTGAATTCCTCTGAGGCCGTATAGATCTCGGAAGGTTCCCCACCACCAAACCTAGTCAATTGATGAAGAGGTTATAATCTTAGAAGAACAGAGGTGTTTTTTTAACAAAAAGAAAAAAGAAAAAGCTGAACACGTTGAGCTGGTTGGACGACATCAGCCTGGAATGTCATTTCCTGCTCAAAACCAAGCTCGCCTCTTTCCAAGCCACTGTTTTCTTAGGCATAGATATCATATTGAAAGTACTTTTAAAAACATGCACGCAAAATAAAGATGTTCAACAGAAGGGGCTTTCATATAACAGTCAGATAGAAAACTTTTTTTAAAAAAAAGGGGGGGAGGAGAAAGAAAATCTTGCTTAGCCTCCAAAGGGAAAGGCATTCATGTTGACCTCTGCCAGCGTTGCTGATTTGGTTTGTTACCGGTGTTTCTGTTTGTGAAATATCTCCAGGGTGGAAAATTACAGTAAAAGCTCAATATTATGCAATGTGGATTTGGACGGCAAGGTCAGGGGCTCTAATCACAGTGAGGGGTTGATCTTTTGCCCCCTTATGGTCACGACTTAGGTCGCTCTGTCTCTGGTTAGATTGGGGGGGCGTCTGAGGTTGTCGGTCCAGAAAAGGAATTTTTTCTCACACCTGGGGAAAAAAGCTGCAACAGTGAACACAGGTTCAACCTCAAGGAATCCTGCAGCACCACATCGTTCGGATTGGTTTGCCCCTAACTTGGGCCATGTCAGGGGTCTCGTCAACGATCCGTGCGGGTTACGCTGTTTGCCTTGCAGCTGGTTGAAGAAAACACCCAGGGCGCCGCGTCTTGCCGTGCCAGGGCAAACAATGCGGGATCTCCTTTAATTAGCTCTCTCCCGCTGCCTCCCCTGTTTGCCAAGATCAAATGACTTTGACTTGAAACAGGAAGTAGCTCCCTGAAAAATCCTGGAGTGGATTAACCTTTGTTGACAGCTTCTGGCCACGTCCTAGTTAGCTGTCCCAGATGGGTTGGGCCTCCGGAGAGCTGGCAATGTTTTTATACAGCTGGTTTGCAGGTCATATCCCCAACAATCATCCTGCAGTGTGGTGCCCAGTCAACAGATGTGTGAGAATTCTCACTGAGGGACGAGAATCCGGTTTGAGGGGAACGGATCAGAGCCTGAACAATCATCCAAAGACATACGTGTGTGTGTGTGTGTATACATATACACAATCATAATTAACAACCATCAGTGTGGCTGATGGTAACTGCCAAAACTAGGGGTAGTTTGAACCTTACCATGGTTTTGAGTGTCTCACCGGCATATGCTTCTCTCCATTATTATTATTTTCAGCGTGTTAGATTCACATCCTACCTTTCCTCCCATGAACTAAAAGTGGCAGGACTTTGAAATAAATAAATTGGACTTTTAAAAGGGGTGTTTTTATTCATACAGTATTAACCTGAGATTTTTAAGCCGCTGAATTTTGTACTTTAAATGCAGTTGTTGTGGTGCGGGATTAATTATTGTTTTTATAAATGGTATGCTTATAGTATGTTATGTTTTATTTGACTGAATTCTCTGTTGTACCTCCCAAAGAATGCCATGCATGATGGGACAGTATACAACAGGACCAAATAAGAAACTCAGAAATATGTATTTCCAAGGTGTGTTATCAGAAGTGGCCACTAGAAGGAACCAAGAATATGTTATAGATAGGGTTTCTATATCCACACTTGCTGACATCCACGGGGTTGGGGGCTTGGAACCAATCCTCCAAAAATACCATGATCATCTTGTACAAGTTAAATTAGTAAATAAATAAAGCCCCTCCCACTGAATCTCATGACTGAGTAGGATCTGAACCCCAATTCATCTGAGACCTCGTCCAAAACTTTAGCAACCGTATTTTTCTGTGTATAAGACACCCCGATGTATAAGACGCCCTCCACTTTTCTAATCCAAAATTAAGAAATCTAAGTGGGGCTTAGCAAGTGTAGGGGGAAAGGGATCAAAGTGCTGCAGGATCGCTTTGATCCCTGCTTTCCCCTCCACTTGTCTTTGTTCTCTCCTCAGCTTACTTCCGTGTATAAGACAACCCGCAATTTTTAGTCTAAAGATTTTAGACAAAAGTATAGTCTTATACACAGAAAAATACGGTACTTAATCCCACTGCTCTCTGTTTTAACACTGCAGATTTTATGCCAGTATTATTAAAGGGGAGACAAATCCCCTTAGTAATGCATCTGTCCATCGAGACATAGCAGCTGTCACTGTTTTGTTTTTTTAATGAATTGCTGCCAATTCGTTTAACAGGTAAGAATAATGTGCACGCCCCAGAAAGTCTGGAAAGGGGAGATGCTTCGTTGCCATCTGAAGGAACGGCTTTGCCTTGCTGTCCATCAGAAGAAGAAAGGTAATTATTAACCCCAGATAATCAAAGGAATAGAACAAACAAACAAAAAAAGAGGTCTAGGACAAAGAGTCAATTCTCTGTTGTTTGTCGGTATCATTATTCACCCAGCTCTATCTGGCATTGTAGAGATTAAACACAGAGGTAGACAAAGTATAGTTCTGCCAGGTTGTGTTGTTATTCCCCAGCCTTCCACCAGCTCCATCTTTTTTTGGACAAAATGAGGAAAGACTGAAAGAACTGGGCATGTTTAGGCTTAAGGAAAGAAAACTGAAGGGAGAGAGGAGAGCACTCTTCATATACTTGAAAAGCTGTCCTACAGAGGAGGGGCAGGATCTATTCTCAATCACCCCAGTGTGCAGGACATGTAATGATGGGCTCAAGTTACAGGAAGCCAGATTTTGGTTGAATATCGGGAAAAACTTCTTAACTGTTAGAGCTGTACGACAGTGGAGCCCGTAACCTCAGGAGGTGGTGAGTGCTCCAACGCTGGAGGCATTCAAAAGAAAATCGTACTACCCTCTTTCAGATCTGCTTTGACCTGGATTCCTGCCTTGAGCAGGGGGTTGGACTCGATGGTCTTATAGGTCCCTTCCAATCCAATGATTTTATGATTCTATGTATTATGTGTAAAATTCAGCCCTTGCACATTTCTAGGAACCATGATTTGCCTGTCAAAATAGCTCACGGTTTCTCTCTGCACCGTGAAACAAGTCTAAATATCCTCTCTCTCTCTTTTTTTTCAAAACAAAAGAGATTTCCATTTTTGACCTTTTTTAAAAAAAATACAGTGGATAAAGGGCATGGGGAGCTGGGAACGGAGATGGCAACTTTTTGTGTGGAAGGGGAATGAAAAGCCAATGTAAGGATTTAGGGAGACAGATGCCTGTGACACCACTCTATGAGGTTGTTCAGTGTGAATAATTCAAAACAGGGTGTTTCTGAATTATATTTAACAACTTTAGCTCATCAGTTTGTTACACAACAAAGCACAGAACGGATCTTTATAGAAGGACTGTTTTCCTATCTCTTCCTTTAATAAATATCTGCTTGGGTGTTTATCAAATCACATTTTCCCTGCCATGATTCAGCAGAAGAAGTGGATTAATTTTTGTTTCCTTTCGCTCATCGGATTTTGCCTCTTTTTAAGCAAGCACTGAGAGTGAATAATTATACATGGCAGCGCTGTTTTTATAATACTTGTCAGACAAAGCAAGATCCTGTACTATCGTTTAGTAGTCAGATGCTTTTAGAAGTATGTGCTTGTTACTTTTTTCGATTGCTTAATTGTGGGTTTTTTGAACTAAGGATAGCTCCTTAGTTTATCCCGCAAAGTTATGTTCTGTGAACCCAAAAGGCTAGGGATGTGCTCTGGATTTGGAAGTATTCAGAGGATGAAGTGAAGTACAGGTTTACAGGTAGTAGAAGGTAAGGGTCTGGAAAAGGAGTACATTTCATGGCTCCGAATGAGGGAGGGACAAACAAATGAACTGGTTTGAGCTTTACCTGCACACTGGAGGCCGAGAAGTAGTTGATAGCATAGAGTTGCAACCTCCATTCCAGGTCAGAGCCCTTTAATTCCTCATTTTCTTGTTTTTTCCCCACTGCTTTGACAAATGCAAACATACCCAAATACATTAACGTACAGTATTTGGAGACAAACTGAATTGGATAGGCTCTAAGCCCGATTGACATGGCTCCGTTGTGATTTGTGAGGCCAGTAATTCGGATCGAACCAAAGCAGATGGCATTTGCACATCCCAATCGCCCAACTCTGCAAAAGGCAGCTGTCCAAAATTAAGGCCCTTCTGGTACAGCGTCTCTTTTGATTGTTTCCTTGTTTTGTTGACTGCACAGAAACAGTCAAGTAGAAGATTAATAATTAAATAAGGGGCGGCCGAAATGACACAAACAGTTTCGTCCAGTTAGCCAGATCCTTTATTTAAGGTACAAGGTGTACAGTTTTATACTTTGGATGACAGCTGCCAGAACTCAGAGAAATCTAGGAGTTGTCCAAAACATAAAATATGCACGCTTCAGTTTAAGATTCTAACCACTTTCTGTTTTCCCTTTAATCAACTAGCATCATTAGAAAAATCAGAGAGTTTCACAATTCCATTAGTTGCTGGAGAGATCCAAAGATGTGTGTGCCCGTGTTTTGTTTCAATATGGCTGGCTTCACCCCCAAGAAATTCAGGATTCAACCTCATATATATTCACCTGGACGGAAGGTTATGCTAGCATTTTGGCTCAGCCCTTGTTTTGGGGTTTTACAGTATATTGGTTACAGCGAAACGAAGGAAAGTGTTTCTCCGGCATCACAAACTCCTTATTCTCCAATGTGTTTCTAAGTACAACTCTTATCATCCCCAGCCAGGGCTTCGGGGGGATGATGAAAGCTGTAATCGAAAAGCTTTTGAAAAGCACCACGAAGTGACTTAAGACAGTAGGTTACATTTTTAAAACCACAAAATCCTGTGTTTTCCTTCTGTAACGCCATCAACATGCACAGCATTTGGTAAAGCAGTAAGCGCTCAAAAGCAAGAGAACGAAAACAGAAGACCTCAGCCGTGTGTTGGTTCCCATTTTTAGGTGGATGATGGGAACAGCAAGAGAGGAAAAGGGAAAATGGGGGAGTATTTCGATGGAAGGAGTGTAAAAAAAAATAGGGAAGCATTTGGTGCCAGTCTCCAATGCAGACTGCATTCCAGCAGGAGGAGGCTGGGAAAAAGAACAGTTTGGCTTCGGTGCCTTTTCTTAGAAAATTCTTTTCTCGGTCTAGATCCTGGGAACCTGCTCTGGATTCAGCGGAAGAACACAGGCCCAGCCCTAAGCCCGGGTTGAGGCTGCCATCCCTGACGGACAAGGTAGGAGAGAGACGGTGAACCGATGACTTTGAAATGGACTTGGCCGTGACTTTAGGGCAGACGGAGGGAAGCCCTCAGTCGGTGCAGGTGTAGAACTAGACGGGGTTGGACGGGAGTTCTTCTGGGTGGTGATCACATGATCACTGGCTCAGACAAGCACTTAAATTGATTGAAGATCATTGATCTTTGTGGGACATGGTGGCACTGTGGGCTAAACCGCAGAAGCCTGTGCTGCAGGGTCAGAAGACCAGTAGTCATAAGATCGAATCCACGTGACAGAGTGAGCGCCCGCCGCTTGTCCCAGCTCCCGCCAACCTAGCGGTTCGAAAGCATGCAAATGCAAGTAGATAAATAGGGACCATCTCGGTGGGAAGGTAACAGCGTTCCGTGTCTAAGTCGCACTGGCCATGTGACCACGGAAGATTGTCTTTGAACAAAACGCTGGCTCTATGGCTTGGAAACGGGGATGAGCACCGCCCCCTAGAGTCAAACATGACTGGACAAAAATTGTCAAGGGGAACCTTTACCTTGACCTTTACCATTGATCTTTGGAATGTCCATGGTCAGGAGCAGCATTATGCCCATGAAATACTACGCGGGGGAGAGAGCTACAGAGCTGTCCCTTCTCCTCCTGCTTGTAGGATTTCTGGAAGACTCCAGCGGTCTCACATTGGGAACAGGGTGCCAGTCCAGCTATTTCTTCAAGCTGTGTTCAAAGGCCTATCATGCTTTTCGGACAACAGCTCCCAGAATTCCATAGTTAGCACGGCTCGTGAGAAGTAAACCAACAGGGCTTTTCTTAATATAGCCGGTCAGTTTCTAGTGCAAGCTTCATTTTCTTCACATCTTTCAAATCGAGACCGAAATGCAGCAGAGGAACCTCTTATATATCTTCTACAGATGTATACATGGAACCAATGTACACACACATATATTTGAAACCTGCTGGTCTGGGACTTTCGCACATTGGTTAGATGTGTGAGGTCCAAATTACATGGTCCCCTGCCTCTCCATATTCAGTATATACGTGGAGGAAAAGGTCTCTGCTTTCCACTCCCTGCTCCGCTCAAAGAATGTGTCTGCACTACCCATCAATAACAGTTTGATACCACTTTGAGGTCTGTGACTCCATCCAGTAGAATCCTGGAATTCATAATTTAGGGAGGACGTTTTGCTCAATGACTGTAATGCTGTAACTCACAGAGGGAGGGTGCTGCTGGAGCTCTCTAGCTAAGAATGCCAAGGACCGCACCCAGCTACAAAATCCTAAGATTCTGGTGAAGGAACCACTGTAGTTAAAAGTGGTGTCCACCACAATTTTGCAGTGTAGATGCAGCTTTAAACTGTATCCAGCTTGGTGGCCATCTTGAGCTCTAGCAGAACAATCCCTGGGCCATTTTTTTGCTGAAACGTCCGAGTTGTATTTTTGCCTTCAGAGATCCAGCCTAGAAGACATCTCTCCAGCAGATAGCGGAGTTGGTGTAAGCCCATTCCTGATGACAAGAGGGGACTCACTGGAACATGGGAAAGGTATGGTTTGTTGTTTTTAAAGTTAATGCTTTGCAGGCCTCATCTCAGCAGCTTCTTCCACAAGAAGTGTCCTTTGCCACACATTCCTACAGACTCTGTGGCACAGATGAACAGGCAACTATAATAGACTCAAAGTTTGGAAGCCACTAATTACAAATAATAGCTAATTCTAACTAAATACCTTTTTGCACTAACTGAGGCATTCCTGAATTACATTACAGATAATGAAGGAGAATTTCACTCCTTTTGCAGTACAACTGCAACTGTTTTAGGTACTTCTGTTGTTAAGGAGATGGTGACCAGAATCCTGTTGTATAAGTTACACCTACGGAAGGGTGATGTTATCACTGACAGGAAAAGATTTTTGGCCATTAAAGACTTCCTGCTTTTGTCCTGCAGCTTGGCTGACTCATGAATAATCCGTTTCATTAGACAGAAGCCCTGGGAACCATGGGAGAGAAGGAGGATGTCTTTAATTACCAAAACTCTCTCCCTGGCTTGAAGTTTGTCATTGGAAATCAAGTTACAATTTCTCAACTTGGATGTAACAGGGAACTGTGGTTTAACAAATCACAATTTGCTTCAAATTGCATTGTTGACATATTTCTTGTGAAGTTCTTTTGAACATCTCAGCCATGTGGTCCTAGCTGTCATGCATATGTGTGGCTATACCCAAATGGATGTTTTGTGAACACAGCAATATACACTTAGAAGGGCCTCAAATTCCAAATCCTTGTAGACAGGCATTGCTTTCTCCATAGGTCTCTGAACAGCATCTGGCGGGGTGGGGTGTTCTGTCTTTGTTACAGGCAGTGCAATATCCTTGGTGGCTTCTGCCAAGCATTTGGAAGGGGATCTTGATGGTTTTTCTTACTCACCTGGAATGGACGTTCCCGATGCTCCCCAAAGCCCATCAGAAAACTGGACAACCCAACCAGCTGTCCGTGAAGAAATCAACCCTTCCAGCAGAATCCCAGTTAAAAAAAAGTCTAGCAACGGGTCGTTCAGCCCCAGTGCAGACCATGATAATGGAGGGGAAAGTCCCCAGTTGGGTCCAGCTAAGCGAGAATCACTGAAGACCTCTAGGTTGCCATCTCCCAGAGAGGAAGAGGGTCGGTCGATCAAACAAGGACCCAATTATACCGTTTCCCCTGTCAAGGACGAGGAGATCAGTCTAGATTGGCAACATTTCCAGAACTTGAAGAACTTTTGGGAAAAAGGGGGCGAGTCTGTTTTGGGTAATTATGGGTCTCAATCATCAACGGAAAAAGGTGTCTGTGTTGAGGACAATGGGAGGCCCTCCAGACTCCGCCGGTCGCTCTCAGCTCAGGCCAATGAAAGCCAAAACAGTGATGACAAGCAGAGTTCTCACGTCCCACCACCGAAATCCAGAATCCCTTCCAGGAAGCCCTCTGTCTTGTCCTCCAGCGAGGATGAGCCCAGTTATACGGTTCGCCAGAGGAAGGGATCAGGGGGGCCGACCCTCCCCAGGTCCACCTACGCTAGAAGCAAAGGAGGGGCGGCTCACAGGAACAGCGTGAGCGATGGAAACGGGAAGCCGTCTTCCTCCGTGGAGGAGGAGAAGAAAGCCCAGCGTGGCCCAAGAAGATCGAGACTGCCCATCCGAGTCCCGTCGGTCAACATAGAGTCTCCGGCCAAAGAGTGGACGGGGACCCTTTTCGAGCCGGAGACTCCGGCTGATGAGTTTGTCATGGCCGAAGAAAGCAAACGCAAGAGGGATTCATTAGCAGGGAGGGTTCAGATACTGATAGAGTCGGCACCTTCTGAGGATCTCGAGAAAGGGGGCAGCGAAGGGGAAGGAAGTTATAGCTTGGATGCTCCGGCCAACTTGGAAGAAGGCAAAGAAATGTTACTTAAAGAAGAACCTCCACCATCTGCTGAGAACTTTCCGGGAGAAGAACGTCCTGCAAGCGACCGAGAGGGTGTTCAATACATCGATGCTGCCGTGCTTTCAGGTACTTCTACTTTTTTTTTTTTTTGGTAAAAATATAATTTTGCCTTGGTTTGTTCGAGAAAGAAAACATACAAGCAAATAAGAATGTGAGAGTATTGTGTGAAGGCATGGATAAAATACAGTGGTGCCCCGCATAGCAAGGTTAATCCGTTCCGGATTAACCCTCGCTGTGGGAAACATCGCTCAACGAAATGAAAAAACCCATTGAAAAAACCCATTGAAAAACCCCGAAACTCACCGTTGAGCGATGCTTCCCTATGGCCGGCAGCCATTTTCGTGCTGCGCGCGGCCATTTCGGGGCTTCCGGCGGCCATTTTGGAGCTGCCGAACAGCTGATCCTCGGGTCGCAAAGCGAAGGTCGGTAAGCGAACCGCTTACCGACCTTCGCTATGCGATTTTCGGCCATAGAGGCCATCGCTTTGCGATGGCATTAGCGATTGCGAAAACATCCTCGCTATGCGGATTCGTCGTTCTACGGTGCGCTCACTAAGCAAGGCACCACTGTATCTGCATCTAATCTTGGCGTGAGTGAGTTATGGCATGTCATACAGGAGGACCCCCTGTTCTGTGGGATCCGTATCCACTGATTCGGTCTGCAAATATTAAAAGAAAAATCCTAGAAATATATTATTTTAAAAGATGAAATTACCAGAACTGGTCACTAGTAGGAACCAGAGATGATGTTCGGTATAACATTCTCTATAATCCACATTTTTCAGCATCCACGAGAGTGGATGGCGTAGTTTTCGATTATAATTATAGAAATAATATCTCTGCTTCTGTAAGCTTTTTATTTTCTTGTGGCTGCCAGAATTTCCTTGGTGTGCAGGGGAAACTGGCATGGTGGCTATGTAGGCACGAAAATTAGTAAAAATGAAATGTGGGGGGCTTCAGCTCCCATAATTCTGCATGGTTCCTGGCTGGGGGAAGTTCTTTAAAAAAAAAAAAGGAACTTCTAAATATTAAAGATAAAGCTCACAGCGATTGGAAAGGTTCATACCATATTCTGAAGGTTTCTTCTTGCTCCGATACGACCGTGTTCTGGGGGTGGGGGAAAGTATCTGTGTTTCATCCAGAGTGTTAACTCAAATAAATATAGAGGCAAACAAGAGAAATTTAAAGGCTGGGGGGGGGGGGAAACACCCATATCTTATTGGACCCTCAGGAAGAATCACATCCATGTCTTTCATGGCTGAATGCTAACCTGTTTACATTTCTGTGTCTTCCAGAGAGAAACGGGCCTCGCGTCCCTTCTGCCAAGAAATTAGCTCGTACCAACGGCTACAGTCTTGCAAAAAGCATGGTAAACCTTTATACCACCACGGAAAGTAAGTAGCAGCCTGCCTCAGTCCCTTGGCGGTGTTTTTCTTTTAAGATAAGCTTGGCAAATAATGGCCTGGGATCAGTTGAGCAAAGCAAAGCCGGGCTGTGGACAGAATCTCTCTTGCAGGTGCAGAAAAATTCACCCTGTTCTGCTCTCTGCTTGAGTGTAAAGGGAAAGGATGAGGGAGGATCACCAACCTCTTCAGAACTTTTAATAATAATAATAATAATAATAATAATAATAATAATAATAATAATAATAATAATAATAATGATGATGATGATGATGATGATGATGATGATGATGATGATGATGATGATGATGATGATGATGATGGTGGCGCTGGTGCTGGTGCTGGTGCTGGTGGTGATGGTGATGGTGGTGATGATGATGATGATGATGATGATGATGATGATGATGATGCCATGTTGTGATATTTTGCTGCTGTTGTTCTTCCATCAAAAGTGCAATAAATGAATTAGTTGTCTCCGACTTAATGGAGACCTTATGAACGAGTGGCATCGAAAATGTCCTGTGTCTCAGCTGCCCTGCTTGGCTCTTGCAAACTCAAGGCTGTGGTTCCTTTAGGAAGTCCGTCCATCTTGTATCAAGTCTTCCTCTTTTCCTGCTGCCTTCAACTTTTCCTAGCTTTGTTGTCTTGACCCGCGAGTCCTGTCTTCCCATTTGCTGTCCTTATGTGCTGTCAAGTCGCCTCCGACTTACGCTGACCCTATGAAAAGGCAGCCTCCGAAATATCCTGTCCTCGGCTGCCCTGCTCAAGTCTTGTAAACGCAGTCCTGTGGCTTCCTTTAGGAAGTCGGTCCATCTCGTTTTTGGTCTTCCTCTTTTCCTGCTGCCCTCCACAATAGGATGGCCTCTGTTTTATCATTTTCCCCCTCTTTATTAGACATATTTATATTTTCCGTTTCTTCTACTGAGCTCAAGGCAACGTAGGTGGTAGGAGTAGAACCCGAATCAGGATGGAGAGGAAGCCGGGAGCTGTGCCACACGATTTAATCTGCCTGCCACAAAAACTGGTATAAGGAAGGCCTAAAAAGATAGGCATCTGATCAGCACCTATATTTAGCAGGAGGAAATTCAACAAGTTCTCTGCAGCATCATTAGAATCATAACCTGATTAAAGAAGGTCGACCTTCTTTAAAAAAAAGTATGTTTTGGCTAATCAGTTTTCAGTATCTGCCACTAGATGGAAGCAAATGTATCTTTTTTTAAAAAATGCTTTGGTAACGGTATCATTAATAGAGTGACGGTAGTTCAAGAAAGGGAGATGAATCATAAATCAGATTTTAAAACACCTGTGCATGTTTATGCCTTTCAGAAAGCCATTTTATTTGCAACAGCATCTGTTGCATCATGTCTGGTACTGATAATTGATAATTAAGCTACCCTCATTAAGTTTTGCAACATCAGAGCAAGGCAACAGATGCAGAAATCTCTCAGCTTCATATTTGCTGCCTGTTTCTCAGAAACATAGAGGCATTTTCACCCCCGTCCAAGTTCTATAAAAGATGCAAAAATTTCTTTCTGTTTATAAATCCAGGTTCATTTTTCAGTCCATTTTTTGTAATGTGCAAGGAAGGTATATTTTTTTCCATTGATTAAATGTGTTTCGTGCATAGTTTTCAAATATATATATAGTCATGCACAAATATATATTTAGTCATGCATTTTTGCATGCATATAAATCAATAACCCCGAAGTAAAATAATAATAATAAGAGTCTGAGACTCGTGCTTAGTTCCACCAAATGAGAAATTAAATGCTTTGGGCATATTTTTGTTCATGGCCCGTGTGTGTGTGTGTGTGTGTGTGTGTGTGTGTGTGTGTGTGTGTGTGTGTGTGTGTGTGTGTGTGTGTGTGTGTGTGTGTGTGTGTGTGTGTGTGTGTGTGTGTGTGTGTGTGTGCGCGCGCGCGCGCGCTACGCCTCCAAAATGTAGAGGTGGGCCTGCTCCACTGCATGTCATTTATGTCACAAAATGGAAATGCTCTAATGTGAATCTTCTGTATGTGCTTTTTTTCTATTTAAGTACAAGAGACTTTAATTTTGAGCTTTATTTTGGGTTTTTTCCCCTCCAGCCTATACTAAGCCTCAAACGCTAACCCACCAGTACCTTGAGCCCGAGAGAGCAAAAGATCTGAGCAAATCCAGTCCTCTCCTGCTCTCTGAGGTAAAATTCTGTCGTTTCCTTTCGACACTTTAGGAAAGCTGTTCGGGAGGCCAGCTCTTTCCAAGTAGGGACATGATTCGGAGCTCAGGGGTTATGGGGACGGGTCTCCTCAGAGAGTTGCATTGAAGTGCCATGGTCAAAGTTTCACAAAAGACCCAGGTACCAGAAATTCAAGATCTTTGGCTTGGGCCAGAGAAGCGGCCGGGGGTTTCATCCCTGACTCTTGACTTTCCATAAAATACCTCAGCCAGAAGGGTTGGCCTGCCCTGAGAGAGTCGCAGGATGCTAGTTCGTGCGGGTGAGGCCAAATGTCTCCACCGGAATTCGGCCGGAGCTCAGGTGCCACCAGTGAAGTTGTTTTTAAGAGAGGAGAGGAGTCGGGTTTTGCCACCAGATAGCGGGATGGGTACGTGGCCCTTTTTTGAAAAAAAAAATATTGTGCACCCCCTAAATATATTCGGTGGTGGCAGTGGCCACAAAATGAGGAGGGACCTGTGTATCACCCACATATTGTACGCGTCTCCTTTTGTGTCCGGTTCCGCACTAGTCATCCTGTTGTTGTCATCAAAAATCCTCCTTCTCCTATATAAAGTCCTATTTCTTGATAGAATATATGTACGCCTTGCATTTCTTCCCAGGGGGTTGTTGGGGGGGGGCATCCATTTTTCTTTCCCCCTCCCTTTTACCCTTGGTATCCTCACAAAGAACCCACAGTTAGGCTGAGCGATATGGCTGTGTCTCATGCAGACCGCCCTAAAACTGAAGGGGATTTTAATACGGGGCTCCCTTGACCGCTCGGCCAATCTAACCACTACACTCTGCTGCCCATTGTAGAGCTTCCACTGCCAGTTCTAATGCCCTTCTGGGTGTCCTTTGCAGACGGAGTCAGACACGGCCTCTGAGATCAGCTTCCAGCTCAACGGGCACAAGAAGTCTCCGAGTGTCGGGAGCCACTCGTCCGGCATGGCCTCTGTTTCTTCAGTAGGTACCCAAAGGTGTCTCTCTCCATACAGAAATACCAAGGGTGGGCTTCGCCCATCTACGTTCTCCAAGACTTTGTCTGTATTTTCTCACCATCCCATCCCATGTAGAAATATATGCCTGTTGGTTCATATCTTCTGTTAACCTAGATATCAGTAAAAACTTCCTAACTGTTAGAGCAGTACAGCAATGGGAGAGTGCTCTGACGCTGGAGGCCTTCAAGAGAAAATGAGACAACCCTCTGTCCGATCTGCTTTAGATTTGGATTGGGGTTGGACTAGATGGCCTTAGAAGCCCCCTTCCAACTCCATTATACTATGATGCTATCCTGTTATCCTTAACTGAAGGAGATTCAATGGGTCTGGAGAGCTTCCTCCCCCTGGCCTCCAAGAGATAAGAAGCTCATCAGATCCTTCTTGCCTGGCCCCTCTTTTATCCTGTGCAGGTGAGTGGAAGCGTCTTGAGTGTCTACAGTGGAGATTTTGGGAATGTCGATGCCCAGGGGCTCGTTCAGTTTGCCTTGGATTACGACGAGAAAAACAGAGAATTCCAGATATTTGTTTCCCAGTGCAAAGACCTGGCTGTCGTGGATGAGAAGAAAGCAAGGACGGACCCGTGAGTGAAGATAAAACACTTTAAAAATCAAACAGTGCAAAACGAAATGACCATTGCGCCTTTAGCAAATGAATTAACTTTTCTGAGCTCTGCCCTCAGGTGGTAAACATATAATTCTCAAAATGCGATGCCCAGAAGTGGACACTGTACCTTGGACAAAAGGAATTATCTGATAATGGGCTGAAATCCTGTTGCACAGCTCTGCCTGTGCAGTGCCAGTGACGTCATCATGGGTAGCAAAGTGCCACTGGATAAACTTAATTTTGGTGGCATACATGGCAAGTACACATTTCAGCAAAGTTGTGTGCACCGCAAAATGACTGAAGGAAGCCTTTAATCAGTAGCAACGTACTGACGGTGACGATCTCAGCACCCTTACGCATGCGGAGCTGCGCGACAGGATTTGAGCCACTGTTTCCCATGCTCAAGCCTGCCTCGTCTAGCCTGCTGTTTCTCCATAGCCCTGGGGGAATTCTATTCCAAGTAAACCTAGGGGGAAGTAGCCTTCATTGACAGAATTGATGCTTTATACCCGGACACTCTTCCCATTGAGCGAAATCCACCATCTTTTTTCAGGTACGTCAAAACCTACCTGCTTCCAGACAAAGCACGAATGGGGAAAAGGAAGACGTCCGTGAAAAAGAGGACCGTCAGCCCCATTTACAATGAGGTGTTGCGGGTAAGAAGGTTCAGATCGGGGCAAGGGGGTGCGGGAATTTAGGGTCTTTTGCCAGTCTCTATCGAACACTTGCTAAACAGAAACAAAAAGGTGCACAAAAATGCTCAGCTGCTGGTTCCCTCTTTTGCAGTATAAAATAGAGAAGATGGTTTTGCTGATTCAGAAACTGAACCTTTCCGTCTGGCACAACGACCCTTTGGGGCGGAACAGCTTCTTGGGTGAAATGGAAATAGACCTGGCCGGCTGGGATTGGAGAAACAATAAACTGAACTGGTACATGCTCAAACCACGGGTAAGCGTTGCCTACTGGTTACCTGAAGGCAGAAGCATTTATTAGAAAAATGCTGATTATGCATGAACATTTTTAAAGGCATATCCTATAGACTTTCCCCCTTTCTTTCTGGAAGCTTTATTGATCTGTTGGATGGTTTTCTAGGACAAAACAATTCATAAACACACTGGTGAAAATGTGGCTTTTTCAAATAAGGTAGTGTAAAGGCAGCAATCAACATAACTACAGAAGAAACACAGATCTTTATGTGCTGACATGAAGAAATTGAACAAGTTAGAGATTTTAGTATGCCTGGGTCTAGTCGCCAATCCGAAGGAAGACTGCAGCCAAGATATCAGACGGGTAGCCATGAAGGCATTAGAAAACATCATTAAGTGTAAGGATGTGTCACTGGAGACCAAGATCTTCCAAATTCTTCTGTTTCCCATCACCATGTGAAAGCTGACGGGGAATAAATGGATTTGTTTGAAATAGGGTGCTGGAGGAGAGCTTTGGGCATAACCCGGGACTGCCAGAAAGTGGGTCGTAGAGCAAATCAAGCCTGAATGATCTCTGGAAGTCAAAATGTTGAAGCTGAGCCTGTCCTATTTGGGACACATTGCGAAAAGGCAGGGTTCTCTGGGAAAGACAATTGTGTTGGGAAAGGTGAAAGGCGACAGGAAAAGAGGAGGACCCAATAGGAGATGGACCGGCTCCCTAAAGGAAGCCCCAGGCTTGAGTATGTAAGGGCTTAGCAGGGCTGTTGAGGACAGGGCCTTTTGTAGATCGCTCATTCTTAGGGCAGGAAAGCTAGATGGTCTTCCTGTGCCCCAAAGGACAGTAAAGCAGGACAAGGTGGGGTAGCTTTTCTTGTCTCCACGCTCCATTTCTTTTGCACACACACCCGGCCACATCTGCCCTCTTGCCACTACCGGATTTAAGAAGCCCCTTTGCACTTTGTCTTTTTCTCCTTCAGAGCCTTTCAGCCAACCACTGTGCCGGCCATCGGGGGGTGATGGACCTCGCCATCAAATACGTTCCTCCTGGAAGTCTAGGTAAAAGAGCCCCCTGCGGTTTGGTGGATCATGAAACGCTATGGATCATTTTGGACGCAATGGACACAACCCGGCTGCTGGATTGCCCTGAGGCACATCCTGTACTCTGGAGAAGAGTCCACTCTTAGCGTAGAACAGGGGCTCCCAACCTTGGGTCCCCAGAGGTTCTTGGACTAAAACTCCCAGAAGCTTTCCCCACAAGCGCCGCTGGCCAGGATTTCTGGGAGTTGCGGTCCAAGAACATCTTGGGAACCACTGGCATAGAATATGGAAAAATGGAGCAGCTTCTTATAGGTCAATATGTCAGACCAAGGTGTGTTTTTTCTCCCAGTGGCCAAAACCCTGTTGCACCTGGCGTCGCATAAATTTACGCCTGCAGAGGTTCACCAGAAGTTATGTCGGGCAGTCCATGGGTCTGACGGTGCGGCTGCTTGCACAATTAACAGCACAACCAACCATGCAACCGACTGTGCAACTCAGCACACAATTCAGTACTGACTGTGTTCTAGCTGTGCAATTAATAGTGCAAGCAGTGCAATCAATGCTACATTTGACCACTCCCTTAAAATATTCCTTTTTTTTTTTAACATAGAAGGTCCTCTTTATACCATTTAGTATAAGTTATACCCAGAAAATCCCTTTCGGGCTTACTACCATTGAAGAGAGTAAAACCGAGCAAAATTGACCTTCATGTAATTTTTAATTAATGGTTTGGGGGGGCTGTTGGGGGGCACAGAGGTGCTGGGGGGCATACTTAGGCTCCAGAGGGAAGCCTGCCCATCCCTTTAGCAAAAGAATAAAATGGACAGCACAATCCTAAAGCCCACCTACGCCATGCGCAACCCTAGTTCACTAGACACTCAATACATTTATGAATGAATGGCACCTACATATTTACTGGTTAACCATTGCTAATTTGATTTTTCACAGGTTGGAAGACTCCTCCCTCTGGGGAGGTTCACATCTGGGTAAAAGACACCAAAGACCTCCCCCAGTTGCGTCCCTCGGGCGTGGATTCCTTCGTGAAATGGTTTGTGGACAAACCCTCTTCTCTACCCCCCGAATTTATTGATTGGAGCTGTATCAAATTCCTTGTTCCGTCTGACGGGCTCCGGCTCTTTAGAATGCAGATGGGCAACTGGGGCTGCCCAGATCCTGTTGGGCCACCACTCGGTCCTGGGCAGCGCAGCAGGAGTCGAAGGATGCTGGACTTTGGGGTGCGACCTCATTTAGAGTGCAGTCTCAAGATGCCCAGCCTGCTCTTAAATGTGCAAACCCTTAACTCAGACTATTCCGACCCGTTGCCCTTTAATTGTAGTGCATGACAGTTATTATCCGATTATCTCCAGGTATCCTGTCTGGGTAAGATGGGAGTTGTAGTCCGACAAGTCTATAAGGTGCTGGGTCCTGCCGCTTAGCTTGTGAGGATGATTTCAGCTTTCACCCGAGGGCTTGAGTTGAATTGTCCATGTGCTGTCATGGCTCAGAGATGCTGGCCGAAATCCTGTGATGCAGCTAAGCAAAAAAGCGTAAATTCTACAGCAGTGGTCCCCAACCTTGACTTCCCAGATGTTCTTGGACTACAGACTCCCAGAAATCCTGGCCATTGGAGCCTTTGGTGAAGGCTTCTGGGATTTGTAGCCCAAGGACATAACCTGTGGGGGGGAAGTAGCTTGCTCCATTACTATGTTACTCACGACTCCCAAGACGTCAAGGCAACTGTCCAGACCTCTGGCAGGAGAGAGAAGAAGACCTATTAGAGATGTTTTCCAAAAATGGGTGTAAACACCCGCTGTCCAACTCACGTGTCAGGGAAGAAAGAACGCTCCCCTAAGTCTCCCCACAATGGAAAAACATTACTCGGCAGTTCAAAAAACAAAGAAACAAACCCTCAGCATCATTTTCCATAAAACCGTCTAGGACGCTTGCCCCTTATTGGCTCCAGGAAGTAATTTTTTTAAATGGGATCAGTCGTTACCTTAGTGACCAGAATTCAGTCCGAGATTGAGGCCTGCATGAGGGTAATCGTCTTCGTTATACTGGCACACTGCTGCTCATTAATTCATTGCTCTTTGCATGCGGGGGGCTTGCCCGGTCACAGGACTTGGTGTGTGACAAACAATGCACCTTGTTTAGTGGCAGCTTCTCGCTGTGATTTATGTGATTATTCTTACGAGGGTAAAAACCCTGATAGGATTCTGGCCAATGAATTACTTCCACATTCTGGGTGAATGGCTTTCCTTTCTTTCCCTTCCCTTGGCCTCAGTCATTCTGTTTGCAAAGCGGGGCAGTAAGAGTAGCTTCCACTGCACACAAAGCATGGTTGAAAGCATTGTGTGGATGGTGAGTGCATTAACATTATAATGGGACCCTGGAAATAGCTGAAGAAACATAAAAATAGAGATCTTCTGAGGTCCTCCATGACGTAACTTGCGGTTTCCCTCTTTTTAAGCTATGTCCTTCCAGACACAAGTAAGAAAAGCTACCAAAAAACCCGAATCATCAAGAGAGATTCAAATCCCATCTTCAACCATACGATTGTGTACGACGGGTTTCACACGGAAGATCTGAAAGACGCCTGTGTGGAGTTGACTGTTTGGGATCATGAAAAACTAACCAATCACTTCTTGGGAGGGATCCGGCTGGGACTTGGGACAGGTAACTAGATCACCTACTTAATGTCTCTTAAGCTGGGCAAAAGGAGAGAACATTCTGGTGTAAATGGAAAAAGCAGATGATCTAGGCTGGAATCAATCTGAATCAGAGTGATCCGGATTGATCTTCCCTGCCCCAACACACACACACAAAGCCAACAGGATCCCAATCTGAATTGACTCCCTGCCCCTTTTTACATCATTTATGCCATGGCTAAGAATAAGAACTGTTTCCTGTCATGTGGCCAGCAGGAAATGGGCATTGAGGACCTTCTTGAAGGTCTCTTCTTGAAGCCACTTCTACAGACAGTCTTTTTCTCTCTCTCTGCTGTCTCTCTTTCAAAGGCTCTAGCTATGGGATAGTGGTTGACTGGATGGACTCTACGCAGGAAGAAGTGGCCTTCTGGCAGGAAATGATGATGACGGCGAATGAATGGATCGAAGGATCATTGCCTCTGCGCTCCTTGGCTGGGAAGAAGAAGCTGAAATGAAATCTGGGGCCACCAACGGAAGGAAAGGAGCCTGGATGAAGGACAGATGGAGGTGTCTCGTTGCCACGATGCATCCAGGTCTTTTGACCATCTCCTCATCATACAAGCCATGAAGGGCTTGGTCTTCTCTCTTGTCCCAAAAGTCTGGTAATCAGTGGAGATGAAACTCTTGAAGAACTGCTGTTTACCTTTGGAAGGACGGGTGGGTCACGCCTTGAAGGATCATGAGATTTTGGGTATGTGTCCAAGAGGCAAGGGAGGTGTAAATATTTTGTAAAGGAGTTTGAATGTGGCTTCCTTGCCTCTTCCATAATGGTTTGGTTCTCGTCGTCCTGTGCCGAGGAGGTCAACGCGCTTACAGGCCGACAGCGATGATCCAAAAGAAGCGTATGGACTGATGTAAACGCAACATGGACGTTGGTGAGGATGTGTCCGTGGAAGTTGCTTCCAGCTGAGCCAAAGAAATAAGCCATCTAGCCAACCTAATGCCTGTCTCTAAAGGTACCTCACCGCCTACCTTCAGGCCACTAGTAGCCATTTTGGCTGGTTTCTAAGGTTCTCTCAAAGAGCTTTCAATCTGATCCGTTGCACGACCAGCCTCACCAGGAGACAGAGTGGGACAACCTACTCAGAAGCAGACGTCAACGGTGGTAACGACAGCAGCCCTCTGCCTGTTTCTTCCTCATGTTTCCTAGTCATCTCCTTTATTCGGAAGACCGGACTGTGTCCTCCGTGGGGCCGGGGCCCTTCTAGTGCTGTCCGTTCTCCTGCTTCTCCCAGGCACATTGGGGAAGGCTAACCCATCCCGGGTACTGTGTTGACACTCAACGGACAGCCCCACCAGTTTAACCCTATCCAGCCCTGGCTTGAAGTGTGTGGAGCCCGTGGACTTTGAGGGGAATCTGATCGGCCAACTCCCTCTGCGGTCTCTTTAATCACAAAAATGCAAGAGATCTGGAGAGGGGGGATGACGCTGTACCCAGAGGGCCTTTCTATCTGAGGCAGAACCCAGGTCTTCGGAGGCAGGAGGAAGGACTCATACGGGGAAGCCGACTCTCCCGTAGTGGCGTTTGTGTGATGAAAGTGACACCAGCAGGAGACAGGGCTAACACACTTGTCTCAACACATGTGTGCGCCACATATTTTGAACCACAGCAGGGGAGGGCTTTTTCTGTAAATGTATTTTGGGAGAGAGGCACCAGCTTGTCCTTTACCTCAGGCAGCAGAATATCTTTAGCCAGCCCTGACTTAGGGTGGCCTTAACCAAGCATGATTGCTCAGGATTCTCGTTGTACATTTTTCGATTATCCACAGAAACATCAAATATTGTGTCTAGTAGTGTCGTGGAGGAGGAAATGGAGCTCTGAGTCCATTTTTAAGAGCCGGAGTGATGGCCAGAGAACAATAGGATGATTGATGGACTCTCCTTAATCTAGCAAGTAAATGAGGGAATAATGAGGCTTTCAAGTTCCATTGCTGTTTTTGATTGGTTTGCACAGCGGAAGCCAAAGAATGAAGCAGGAAAAAAATGAAGCAGGATCTGGACAGTTCTTCTCCTTATTCCTCCTCGGTTTAAAAAGTAATTCTTGTTTGGAAGGTGGTTTACACTTCTAATTATAAAGTAAAGGGCAGCCTGAAGATGCTTTGTTCAAGCCTAGGTGGCCGAACCCAGATGCTAGTACCAACAACAATAAAATTGGTGGTTCCCAACTTTGGGTCCCCCAGATGTTCTTGGACTGCAACTCCCAGAAATCCTAGCAAGCACAGGAGAAGTGAAGGCCCCTGGAAGTTGCAGTCCAAGAACATCTGGGGGACCCAAGTTCTATAACCTTGCCGTCATCCTGCCCTATAAATTGTGGTATGTTATTGTTAGGTCCTACAGCCAATGTCCTGTCTTCAGAACTCATTGCCACTACATGAAAATAAGTGTTATTCATAAATCAACCTGCAAG
The DNA here is from genome assembly GCF_051106095.1 of Pogona vitticeps. Classification (NCBI taxonomy): domain Eukaryota; kingdom Metazoa; phylum Chordata; class Lepidosauria; order Squamata; family Agamidae; genus Pogona; species Pogona vitticeps. The sequence continues at coordinate 4,211,998 of NC_135793.1, read as the reverse complement.
CCATCTTGGCGAGACTAGAATAAATAATCACAACAGGAAATAATAAGTACTATAAGGTCAAAATGGCATGGGGATTATTAAAAAATGCTGATTCTTTTGGCCAAAAAAATTCAGAAGGACAGAAATTCCATTCTGTGTTGTGTTCATATTATGAGTAGTGTTTAAATGAAACCTCAGAGAAGATCATTAAGTTTTGTATGAATGAATGAATGTGTCCTGATAACAGATGATGTAGTCCTTTGTTATTTTTGTAGCACTTGGTTTTTCTACCGCTTTGAATGGGTAGCTTTGCTGGCCGGTCTTTATTTCACTTTTTTCAAGAAGTAAACGCTTGAGAAACTGGGATGGAACCATGTAGCTGACCTGATGTTTCCCACAACCCTGCAGTCCCTTTCCACTGGCAGTGCTGGGGAACTCCAGTTCAGGGGCACTGGAAGACCCAAACATCTGTTGGGTCAAAAATTCCCCGCACCAATAATAAGGCAAAAAGGAGATTCTTCTTAATGTCACAGATAGCTTTGGACAGCCTGTGATGAATGAAGAAATCTCCATGTTGCCTATTTTAGGATGTTGCCTGTAACTGCTGTTGCTCTTCCCAACCAGAGTAGGTCTACTGACTCAATGGGATTTCCATTAGTGTTGACTTGCCAAAGCCTGTTGATTCCATAGAGTTACTTTTGTTGGGCACAGCAGTTGGATGTAGCCCTATGAGTTTTTACCGGTCAGACAGAATAATCTCTTAATGCCTGTGAAAATTAATTTATATGTAATAAACCAAAATATCTGGTTTGTGCTTGTTAGCGATTGTTCTTGTTGTGTTTCTTTAGCACCACCAGTTTGCACCATATTGTAGAAAGTGCAGGAGCCCAGGGCTTCCAGTCTGAAATTTGACATTGGGAAAGGCCACAGGAAAAGAAGATAAGCCCAATAAGAAAAAGATTGACTCAGTAAAGGAGCACAGAGGCTTCGGTATATAAGAGGTGAACAGGTTGTCAGTCATAGGGTTGCCAAAAATTGGAAGCAACTTGATGACACACAATAAGAAGACTTCCTTTCATTGTGCCAGTAATTCAGGCGAGCCATAAGGCTAGTCATCTTCATTTTTTAAAAAGATGTTTTCATTTCATTTTTGACTAGCAGAAAGGGACAAGAAGTTCATTTCTGTTTCGAAATAATATTATTATATTATTATTATTTATTTGATTTATATCCCGCCCATAAAGTTCTCATTTCCCCCTCTAAAGCTGGTATGCCTTGCTTTAGAGAACCAGCATCCCTGGAAGAGAGCATCAATTCTCAGATTTTTCTGACCGAAATTTTCTTGGTTTCAAGAGGGTCTGGGAATGGCAGGGCAGCCCCTTCCAGTGGCATGGCTGTTCCAGGCTTTTGCCTGTTCATCAGCTGTGGCCTGTAAGACCACCTTCTTGTGTCAAGACCTCTTCAGACCCACGTCCAAGCAAGGCTTGGTCATGGGGCCCCCAGAAGGCACTGTCTCAGGTGTTGACAACCGTTCTAGAAACTGTGAGGTCAACATCAGGACCATCTCTCAGAAAGTGAGATCTGTGTTGGTCTGTGCCTTAATCAAAACCATACCCAAATCCAACCCAGTTGTGCTACCTCACAGGTGAACCAAGTTATTTCATGGTTGTTGTGGGTTTTTCGGGCTCTTTGGCCATGTTCTGAGGACAGCACTCTGCGCTCTGGTGCAGAGATGTTGGATAGTTGAGCTATAAATACTCAACTATCCAACAAACAACAACAGAGCATGGACAGAGTTCCTACTGCAGTCCTCTGAAGAGGCCCATGGCCACAGAGACTGGCGAAACGTCAGGAAGAACAACCTTCAGAACACGGCCAAAGAGCCCGAAAAACCCACAACAACCATCAGATCCCGGCTGTGAAAGCCTTTGGGAATACAAGTAATTTCAGTTCATGGGTCACAATCCCCTTCCCCGGTCACTTCATATTTCTGAGGAAATGGACTGTAATCCAACGAGCCACACTTCAGTAAAGCTTCAGCTGGCCTTTCTGCTGTCACAGTGTTTTCCTTTTCCTTTTGTTATAAAAACATGTTGAGATGCGAGATGAACATCACACGTTCCTTTTTGTTAAACCCTTTCCCGAGCCGCTGGGAGAACAGAGAAGACACTGTTGAGGCCCAGAGGCAAGAAAGAGTGCGTAAGCCTCATGTTTAAATTGATCTAGTGTGTTTTGTCTCCTAGGTAACCTAACAGCATGACTGCGCAGCTTGGTGTGTTGAGAGCGCTAAAGAAAGAGAGTTGTGTATTTGGTTGTTGTCATAGTCTTGGCATCATCCAGGAGGGGGCGTACAGCTCAAGCTGCTAATCTCAAAGATATGAGGGAAAAACATCTTCCCTACGCTCTGTGGTCTAGGTCTCTGGCTGTGGAGCCAGCGGTTGGAAGTTCGATTCCCTGCTGTGCGTCCCAAGAGAAGAGCCAGCCTGGGTAGCCTTGGGCCAGCTGCACACAGTCCCAGGACAACCCCAGAAGAAAGGAATGAGAAACGGTTTCTGAGTATTATTTACCTGGAAAACCCTGAGAAAGGCTCACCATAAATGCAAATTGATGATGATTATATGAACACATGTACAGAAGTACTAATTCTCCTGCATGGACAATGAGTGCAGGGAAATCGCCCCAGAGGGAGACCACAGCTGCGATACAAGGAGATCTGCCAGCGGGATCTGAAGGCCTTAGGAATGGACCTCAACAGATGGGAAACCTTGACCTCTAAGTGTTCAGCCTAGAGGCAGGCATTGCATCACGGCCTCTCCCAATTTGAAGAGACCCTTGTCCAGCAGGCCGAGGCCAAGAAGCCGTCCCGAAAGCAGCAAAATCAGGGAGCTGGACAGGGGACAGACTGGATTTGTCTTCAGGGTGGAAGAGATTGTTGTCATTCTCGAAGTGGCCTTCTCAGCCATATGAGATGCTGTTCCAAGTCCTCCATACAGATCGTGTTACCATAGTCTCTCGAGACTGAAGGATGCCTACACACATGTACAGAAGTAACACTGAAAACAAGAGATCTGGTCAACGGAACAATCCTTACATTTTCCTGCATTCAAAATGGAAATAGACCCATCAGGAATTCAAAGATGCAACACCCCAGGCATTCAAATTTTGCGAGCAACCCTGACAGCTTTCCATGGTGCAGGAGAATACCAGGTCGCGCACCCATGCCAGCCAGCCCTGCAGAGTAGGACCCACTCCTTCCCTTTGCAGTAGAAAAAAAAGAGCTGAAACACTGGAGGTTCTTCTGCGGCTGCCATTTCTTCAACGGCATAGCTCTCTCGGCACTGTCGGTCTTGATCGCTGGGTTTTGGAGAAGGCAGCCGCAGCCAACGGAATCTACAGATAAAAACATGTGGGGCCATATTCCGCCCATGGTGGTCTTCAACACACAGAGAGAGAGAGAGAGAGAGAGAGAGAGAGAGAGAGAGCACAGCACACACACAGAGAGAGATTTGATCAGACAAGTTGGCTTCTGGATTCCTGGGGAAACAGAATCGCTCCCCTGGATGCAAAGAATCCAGAGTACGAACAAGTTACTTTGTGTACACAACAACTCTCTACACACACACACACACACACACACACACACACACACACACACACACACACACACACACACACACACACACACACACACACACACACACACACACACACACACACACACACACACACACACACACACACACACACACACACACGGTGAGTGGGGCCACTGCCCATACCACCTGTTCTCAAGCCTGTAATAACTATTTTCAAAAGTCGTGTTTCTGCACCTTTCTCCAAATCGATTCCTTCCAAATATTTAGGTTAGGTATATATTCCGTTTTAGGCAAAAGACAAAGCCAAGCAAGCAATATACAGCTGTAGAGATAGATACTGAACATATATCTATATTTGAGGCCGCCGCTCTTCTAAGCAAGGCGGTAGAGGCGCGGCGAAGCCTGCAAAGCGGCTGCCCTTCTCTTCCGGAGAGTACGGCCCCGCGGCGGCTGCCAATGATGAGTCAGGCGGCTTGGTGCTGATGCTGAGGCTGCTGCTGCTGCGCTCGCCTGCATCTCTCCCCGGATCGCCTCCTTTCTTCTTCTTCTTCTTCGCCTGCATCTCTCCATCTTTGACGCGCCGAGCCATCGACGCAGGGGGAGGGCCCCCGGGCAAGGCAACGAGAGAGGCGACGGCTGCCCCCCCTCTTTTTCCCCCACCCACGAACCAAATCATCCTCAGGCGCCCTTGGCGAGGGCCTCATCCGGCCGCGTTTTGTGAGTGTGAGTGTGTGTGTGTTTGTGCCTTCCCCCCCCCGCCCCCAGTCCAAAGACCTTCACGCTTCCAGGAAGGTGTAGCTTCTGCCTCTTTTAGGGAAACCATTTCTTCCTCCATCAAGGCCCGGAGAGGCTTCGGAGGGTCGGTTTCCACCGACGCGGGTTCACGATGGCTGGTTCGTGCAGGATCACATTTCGATCGGCAAGGCTGCACCGCCCGCAAGATCCAGCGGCCTGAGGATGATCGAGAGGGGATTAAAGCCGTCTTGGTGAAGAAGGGGGAAAAGAACTGGGTTTGTTTTTGCCCCCCCCCCCGCGCTCCATATATTGGAATTTTTTTGGTGTGTGTGTGTGTGTTTGCATTTTCAAGCCAACCCTTGCATTGCAGTTGTGTGCGTGTGTGGGGGGGGGAAGAACCAATCTTTCTGGGTCATCCTCCACTACAACACCCATCATCCCCTTGCACGGATGGAAAGGCTGGCTTTGACGAAGCGCGGAGCGACAGGCTAAAGGGAGGGAGAGAAAGGCCGAGGAAAGGAAGGCCGGCGATGCGGTCGGAGCCGGTCGTGTGAACGGGAGCCTCGCAAACAACCCGGGTGTGTGTGTGAGTGTGTGTGTGGGGGGGCCTCTCTTGCCCCTCCCGCGGGTTCTGCGTTAAGGGGGCAAGAAGGTCCAGCAAGGAGGTCAGGGATCACCTCCCTCCCACCCACCCCCGAGGCCCTGCCACCCCCACCCCTCCTCTAGAGGAGACCCCCTGCCACCCCCGCGGGCTCTCCTCCGGAAAGACAACGGGAAGGCCCGCAGAGGGAGGGAGGAGGCAAGAAGAGCGCCGCCTGCTGGCCGGTTCGAGCACCGCCTGCGCCCACCCGCTCCCCTCCGCCGGCTTAAAGGGCGGCGGGATCGGGGCCTCGGAGGCCCCTGGCATGAGCCGCTAGGCCTCCCCGGCGGCGTGCGGGCCCTATCCTGGGGCGAAGGTGTGCCGCCGAGGCCGGCGAGAGCGGAGGGCATGGAGGCGATCTGGCTGTACCAGTTCCGCCTGATCGTCATCGGGGACTCCACGGTGGGCAAATCCTGCCTGATCCGCCGCTTCACCGAGGGCCGCTTCGCCCAGGTCTCGGACCCCACCGTCGGGGTGGATTTCTTCTCCCGCCTGGTGGAGATCGAGCCGGGCAAGAGGATCAAGCTGCAGATCTGGGACACCGCCGGGCAGGAGAGGTTCAGGTGAGGAAGAGGAGGAGGAGGAAGGCGGGGGGATGGGGAGGGGATGGGGAGGCTCCGGAGGGCCTTTTGCACCGGGGAGGAGGGAGGGTTAGAGGACAGGTAGGGGAGGATGCGGGGCTTTGTCTCTCTCTCTCTCTCTCTCCACCCTCCTTTCCTCCTCCATCATTCCCGATGGGGCTCTTGAAGCAGCCTTGCAGTGGGGCCTGGATGCAAGCTCTCCCTTTGTATATTTGTGCGTGTGTGCGTGCGTGTGTACGTGCACGTGCACACCTTGTCTTGCCACTACTGGGGACGGAGGTGCAGGTCTGCTGGGGCAAAAGGAGGAAGGCTCCAGGTGAGATCTGGGTGCAGGTAGAGTCTCTCTGGCACTGGAGTCTCTCTTTCAGCCCTCCCTGGAAAGAAAGAGCTGGGGGTTGCATCCTGAAAAGAGGGGGGGGGAGAGAAAGAAGGAAAAAGTCTGATCCCATCCCATCCCACAGGCTCAGAGCTGTAACTGGTTTTTAGGCATCCAGAACTGGGGATGCTGTTTCCTCTCCACTCTGCCTGGATGCACAACACAAGCCCCCCCCCAAAAAAACTGCAAGGAAACAGGAGGAGGGCATGGCCCCCACCCACACACTCCCTCCCACAGAAGAAAGTTTATGCTGTCAAATAATAGGAGATGGGGGGGGTTGTCTGCTTATTTCCCCAATATTCATTGATCCATTTCCCTCTGGATTTGGGTGTCCTTGAAATGCTGGCACCAAGGGGCAGAGACCCTGTTGCTTCAGCCTGGTGACAGCCTTGCACGGATCCTGCCCGGAGGGTGTCAGAGCCATTTGGGTGTCAACCAAAGGCCGACACACAATGAATTGCCGTTGTTATTGCTGTAGGGTTGCAGGTTAGTGGAAAAATGACTTGGCTGGCCTTTGGGGGGGGGGGTTTGCCACCGTGAATGGGGCTCTCCCACACTTACACCTGTTTCACGACGGGTGGTACCCAAAGCCAGCCGAGTTATTTCGGGATGCAAGGCAGAAGCGCTTCTTCTCCATCCCCTGCAAAGAAATGAAACCTTTACCACTGATCACTTCCCCCCAAAACACAGCCTCTCTGGCAGGTCCTTGACTTGGCCCAACGACAGAGCCGGCCCCGGAGGTGTCGAGACCGAAGCTTCGTCCATGGCCAAGGAAGAGCTGGCGCTCATAATTATGGGGGAAGAACGGACCCTTTTCTCTACCGTCAAATGTCTGCCTGCCCATGAGCCCTGCAGCTGGAGTGTGGGGAAGGGGGGGGAGAGGGAGAGGGGAATTAGACAGCCAGCAAACTGATTTGTAGGCTTTCCACGTTTGATGCAGGAGGAATTTCAGATGAGAAGTTTGCTCCTTCGTGTGTATTTTAAGGTGGCACAGTCTGCAGCCTCCCTTTGAAAGGACTGTACCACATGCCTCTTAAGAACATCTTTGTCCTTAACACACTCATGAGTAACTAATGGCAGAAAACAGGCCTTGGGGGGGGATAAGACAAAACCCAGGATAACAGCATGTTTTCTGACTGCTAACAGCCTATTGATCTTCGTTACCATTTTAATATAATACTTGTTTAATTCTTTTTATAAAATATATTTGCATAATTACTGTTTTTAGCTTTTAAATATTGTTTTAATAGTGTAAGCCGCCTTGGGTCTTTTTGGGGAGAAAGGCAAGACAGAAATACTTTAAATAAAATTAAAATACTGTATGATTTGCCAACACATTTCCAGATGTTTCTCTTCAGGCAATCCAGAGGAAACTCCCCACGGAGTGGGCTTCCCAAAGCAAGCGGTTGGCTACTGTGTTAGCCAAAGTTTGGGAGAGACTAGCAAAGTCTTGGCAAACGGACCCATCTAATGCAAGCTAAAACAGATATGAGAAACACAGAACTAATTTGCAGATTTTTGGGGGGGGGAGGCAACAAAACTTATGGATGATTGAAGTGGTGGTTGGGACCCTCCTCCAGATCTTGTCAGATGGCAAACACCAGGAATAAGTGGTAACATGGTCAGCTTAAAGGAGCTGGCATAAGTCTGGATGGAATTCAGTAACTGAGATGAACAAGGATTTGTAAAAGATGAAACCAGGGAAGGCCAAGAAGGTAGTTAAAAATAGCATGTAACTTTTGTCATGTAATTGTTTTAGTTACTTCTGTAGTTGCAGGATGTGCACATGCTCTGCTTTGTACCAGCAGCTTGCAGGATTCCAGCTACCCGTCAAAATACTTTAAAAAAACTATTTTATTATGTGGGATTTAAAAAAAATAAATAGAAGGCACTGTTACTTTTAGAAAAAACAACACTATACTGATAAGAAAATACTTTTGTGTGTGAAGCTATAACTATACATAATTTACTTTAAAAATGAATTTTCCATGTTCTGGGAAAGGCGTGTGTCTCTAACTATCTCACTTGTAAGCTGATTTTAATACTGATATTATTTCCTCGTCTCTAGACTTTCTATACTACATAGTTACAGCAGTCTGATGCAGTTTTAATGATAATGACTTCATCCTATAAAACCATACAATTGTGGTCTGAGAAGGTACTTAGAATTCTCCGTCAGCAGATGACTGTAAATTTCTCACCATGCCAGGATTTGTGTATAATGGAATCATAACAAAGGAACATCAAACTACTCTACCTGTATATTGTACACTTTTATGGGAGCTACTGGTCAATTTCTAGTGGTCCAAGGGAGGTATAAAACTACAGATTCTGGTTGAACAGAGAGGCCTTCTGGTTCCTTGTACAAATCTTTTTTCATTTTGGTGAGAATTGTGAGTAAATTTGCAATAATTGGCTATTTCAAACCAATAACAGCAGAAACAGAAACCAGGATGGGTGGCAGTTCCAAACCAACTTTGACCTATTTAAAAATCCCTTTATTCCCCTGATGGGCTGTCACTCTCTTTCAGATCCATCACCCGAGCCTACTACAGGAACTCAGTCGGTGGCCTGCTGCTCTTTGACATTACAAACCGCAGGTCCTTCCAGAATGTTCACGAATGGCTAGAGGAGACCAAAGCGCACGTCCAGCCTTACCAGATCGTCTTTGTCTTAGTCGGCCACAAATGTGACCTCGACACACAGCGCCAGGTCACCCGGCACGAGGCGGAGAAGCTGGCCCTCGCTTATGGCATGAGGTACATTGAAACCTCTGCCCGGGATGCTATTAACGTGGAGAAAGCCTTCACCGACCTGACTCGAGACATATATGAGCTGGTGAAAAGAGGGGAAATTACCATCCAGGAAGGCTGGGAAGGGGTCAAGAGTGGATTTGTCCCAAATGTAGTGCATTCCTCTGAAGAGGTGGTGAAATCAGATAGGAGGTGCCTGTGTTAATCAATGGCTTAAGTCAAAGGAAGTCATAATTAATGATAAACTTTACTAACCAAAACATACCCTGCTATATGAACTCGGTGTGGTGGAATAAAAAAGGCGGTGGTAGGATGATGAGCACCCATACCTGGTGCTTTGGAGCTCTGAAGAACGAAAACCCAAAGGGCTGTGGAACCTGTTATGTAGGAATGAACCCAGATGCATGCTTAAGACAGGTTAAGACAGAAAGAGATCCAGTAAGGGGTAGTCCATATCAGAGAACTTGACGAGACCTATTTTAAATAAATTTGTCATTTCGTGCTTTGGGCTGAAGACAAAGCCCAGAAGGGAAACACAAAGCATATTGAGATAGAGAAGACAACAAAATATTGGCTTCTATCAAAATATATTTTAGAAAAATTAAAGTGTAACGTGGTCACTCATGATAAGTTGTTGGTTATTATGGAAAGGAAAAAAATATATACAGGAAGGTGTCTATCCTTATATTTTGCTTGCTAGAGTATAAACTAATTGCTTTAAGAGGAAAGGCTAAAGTGTTCCTTTCTGAGGTCTATTAAAATGCAGCCCAATAAATCCTTCTCAGGCAAAATTCAGATTGCCACCAAGTCCATTGCTGGCTTCAATACCGCCAAATTTTACAGAGCAACCACGACCGTAGTGGTGTCGATCCGGAAAAGGCCACCAGATTCGGAGTTTGGCCATAAAATCTCAGCCATGTGCCGTGCAGTTCTTCGTAGATGAGTTCTTGCTTTAATGGAGATGAGGAGGAACCAACATCCAATGATTTCTGGGGTGGTTTAAAGTAATTTTGAAATGTGAATGTTACCACAAACGAGGTTCGGAGGGGAGGGAACAAAGCATCACACCCTGTTTTCTCGAAGGTAGAGATGTTTCTTTGTTTTTTTTAAAAAAGAGTGACCTCAAGAGGATCCTTTGAAGGAGACACGGCAATCTGAAAAGCAAGCTCTGGGCCTGTGACATTCCTTTTTTGCTGACAGCCAAGGAGAAGTGCAGCCGCAGAAGAGGGTGTATGATAAGAGAAAGCGACAGAAAAGCGTGGGAGAGGGGCCGGCTGGCTGATTAGGATTAGGGTCGTGGGACAGGATACAGAATGGACTTACATATATTTAAGGAAAGGTGTCTTTTTTTCGTAGGATAGATATTAGCCATCCGCCTTTAGCTTTCAGGGCGCAAGTTGTACAAAGAAGACAAGATGAAGGAGACAGGTACTTCCAGCACCTGGGGAGAAATCAAGACATTCGCTTGATGTGCAGCGACATTCGTGGGCACAAAGAACGTACACTGCATGTGTGGAATGGGCAAGAGAGGGATTAAAAAGGATTAAATTTGTCACCTGGAAGCAGAAAAGAAAGGAAGGAGCTTCTGTATCATTCAGAGGTTAACATTGTATAGATTTTTTGTGGGTTTTTCTGTTTGTTTGTTTGTTTGTTTGTTTGTTTTGCTAACCAAGATTAATCTGTGTATCTTTCAGGTGCAATTCCACTTTTTGTATCATTTCAAACGGGAGAGGCTCATTAAAACAACCAGGCAGTTGCTGTGCGATGTATGTTAACGCTGTGAGAGTCTTGATTTTAAAGGGAGTTACGGAGTCTCTCGCAAGCTGAGAAATTTCAGGAAGTTGGCCCAAGAAAATTCATTTTAGGAGAAATTTTTATAAATGAATTTGGTGGCTAGCTTTGCAGTTGACGCTTGCCAAGGTCTTTCTTGAAGTAGGAAGATGGATATTTTTTTGTGTTGAAGAATACAGTGTATATTGTGTAAAATGGGATTTTCACTTTTCTTGGAGTACAAATCCCATAATTTCCCATTCTGGGAGTTGTAGGTGACGCACAGATACCTTACAAACACTGAAACAAGGCTTATCTGGAAGGCTTTCAAGTTTAGCTAGGCCTAGTTTCCTGTTCAGAAAGGAAACTCCCATCAAGCACTGGGGTAGGAACAGTCTTGGGCAGAGCTAGGCCTAGCTTAGCCTCAAAGCCCTTCAGTTGAGCCTTTCTTCCAAGTGAGCCATATTTAGGTGTCTGACAGGGCTCCCAAAGTAGAGAATTATAGGATTTGTAGTAAAAAACACACACACCCAATCCCTACATTATATACTGCTTCCTCAGATGAAATTTTGTTTTTTCTAGTTTTAGTCATGTGACAGAAATAATTCTGCAAATGGCCACACAGTATTTTCGCTGTGGGGTCAGATTCCAGAGATGGGCTTTGGTTCCATCTGGGTTCTGCAGACTTCAAGCAGAAAGCAAAGTGCAATTTAACAATGTCAAAAACCAAGTTTTGTTTTTTTGTAGATTTAAAAAAAAGCAGTAAAAAGCCCCCCACCCCTTAAGAGCTCAATCATGAATTTCCAGTAGAATTAATCAGGAAGACTTGTATTACATGGATATTTTAACATTTGGTTACAGTAGATTAGGGAATGAGTTATACATATCATCTAGAGCCTTCCCTTGTGTCAGTTTCCAGCAAGGTAGCCATGTAGATCTGTTTTAGCAACAACGGAAACAAATGGAATAAGAATGTTACCTTTATGGTGTCATATGCCTAGAGTGGTTGCAATGACCAAATAGGCGGGATATAAATAGAATAAATAAAATAAAATAAATAAATAATATTTTTTGTTGTTGTTATAAATAAGCAAGACATATTATCAGAGGCTTGGATCCAGACTTAAGTTGTACAAGTGATACAGTATGTGGAAATCAGTAGGACTACCTTACATTTCATTTCCAGAGGGAGAAGAGCCAGCCTGGGTGGCCTTGGGCCAGCTGCAGTCCCAAGGTTGCCCCTAGAGGAAGAGAATTGTAATGCACTTCTGAGTACTCTCCTCCTAGAAGACCCTGAAAACATTCGTCGTATGTCAGAATTGACTTTGACAGTGCATAATTATTCTTATTATTAGCTGTGCTAGTCCATTGCAACAAGAACAGATCTAGCTTTCTTCTGATTTTGTGGTTAGGGTAAAGAGTAACATGCATTTCTGAAAACTTTCATGGATTGCAGCCCATTCCTTCAAATGCCCATTGATTTCACAAGACCTACTCCAAGGACCACTAAGCTGGTACTCTAGCAATGATTAATAGTATTGCATTTCACAAGTATTTGGGCTGAGTCTAAGCTATCCAGCAAGTTTCTGGGACTGCACTCTGTCAAACTCTGTCCCAAATTTAAGGTGTCTAGGAGCAGAAATGAGGAAGTCCACAGATGGGGAAATAAAAGAAAACCAGAAGTATCCCATAACTAAGTTTTCAGTTGAGTAACTGATTGGATAAATCTACATAAATGTATAACAACCAAGCATAAACCAAATTCTACTACATTTTCCAAGATCTGACATGGCTAATTAGAAAAGTGGTAGGATGGGGACAAAGTAATGAAAAACTCCTATACTGAACTTTTTTATTCAAAAGCTAGTAAGTTGACATGATGCCCACTGCCTTCTAGGGATGTCTGATTATTTTTTCCCTGTTTGTGAATGATAATGTTGAGGTTTGCATTCAATTCCTAAGGTTAAATATGGGTAACCTTCCTTCTTTTTAAAAACACCAGCATGTGTGGTTTCCATTGCTGTTGTTGCTGCTGCTGTTTTTAAATGTCTTTCTCCCTGGCATTGAAAGATACAGTAGGACTCCCATATCCATGGTGGATCGGTTCCAAGCCCCCTTTGTACATGCTGAAAAATGTGGATTAGTTTTAAAAAAATAGAGATGCAAAAATAGCTGATACTCTTCTAGATCACTAAAAAAAAACACCCTACAATTCACAAAACACCACTTCATCAGGTTTGTACCAGTGTGAAGAACTATTTTAATACTATATAATACTGAATACTATACATTGAATATCTGGCTCCCCCTAGTGGCCAATTCTGTTAACTTCATTGTTAGAAATGTGTATTTCTAGGATTTTTCTTTTAATATTTTCAGACCGTGAATAAGTGAATCAAACGAGACCGATCCCACAGATAAGGGGGGTTCTACTGTAAGTTTAAACGCCTTAGGGAACCATAGCTTCTAGCTTTATCCCTTAAATTGGCTAGACTCGTCATTGCTGTTCTGAATACAGCAAGGTAATTTACCCTTGCTAATCAGGTGCTGGACATGTGCTAACATATATCATACAAACAGAATTGGCCTGAGTTGATTCCTGGGAGTTCAGTGCATTTCTACTAATTTGGAAGATAAATTTCAACTAACTTGGCCTATATCGTTCTTAAAAGCGCAGCTTTCTCTGGATATATATGCCGAGTTTATCCAGCAATGTGCCTAGACCACCGTGAGCCTTCTGAGGTTTTAAAGAAGGGCCTCCCCCCCGATTCTTTTATCTGAAGATGGCTGAGGGTTAAATCCGTATTTGCAAACTTGTGGGCACTACCACTAAGCTGTGGTTCCTCTCCTTCATATTCTGCCAATCTTAAGCATATCTACTTAGAAGCAAGTCCAGCTGCTTCCTTGGGATTTTCTCCTTGGGAGCGCTTAGGATGGCATCTTAAAAATAAGCAAATCAGCACTGCATAACTTTCAATCCTTCCCTTACTACTTAAAAAGTCATCCATTCAGATTATTTTCTCTCTTGGGGATGTGACAAGTGACAGGAAACCTTGCTTTGCATTTTTTAAATCTTATTCAAGGGCAGGCAGGCATTTTAATAAAATGCAAAGGGTACATGAATTACCTTGAAGCAAGAGATTTAGCTATGCGTCTTCAGTAATACATCAAGGAATTGTCTGTGGTTCTCCAGCTCTGAGGATAGGTTGGGATACTGGGTTTCAAGGTTGTGCAGTGTTTTTAAAATCAGGTTTTAAAGTGGGGAGGTCAGCAGTGCTTTTAGCAGGACTGCTACAAAAATGTAATCCGCTCTCTGGATGCCCAGAGGCAGAATGAAATATTCCAGCAACACTTTGCAGCAAGATCTCTCGGGTGCAGATTATATTTATTTTTTCCTCCTTTCTTTGCTTTTCTACTGTAAGAGGTACAGTTCAAAATGATGTCCTGCACCAGAAAAATAAAATCATGCATACAGAACCATTTGCTTACAATCTGGAGTCCTTAATTTGTACTGTGTCATGCATTAGAATTACAAGTACAATGTATAGGAGCTATAGAGTTCTTACAAGTAAACTGATAATTTTGATCAAAACCTGTGATGTAATCTTTTTTCTATTGCCTTATATTTTTAGGCAGATTATACAAATAAGCAATGGGGTGGGGGAAATCCTGTAAAAAATAATAAGGGTGTGACTTTGTAAAATGAAAAACCTCATTTTCTTAACTGGTTTTACCGTTTTGACTACTGTAACAGAAACTGGAGGCTGAAAGTAAAAAAAAGGAAGCTTTTCTTTTCATTTTGCTCTGTAGCAAGATGAATAAAATAATTTTTACTGGTGACAAAATTCACAGTCTCAATCTGCATGCTGGATTAAAAAAATTCAGAGCCTCCAGGGTAAGATTATAGTGTACACTTTTTCCTAGCTTTCTGTTGTATGCACTGTAATGAAACGTGACAAAATTGCTGTATTTAGCTGTGCGTGAATGAAAATTATGCTTGTTATTTAGCAGAATGGTTAATGTGATTATGTGACATTCAAAACTTGTAAAAAAAAGTCCATGTTTTTTAATTTCTTCCTCTGCCATTTTTCATTGGACATCTTAATATCTGTGTATACAGAAACCATAGTTGAAGAACTTAATACAGAATAGGGTAATAATAAACATACATACTGTTTGTAACAGGATCCACTGGCATTTTTACTTTTGAGGTAAGCCCACATCAATTTGCCTCTATTGCTGTGCAGTTTCCATATGATGCTATTGGTGCAAATCCATTACAAACAAATCATTCTGTTGCCGGAAGGGAAAACATTCGGATTTGACTACTTCCAAAATGGTGCATTGTGAACTGCATAATCAAAGCCGATTCCTGTACTTACAGATGATGAGTTGCCCAAAAGGGCTGCCAATGTCTGTCTTTATATTTTGTCAAAAGGTTGCATTTTTCTTCTGAGGTTTCGTTTGTACAAATTCTCATTGTGTTTTTCCAAAACTGAGAAAACCTTTTCTGATGCCAAAACGCAGTAGGCTTCATTCAGCATGCTCAGCCACCGATCCCGGAGTCTCAGGCCTACCTTCCAACGGAAGTTCTATGAACCTTTAATTAAAGATATTAAGGATTGAACCACTGTGGACAGCTCAGTGGTTTAAGTCTCTTGACTGTAAAGTCAGAGTTTGGAGATTCAATTCTCCCGTGCCTCCCAGAGGAGCTAACCTTGGACAAAGCTGCACAGACCCACAATACCCGTAGAAGAAGGAAAGGATAAACCACTTCTGTGTATTCTCTGCCTAGAAAACTGGAAAGGGTCACCGTAAGTCATAACTGACATGACAGTGCACAATTATTATTATTAAATAGGGCCAACGCTTGGCAAATTTAATATCCTAGCTAGTGTCTGCGTTGACACAGTGGCCCGCATATACAGTGGTGCCCCGCATAGCGACGTTAATCCATTCCAGGATTAACGTCGCTATCTGGAATCGTCGCTAAACAGAAAGAAAAACCCCATAGGAATGCATTAAACGCCGTTTAATGCGTTCCTATGGGGGGAAAACTCAACATTGAGCGAAGATCCTCCATAGTGCCGCCATTTTCGCCGCCTCAGTAAGCGAGGGCAGCGCGCGAAAATGCTGCGGGCGGCCATTTTGTGCACCCGGTGGCCATTTTGGAACCGCCGATCAGCTGTTTAAAAAAACATAGCAATGCGAAGATCGGTAAGCAAAACGCAATGTGATTTTCGGCCATTTAGATCATCGCAATGCGATCGCATTAGCGATCGCAAAAAACATGTCACTATGCAAATTCGTCATTAAACAGTGCGCTTGTTACGCGAGGCACCACTGTACTAAGAATTATAATCCAAAATAAACAAATGTTTCCCATCTCTGTACTTTTCAAAAGCCAGAGGTTTCTTAGCAAACAGACATCTTTTGGCTGGCACCAGCACCCATGGGGTCACAAAGAGTCGGACACAACTTAATGACTAAACAACAAGCACCCAGAAGGCCTGGACTGTGGCTGGAACAAGGGAACCAGCAGGTTCTTGGTCTTCCTTTTAAGAAGGTTTTCAGTGTGTGTGTGTCTGAGTTGTTCCTGAGCTGCTTTCATGGCAAATACAAAAAAGGAACGGCTGTCTAATTTCCCATAATGACATAGCCTGAT
Source organism: Pogona vitticeps (assembly GCF_051106095.1). Classification (NCBI taxonomy): domain Eukaryota; kingdom Metazoa; phylum Chordata; class Lepidosauria; order Squamata; family Agamidae; genus Pogona; species Pogona vitticeps. Next base: position 4,195,903 of record NC_135793.1, on the reverse strand, counting down.
ACTGTTAGCTTCGTAGGAAATGTCTAACATGTTTAGGATCAGTCAAGTGACGAGAGAGCAATGGCTACGGTACGTAAGCCCATCAAAACAGACCAAAGGAAAAGACGCCACCACCAAAAACACTGTGGATGTTGCTCCCACATGCCTGGCTCATGTCACCCATGGGTCTCGGCAAGCACAGCGGCTGAGAAGGGAGAGAGAGGCATGACAGCTTTAAGGTCTGCAACATTTCATTCTCTGGACTTACTTCTTGGGTTAGCTTAAGATGGCAAATATTCACCAGAAGCTACTGATTAGGAAGATCTTGATTGTGGATTTCCACACCCTTTGTTATATGACTCCAATCCTTTTCGGCTTGCAGTGGGCAGGCAACATTATGAAGAATTTCAAAAGCCCTGTAAGACATTTTTTAAATGACCTTCACAACTGTTTTTGACCCGTTTTAAAATAATGCTTTGTGCATATCCCTTTGGAGCAGAAAAGTGGTAAATGAATATTTTTCATGAATGAACAGTGAAATAGGAGGATGTTTCTCTGAAATAAAGGAGAACAAATGGATGGAAGCCACATTATACAGTAGCTGGACCCAAAGCTAAACATACACTCAGCACGATGCCTTTTATCTAAACGTTCACCCTACAGCATTTCACAAACTGCTTCCGAAACTCTCTGGAGGTTTGCTGTGCCGCATGTGGAAAACTCCTGTTTAAGAAGCCTAAGCAGAACTGGGTTGTGTGATCTATAAGACTGGCACCAATCCCCACCTTCGAGCACATTAAAAATTTTCAAACCTGTTGTCCCACCTCTAAAAGCCTTAGGGAGCAACATTTTAGAAGTTTAGGTGCCCTCATGCTGAAAAGAACCAGGCACAAGAGGTATCTGCCAGGAATGTTTTAAGTTTCACCATCTTTAATATAACGAAATAAAAGTACAAAAAACTTTACAGGTGTTGTTTATTACATGAGACTAGAACACAACAAACATTCGTTTCGGAAAGGAAACCTGCATTGCCGGCTATGCTGCTCTTGTGACCCTCAGGTGTTGCACGGTGGTTTCAAAGGAAGGAGGAAGTGTCAAGGCAACCCTTTTGCAAAGCGAAATAACAAGCAACATGGGAACGATGCTCCGCCTGATAACAACCGATGCCAAGGCTCTCTCACACACCATCCACATTTAAATGCAGGTTTCACCAAGTCTCTCTGCAATCAAGAAGACACCGGAACGAGACAGAAAGGATGGCGAGCACGATGGTTGAGTACAGCAGGCTGTTAAGTTTCTGGACGCCCCCATTTTTAGGAACTTAGATGAGTGAGCAGAGTTTTTACAGAAAGACAGAACTGAGCATGGCCACATTAACAGGTTGTGCTGTTTATTCAATGATTTAATCTTGCCAGCTCTTAAGCATGTGGGTGAATGCGAAGTGCCTACACCAGTCATGGTTCAGAACAGAACTCAATGGAGAACGCTTCTAGAGGAGTGACTGCAATGAACTATATTCCCCTTAGTGCTACCGTATCTCTCCCTGTTGAGATTTTTTTGGCCTCCCCCATCAAACATACAAGTGAATCCTTTAACAAAGCACAGTGGCCTGCCAAAATGTCCGAGACTTAAAAGTCCGTAACGCATGTTGCTTAGTTAGACAAACCCTTTGCTATGAGGCCAACAAAACCACATCCTCCACAGCTCGTTTCCCAACCCATGGTGACTTCACAAAGCATGCACAGAACCCAATAAAGGCTTGTAAATAAATAAAGTGAGGCTCACAATCATTTTAGGGAGGGTTTTTTGTTTGTTATGTAATTGACTGAAGTGGTTAAATTAAACATAGTCCTTTGAAGGCGGAACCAGGGGACCATTTTAAAAAATAAGAAAATACTTTGGAAATTGAAACTGCTTTTTAAAACTGCCTGAACTATGCTTTGCTTTTCAAAGGGTCGTCCTTGTTCCGTCGCTTTACATCCCAGTTATAAACTCTAGCCATATCTGGAAATGCCGTTAAGGAATTGTTTGCGACACCACCATGAAAACAGCAGTTCCTGCCACTTCATTATGGTCTGCTTTACAGAGTTAACACAGGCAGTTTGATCCCTTAATACACAATTGTTTTTTACACGGTGCGTTTGAAATGCACAGGATAGCAAGCAAGGTGATGCAATGTGGGCAGAAAACCAAAACCAAGCGCTACAGTTTCATCAACGTGGGAACTTTGAGAATGAAGCCCTTTATTAACCTTCTGAAACTATCAACAAGCAATTCACCCACAAGCTAGAAGGGAGAAACAGCTGTATAACTGTCCTGACATGAGTAGTTTTTCTCAAATAGAATTTTGGGTTTTGAAAGCTGGCTGTGTCCATAGCCTTTCCTCAATGCTGGTACATGCTGGGAGCGTTATTTTTAAAAGATATTTTTACCTCGGCTTTCCTGCCAGTAATGAACTTTTAGGAACACTTCGATATGAACAGAGCATTTTTACTGAGTTGCTGTATTATTTTACAGTCCTGGTGTAAACTTCTTTCAGCTTGGTGCCAATGAAAAACAGAACAGAAATATAAGAGGAAAATTGCAACTGTCACTTTAAAGCTCAAGAAATGGCTTCATATATAGCTCCTATCCATCTGTATAGCCTTACCTAGCCACATTTTCAGAGAACAGGCTTGCAAAGAGGGAAAAAAGCAGTACCTGCTTGGATAAGGTCATTTTCTACAGCTGTAGACAACATCTTTGCTTCTATCTTAGTAAAACCCACATAGGATTTCTTGTTTGGTAATTTCCTTTCAAGCACTACTCTCTTGCTGTTTGATACTCCAAATTTTTGAAGAAAGATTTCTGAGTTACGAATGCAGATCGGTGGCCGTGTTCAACTGACAGGCGGGCACATAAGGGCTTTTGTGGTTAGGGATAAGGATTATCCAGCTCTCATTTTTCCAGGGGAAACGGTTAATTCTTTCAAAAAGCAGCACAAACACAAAAGAGCAGCAAGCCTATGCACATAAGGAACAAAAGCTGGATGGAGTTGTTTATAAGTGTGTCAAAGAACCCAATACATATGAGACATTTGGAAATCCTCTGGGGAAACCTTCCCACTGAAATCATAATGAAACATATATCTATCTCTCTGTCGTTTCCTTTCACCTTGTTTCCTAGAAGGGAAAAGACCTAAGAGTTTACTGTGCCACCACGTGACAGTGGCAGAAAGGAGCTACATCAACACATCACTGATTATACTATACTGGACTTCTATGAAGATTTAAATCACGAGGAACCCCAGGAGCCCATCTTAGCCAAGAAGCTGGGTAGAAATATTTTTACCTTTTGAGAGGAATTTTCTCTCCCCATCTCCGAATGTTTCAGCAAAGCACAGAAAAACAAAGAGACACAGCCAGAGCCCAGGCAAATGAACCACTAAAAGGATACTGACTTCTGTAGTTGTGAACTGATCCCTAAGAAAATCCAGATCTTCCTCTAGCGACTCAAGGTTTCTTGTGGCCGTGGAGAGATTTTTTTCTAGCAAAGCCTGGGCTTCATCGATATCATATTCCAGCATTACGTTGGCCTAAAAGTAAAACTTAAACTGAATAAACTTTCAATGCTGACCCTGGACTCTCCATCCCTTTTCACAGTTTACCAGTGTGTACATATATACACATGCCTAAATGCAACCCCTTCAGCAGCCTATTCAGACCCTGGCAGCTTATATAGGAGGCTGGGATTGTACTGTCTCAATATGCATCATTTTACACTTTTTGCCACTAAGCTTCTCTTGTGATGTTGCTGCTCATCCAGATAAATTATTTTGATATTTCCTAAAACCATCTTTTTCCATTTTCAATATTGCAAGTAACAGAATATTGATGCTGTCTGCAAACCTAGCCCTCCTTTTTGATTCTGATAACTGGCCTCAATATTGTTCTTTCCAGAACACTAATTTTACAACAGTGGGAAGACATTTACACAACAGAAATAGCTGTACACTGAGCATCTTCTCAAAATGCAGCCGTAGGGGCAGCATAGATCCCTGTTATAGGTTCATCTGGATGTTTTCTGTACTCCTTCTGTACTTCTTCATGATTCATAGTATGTGTTCACAATACCTTTCCTTTGCTCAGTGAACACCACAAATTGCACAGGAGCATGCATAACTGTGTAAAGCAACAACTCCTAAAGCATTACGCCATGTTTTTAATCCACCAACACAATGGGCCCATTCAGAAAATCTACCAGTGCATGGCCTGATGGATCAAGCCAGAGGAAGATCTGGCTTGTACTCACAGGCCATATCTCCCACCTGCAATTTACCATTGGTTGCCATAGCATACAAACTGGTAAACCATAAGCTGCAATGCTCTTCTCGAGCAAGAGAACCCTCTTTGGAAGCAGATCCCATTGCTGGTTTGGGAGGCAAACATGGGAGTCACCATTGCACAGGAAACTTAAGCATGCATGTGGGTGGAGAAGGAAGACAGAGTTCAAGACTCATTTTTGATTCTCCAAACAAGCCACTGCTTGGAGGACCCCATTCAAGGTTTGGCTTTTCAAAATCTGCTCTGAAGAGTGACTTTTTCAATATTCAAATCCTTTCTGTTCTAGAACATGGTATATTTACTCAACAATTACTTACCCCCAACCACAGACAAACTTTATCTGTAGGAGGAACTGAAGCTTTACAATAGAGATTATCTGCCAATAAAAATCTGGTTTCCATTACATTTGTAGATTCCTTTAAAAGGGAAAGAAAGGAAGTCAAAACAGATACAGCAATGAGATATGAAGTTACCAATACTATACTGGTAATGACTACCAAAAAATAAAGTAAAATAAAAACAAAGAAGCAAAATTAACAGATCAACTGATAACATGGTACTCATTTACTAACATACAGCTCGGAGTACACTTCTCTAAGCAAGTGCTTTGAATGACAACTGCCTTTATGCCAGCCAAGACTGCCCATGTTGGCTGCAGATGATGGATGTTGTAGCCCAACACTCCTGGAAGATGCCAAGTCAAAGAAAGCTGACTTACAGGTATGAGAATTAGTTATTCTTCACAGAGCAATTTTATTCTACAAAATTAGATTGGGTATTATATCCAACCATTCTCATGCATCTTTGACAAATAAGTTTATAAATCCATAATACCAAGAGCCAAAATTATTTACCTTTTTCTTTTGCATGTGTTTTAAGATTTCTAATGTCTGCTTAATTTCAGGAATTTGATTTTTTAACCTGTGAATAAAACACAGATATAAAGTTATACTTTGACAACAACATTACCTAGCCTGCTTAATATTTGTGAATAAAGCCTTCCGTCTAGCATATTAAGAGGATTTCCAATTTTTCAAATTTAAACAAAGATATCGCTGCAGCTTCTTTTCAGACATCATACCTTCTCTCATGTGGACTACAGTCGTCTAGGAATCATGAGGAACCTCTTTTTTATATTACTACCACAAGGAAGAGAAACTGGATTTGGGAAGAATCCTTGCCATCCATTAGCTTTAAAAAAAACCTCTTAAACAGCAATTGCTCCTTCTGGGGCTTGTTGATGGCCCAGCCACAATCATTTTCAAATTTTTCAGCCAGAGATATTTTTAACAGCTCAAACAATAAAGTAACATTGCTGGACTGCCTCTCCTGTAATCCTTCAATGTTAGCTATAGTGCTTTGAAGTCATGATAGCTACACTTCAAAAAACCTCTAGAGGTTCAGTTCCCACTGTAGATGTACTGTAATGAGTGTGTTCCCAGCAGTGGTTGACTAGATGCCTCCAGGAATCCCCCCGACTTTAATCTGAACCAAGATCTCAGACCTGTCTAACAATTAAATCACCCTGTTTCCAAGTAGTGGCTAGTAGAGGGCACTCTACCTCAAAAAGGAAAATGTTTTGTGTAGTTATCACAGCTAATCCCACTGTACAAATAACTGTTCTAAGTCAGAGGTCATTTGCAAATCATCTGATAGTGTAAGCTCACAACAGTGAAGAATAATGTGAGTAAGGCTAAGGTGTTCTTACTGAAGGCGGGGTGGTTTTGAAGAGCTGGGCATTTGGATTTGATAACAGGTAGGAATTCTGGGTTGATACTGGGATTCTTAAAAGGATTCTTTGTATTTTAAATAGAATAGAGGAACATTCTTGTGACATGTAAAAGCTTGCACTTTGCTTTTGTGCTCTAATTCCACCGTAAGCATTTGGGATCATGTTGAAATAACATTGCAACAAAAGATGCAGAATGCAAAAGATCTGGGCGAACTCTGGCACAGGTTCTAAAGGCATTCCGGGCACCATCCACACAGCTAAATCCATTCAACTCTAGCTCCGTTACATTATTCAGTAGTAATCTCCTCTAATGAATAGGTGGCAGTGGCAAGAAGTACTTTGTGCAGTGCTGCTCGTTGTACCCTCTAGGCCCTTTTCTGAGTGGACCCCAGCTGGCTCCGTTATGTCCCGCCTCCACTGTGCAATGCACTCTATATAAGGCTAGCCTTGAAAAGGGTCTGGGAGTTCAGCAACCTACAGTGGCTCAACTGTTGACTGGCGCAGAGTATCAAGATCACATTATTCTGGGCCCAATTTGAAGTCTTGGTTTTAACATTTGGGGCTCTAAATGGTTAGGGGACTGGCTATATAAGGGACTGCTTGTCTTGCCATGCATCTTTCTTTGCAGGCATTAAGATCTTCCTGAGAGGTTTTCCTAAGAATCCCATAACCAACAGAGATAGAACTACACAGCAAAATATGAAGGAAGGGCTTTCTCCTGTGTTGCTTCTAGACTGGAGAATGCACTCCTCTCAGAGCTGTAATGAATTACTTTAGGAATACCATGAAGACACACTAGTTCAAACTTCTAAAACTATTTGATATTTACTGTGAGGGTTCTGATTATGCAATTTTTAGCAGTGTTATTGCTCAATTTGGTTTCATCCAGTTTTAGTTTTACCTCATTTTAACTGTCCTTGTTTGCTAATTTTTAGTGGAAGCACTGGTGGGGGGGGGGAATGTGATAGGAAAACAGAATTGCAACTTGACAGGCAGATCAACTGAAAAACAAACAGAAACCCCCAATGTTTGGTTGGAAAAAAACAGAATGCTATTGCAAACGAAAACTGGGGTCCCCAAATGGTGTTGGGTTTTGTGTTATGGGTCATCAAGTCATAACTGACTTATAGGAAACCTAATAGGGGACTTCAGGGTAAGTGGGATATTTGACTTTCACTAGTGTCCTGGCGAGTATTCATGGCTTAACGGATACTGACTCCTAGTCCATCATTCTATGCTCTTCACCACCATGGGTATCTTGGTGCTGGATCACAACTGCAGTTACAACTGACAGACATGGACAATGATGAGAACCAAGTCTAATAATATCGGGTCTGAAATACTAGAGTATCCATCTTTATTGACCATTACCATTCACCAATAATCCTGACTCTCGGAGACTCACTAGGTGCTAGAAACTAGGTGTTTTAGTTTTAGGAAAATGACCATTAAACAAAAACACTGCTACAGGACTCTGCTGTTATGATAAGCAGGAATGAAGTTACCTGAGGCAATCACAGGTAAAAAACAAACTTTCTGAAATTCAACCAAATGACCAAACTGAACAGTAAATTGGGGAGTGATATTCTAAAATTAACATTGCAGACATCAAACACCCACCTTCTTTTCTTCTGGGCTAGGTTAAGCTCCATAAATTTATATTTCTGATACTGTTCATCCAATTTCTTCAGCACTGTATCTGCTGTCTCATTTCCTGGCTGCTTCATAAAAGAATCTACATCTTCCTTCAAGGAGAGGTGAAAAAAAGATTAAGTGTTAGTCAGTCCAAAAGCTTTGGTTCAGGGAGCACTGCAAATGACCTCGGACAGCTGATCAACCTCTCGACATTCTTGCAGGTCTGGCATGAAGGACTAGTATCGTCCAAGACCTGCTGAAGCTTATGAACAAACAGAAAGCCCAGGACTGATAATATCATCTACTTGAGTTACTGGTTCCTTGATTTAGGATGTCTACTGCTGTTTTTTTGTTTAAAAAATCAATAAATTACATGCACAGGCCAATTAGCAACCAAAACAACAATGGCATGCCCACCAACGGCCCATTATCTGATAAAGAAGCTTATTGTAGAGTGTTATTGATTTCGCTTCCTGCTTATGGGCTTTCTGCAGCTACCTGGTTAGCCACGGTTGGAAAGTGAACACTGGATTTGATAAACTCCTCTAATCCAGCCAGGTTTTTCTTAGAAAACAAGACAAACCTGTGGCTAATAGTACTATGAGTCAATAACAGAAAGCAGTGCAGTTCAGTTGGTAGAGTAGGAAAACCTAGGCTCAAATTCCCGGCCAGCTCTTGAGGTACATTGATTGACCTTGTGTTGATTTGTCATTCTATGTGACTCACCTTGCCATCGCTGCTAAGTTAAAAAAATGGGCTGCTGCTGTTAAGTGCTGTCAATCTATGGCAAACCTCTGAATGAGTGACCTTCAACATGTCCTGTCATTAACAGCACTGGAAGATGATAAGGGGACTGGAGGCTAAATCCTATGAAAAACTAAAAGAACTAGGTATGTTTAGCTTAACAAAACAAGACTGAGGGGAGATACGATAGCAGTCTTCCAATATCTGAAGGGTTGCCACAGGGAAGAGGGCATCAATTTATTCTCCATCGTGCCTGAGGGTAGGACAAGAACCAATGGGGGAAACTCCTCAGAGGGAGATCCAACCTGGAAATAAGGAGGAATTTCGTGACAGTGAGAGCTATTAAACAGTGGAACAGCTTGCCTCCCGATGTTGGGGGTGCCCCATCGCTGGAGGCTTTCAAGAAAAGATTGGACAGCCATCTGTCCATGATGGTATGAGGTTTGGGATGGTACGAGGTTTTCTGCCTCGGGCAGGGGGTTGGACTAGAAGACCTCCAAGGGCCCTTCCAACCCTACGACGATTCTATGATCAGCTCTTGCAAATGCAAGTCTATGGCTTCCTACTTAACATGGGTGGGACAGTTGGAAAAACCCATGTACATCCATCCAGGTAGACAAATTTTCAGCCTCTGCTATCATCTCCCATCATTCCTTATCATTAGCTCTACAGATTATTTGTGACGGAGTGTGCAATCTAACAATTAGAGAGCACTATCTCTAGTGTGCATGGATAGCCTGTGTGAAGGGTAGAGCTGTAATTCCACACAACAGCAGGAAATCCTTAGGGGAGAGAAGGCTGCTGTGTTTTTGTGTGCGTATCCATACACTCACTTCCCCTCAAGAAACCTGGGTTACTGTAAGAGTGAAGCATTTAAGCAATTAATTAAGCAGAAGCTTGTCTTATTCTCTTGTAAATTACTCTTACAAATGCACATACATATATTTTAGTGATTAGCTGCACCCCCTCAAATAGAACCAGAAAAACCCCAACTGAAGTGCTGTTTAGTTCACAGAATCGTGGAGTTGGAAGGGCCATCGGTCCGACCCCCTGCTCAAGGCAGGAATCCAAATCGAAGGAGATCTGACAGACAGCTGTTTAATTTTCTCTTTAATGCCTCCAATGTTGGAGCACCAGCCACCTCCTGAGCTCCATTGTTGTACTGCTCTAACAGTTAGGAAGTTTTTCCCGATAATTCAAGGGAAATCTAGCTTCCTGTAGCTTGAGCCCATTGTTGCGTGTCCTGCACTCTGGGAGGATCGGGAACAGATCTTGCCTCTCCTCTGTAGGACAGCCTTTCGAATAATTGAAAAATGCTATCCTCTCACCCCTCAAGTCTTCTTTTCTCAAGGCTAAAGATGCCCAGCTTCTTTTCGCCTTTCCTCCTAGGTTTCTGGCCCCCTGATCCTCCTCCTCCTCGTCGCCCTCCCTCTGAACTTGTTCCAGTTTGTTGGCATCCTTCCTAAAGTGTGGTGTCTAGAACGGGACCCAGGACTCAAGATGAGGCCTAACCGGTGCCCCATAGAGGGGGGCGAGGGGGGGAAACTAGTATTATATAATGCATTACATCTACGATAATACGAATATCTCCATTACACAGTCATCAGACACGTTATAAACAAACATTAATACTAGGAAGTGTATGATGCAGCCATGTGGCGCGTATTAAAAATAAGCCGGCGTGCTACGTGGGAGCAAATTCGCGACTGCCACGCTTAACCCCCCGGACCTGGATTCTGACAGGCCTGAGGGGGCGGGGGGGGCCTCGCCCTCCTGCCAAGAACCCCCCCCCGACCGCGACCTCGCCGGGCAGCAATGCCGCGCAGGCGCACTCGCGCTGGCCAGGCGACACCCCCCCTCCCAAACCATCCCCCCACCGCACCCCCACTTCCCTCAGGGCTCGGAGGTTTCCCCCCTCCTTGCACCCCCCTCCTCCTCCCCCTCCTCCCGCCCCCGGCCAGCGCAGGTTCCCCTCAGGAGACCCCCGCACGGAGGCCGCCCGCCCGCCCTCCCTCAATCCCTCCCTTCGGGCCCCCTTGGTCCACCCCTGAGGGAGAGAAAGAGAGAGCGAAGGACGAAGCCGGCCCTCTTCTTCCTCCTCCTACTCCTCCCGCCTGAAGGCTTACCACGAAGACGGCCTCGGGGATGCCCAGGTGGGTCCTCTTGAGGGCGCCGGGGCCGCCGCCGCTGCCTCCCGCCGGGCCGTCGCCACAGACCGCCTCGCCGCTCCTGGCCGCCGCCATCTTGGGGAGGAGAGGAGGGAGGGAGGGAGAGCGAGCGAGAGCCCGTTGGGGACGCGCATGCGCGCTGGAGGCAGGCCCAGCCGGCCGCCCGAGTCGGGCCGATTCAAGCGCCTTCCGGGGAGTCTCCGCCCACGCCTAGGCGGGGCGGAGCGTTCCCATTGGCCGCGGGAGGCCAGGAGGGAGGAGGGGACTGAGAGGAGAAAGGGGCGGGGCTCCCATCTGTCTCAATGGGTGGTGTGTTTGTGTGTGTTTGTGTGTGTTTGTGTGTATATCTATATGTATATGTATGTATGTATGTATGTATGTATGTATGTATGTATGTATGTGTATATATATATATATATATATATATATATATATGTATATATGTATATATGTATATATATGTATATATATGTATATATATGTATGTGTGTATATATATATATGTATATATATATATATATATTCTGATACTGTTCATCCAATATTATTTTCCAAATGTGGAAGGGGGAAATATTATATATATATGTGTGTGTGTGTGTGTGTGTGTGTGTGTGTAAGGGGGAAACATTTTCCATTAGACTACTAAAAATCAAACCGTGTCATCTTTCGTGCCTTGAACATGTTAGCGGTCTAATAAAGGCGTGGCATCCTTCCCCGTTTGCACTAGGAGGGGGTGGCCTCTGGGGCTTGCACGCCCGTTGCACCAGTTGTGCGCCCGCTTGTGCATTTTTGAACGGCTTGACCCGGACTTCCAGGGCTTTTTCCCCCCCGCCTCCCTCCCTCCCTCCCTCCCTCCCTCCCCACTTATTGTCAGGGCTTTGTCCTTTCAGTGGCTCACCTGGGGAGCGGTGTGTCCCAGCTGCCTGCCTTTTGTGACTTAGAGCCCGAACCCTAAAGCCCTGCTGCCCTAAGCGGGTGACACACGCAGGTGAGACGAAGGCTTTGATTTATGATACGGGCGATTAAGTACGAAACGTCTAGGGCAGGCCCCTCTTCTCGTCGCTTCCCATAACTCTGCAGAAGTGCAACAGGCAGGCCCTCCTCTTTGCTTACTGTCCTTTTTCTACTTCCTTAAAAAGAATAAAGCTGTGTGGACACACAAAAAATGCAAGGGCAGGTACAGTGGTGCCCCGCTAGACTGTTACCCCCGCATGACAGTTTTTTCGCTAGACATTGACTTTTTGTGATCGCTATAGCGATTCACAAACCAGTGATTCCTATGGGGGAATTTCACTGGACAATGTTTGGTCCCTGCTTCGCAAACCGATTTTCGCTAGACGACGATTTTGACAGCTCCCTCCGCCCTCGCAAACAGGTGTTTTCGGGACCTAAGCTTCGCAAGACAGGGATTTAAACACAAAGTGGCTTCCCTATGGCCGATCTTCGCTAGACAATGATGATTCTTCCCCATTGGAACGCATTAAACAGGTTTCAATGCATTCCAATGGGGAAATGCTTTTCGCTAGACGATGATTTCGCTAAACAGCGATTTTAGTGGAATGGATTATCATTGTCTAGCGAGGCACTACTTCCTTAAAAAGAACAAAGTTGTGTGGTCCTTCCACAACACACAAAGAAGTATGGGCAGGTATTACTTTGACTACAGACGGGAATTTGAAGCTGTCTGGCTTGTGCATAAAAGGTTCAGAAACCTGTCTTCTTTCTCAGTGATGGGTCAGGTTTATGTAGCATAAATGGACTATGAATTAAGAGTGAGAAAGGCGACCTGTAAGCAAAAGCAAAGCCGATGCCAGTCTTCAGAACAACATATGTCCAGAAACGGTCTGAGAGATTACCGAATATTTAGCTAGCCCTAAACAAAACATTGCCCCATTGATAATTTAGTTTTTAATTTTCTAACGAAGCCATACTTGGATCTTTTGCCACACTAAAAACCGTGACACTGAAAACACCTGAAACTTTTCAAAGAGCACTTCTGTTCACTCATCATGGCCGATGATCCTTAAATTCACCACGGCATTGAAGAAAACTGTGCACTTGAGATGACAGAGGAACAATATTTCATTGCCCAAACCGGAGATTTTCATTTCAATAGATATTAAACACACACGAAAGTTGCTTTGTGCCAAAGTTTATTTTCCAAAACCTGGTAACAAAATGGAGGACTCTTATACAACAGCCTCAATCACATCCATGTTTTTTTTTATACTGCCGAGCCATGAAGTGCGAGAATTATCAAAATGTTAATGTAGCAAACCCTGTGCTTCAGCAAAATTGGGGAAAGGGATTAGGAACTGAACATGACATTTTTTTTTAAGGTAGACATATTATGGTCACATTTTGCAAAATTTCAAAAGGAAAGAAGTTCCATCTAAATTATAACAAGCAGAGGTGGGGAAACGAGATACGACGGAAACAGAAAAGAATGAGACACTCCATTAAACTATATTTCAAACATGAAATAAAAAACATTACCAGTGAGAAGCATTTCAAATATGGGGGCGGGGAAGAATACAAGAGCATCTTCAGAAGTCAAAACTATATGTCCAAAATAAAAGAGAACATAATTCATTCAGTAACATCTTATTAATGACAAGACAACTTGGATTTCCAGTTGTACTTCAGTTAACAGTTTTACAATGTCTTTTAAATACTATTTTTAAAATAATTTAATGAATCCAGCTTCATTACCCCAAGTTCCACACGGATTTGGTGCTTCATGTACCTTTCACAAGCTATAAGGTAACAAGATCACAATATTATAGTTGATTAAACACAGTGGCACAAGTAGTAAATAAACTACTGTATTTTAATGACCCTGAACAGCCAGAAACTGATGCTATATTGGCTGAACCATCTGCTTAACTAAGGACCACCATATCCGCAGGATCAGCACCCGTGGTTTCACTTATCCACTGCCTAAAATTATTAAAAACCAAAACCAAACAAGAAATACCTATTTCCAAAGTGTATTGTCAGAACTGGCCACGAGAGGAAACCAAAGACTTGGCTATATAGAGTGTTTCTCTAGCCATGCTTTCCAGCGCCCGCACCCACACCGCGAGGGAATGATCCCCCATGGATACTGCATCCCACTGTATTCATGCAGTATTCGAAGTGTGTGTTATTTGTCACTCGAGCTATGTAGCGGATATTGTTGGCCTATGGCTTTTAAAAATATAGAACTGCTGGCCTTGAAACAGACGGGAAACCAGCTTAATAAGAGTTGTTCTCTTGATCATTTCTATTTGCATAAAGCAGTCAACTCCGTAACTGCATTCAACAAGGATTTTTTAAAAAATACAGGCAGCCTGCAACAGAGACAGTGTGCCTCATGCCAAGCCTAAAGGTGTGTGCGAGGTACACTATAAATATAAATACAGCAAGATTTAGGTCACCCCCCAAAAAAGCAACTTTTCCAAGGATATCACGACCCTCAGGGTGTGTTGTTTTGACGGTGATCACTAGAAACACACTCTGCGTGGCTCCACTAGCAGCGTTTTGGCAGCTATGGGGACTGGTCACTAGAAGACCAGTAGCACTCTTAGGGTTTAGGGCTTTAATTTGGGTTTATTCATTTAAGCAGCTCTTTAGGTACAACACAAAGCCAAACCAGATGAGGGGAGGAAGGGGTTGCCTGAACAGCACAGGCAAGGTGTTGTGATTCTGTCTGTGGACAGCTCAGTGGTTGAGGGTCTCTGGCCATTCACCTTCTCTCTAAGAAAAGAAAGATATAGCAGATATTGTTGGGGGTGACACCCCCCATTTCCTTGGGAATCAACACACAGAATGGGTCACTGTATTGTCTGATATAGTCCCTGACTCACCCTGCTCACCAACTAGATAAAACAGCTCAGCTACATAATGCTGAAGAATACTGGGAAGCAGTAACGGCTGAATAAAATAGGCAATATTTTGTGATTCTGTCTGTGGATAGCTCGCTGGCTTAGGTCTCTCTGGCTTCAGAGCTGGGAGTTTGATTCCCCACTGTGCCTCCTTGACAGGGGCTGGACTCGAAAATCCATAGGTTCCCTTCCAGCTCTGTAGTTCAAAGATGATGATTCTAAGATACACTGGCCAAACTCAATGCCTGAATACGGGGCAAAGAAAGTACTTCCATTTATGCCACCAATACTCATGGAAACCCAATCATTAGTCATGTACCTCATTTCAGTGACATTCAGATCTTACTAGCTTAAAATGTTGTTTTGGGAACCACACAGCATGGAACCACGCAGCCTAACGTCAGTCTGAAAACCATGATGTGTAGGTTGTCCTTGCTGGCCCAAAAGCGTCTTCTCCCATTTCATACAGACCAAAGCAAGGAGAAATGCAGTGTAAAATAAAACCAACAACCACAAAAACCCAAAATGTATTCTATTTCAAATACAAGATGTAATTCAAAACCATATTCCCAATATATGGATTTCCATTACTGCTCAGAGCCGAGAACAAGTAACTTTTAAAAAGTCATATTGCAAATTAGAAGCTTCCCCTTGCCCCCAAATAAACATCTACAAAAAGGCACAAGTCGATTGTGTTTTGTAGGCTGTGTGGAAAGAAAGAAGGGAGTATATGAGCAATGTGATGAAATTCAAATAGAAGACATATGGGTTTAGCACCTTTTCCTTCCTTTGTAGAGCTTTGAGGAAATCCTAGCCAACTAAGTTGACAAGACGTTACTAATTTGCAAAATATGAAAGAAACATTGGCTAAATGGCAGGGTCAGGAGAAGAGAGAAACTGCACCGGTTTTTACAATCCTTTAAAATAAACACATACCCAATACTTAGCGGTAAAAATGAGCTAACACAATACATAGCAAGCAGTACACAACAGTCAAGAAGTCAAGTTACATTTTTTAGAGTCAAAAGCAATTATTCCTAAGTAGCCTCCAGTAACTGTAGTGAGAATGCGTACAGTTTTCATTACTCAAAAATATAATCTTTAAAATGGAAATAAGTGACCCAATACACAGCACATGTCAATGTTGTCTTCAAAAATGCAGGCTACTTAAGTTTTCCCTTTTATGTACAAATAAAAGCACTGATCCACAGTGCGTTCTATTGTAAAACTGAAACCCACGTTTCCCCTACTACACATCAAAGGGAGGAAAAACACAACCCAACAGACCTCAGAACACCCTGTATTTCAGTCAAAGACTTTTTACACCACCCCCCAAATATACTTGCTTCTTTAAAAAAAGCATCTCTACACATTCTTACCCTATGCAGAGAACACAAAAGTCTTTATTCTGTTTTCAAAGATGAAATGTTTATGTAGAAAAACAAAGAGCTGTAGAAGAGGCATTTTCAAGTATGACCTATCAATATCACAATGTTTTCCCTCTCCGTTGGGCAACTGAGTACGACAACAGGAGCTGCTGTGGCTGTTTAATCGCGTGTCGCTTTATTAAAGGAGATGGTGTTTATAGCTAAAGGTGTTTAAAACGGAAATTTCCCCTTCCGATGCCTGAACTCCACCTGATTCATAACAGCAGCCCTCTCCTTCCACCTCAATTATCATGACGAAAGAAATGTATCTAGGGGAGCTATGTGGATGAATAAACCGATGAGAGGTAAGACTACGATGGGCTGCCTTCAGCTTCCCCACACACACACTTTTGGATGCTGCTGAGAATTAAAATCTTATACGAAGCACGGAAAAGAGACAAAGAGATACAGTAGGACCCTCTCATCCGCCTGATCGGTATCTGCTGATTCACTTAACCACGGACTGAAAATATTAAAAGAAGAATTCTATATATTTATATTAGCAATGACGTTACCAGAACATGGGAGATCCAGAGATGATGATACAGATAGTGTTTGCTAGAGAAATCTATTTCCACAATGTCATTATCAGAACTGGCCATGAGAGGGAACATTCACTTTTATACAGTAATAGCTTGTTTTTCCAACATCTGCTACAGAACCGATCCCCTGCAGATACAGGGCTCCTACTGTATGTATATACACATACATACATAGAGAAGCATACACGTATATATGTCTACACACAAAAAGAGCAGAAAATAGATACACATACACACATACATGGAGGTACTGCCCTCTCTGTCTGAATTGGGTCCTTAGAAAAAGCGCTCTATGAATTCAACAGCATTTTTCTCTGAGCTACCACACTGCTGCTGGGAGCTTACATGGCTTGATAAAATCCACGTAAGAAAATTATCATCCCTCTCAACCTGGTTATGAAAGGAAATCATCATACGTGTTACAGTCCAACTGCTGTTGCTCCCCCAGGCAGTCAAAACAACCTCACCATTTTAAAATCCTACTTTTCCTGCTCTTCTAAAACCCTGTGTGTGTGTGTTTAGTCGTTTAGTCGTGTCCGACTCTTCGTGACCCCATGGACCAGAGCACGCCAGGCCCTCCTGTCTTCTACTGCCTCCCGGAGTTGTGTCAGGTTCATGTTGGTTGCTTCGCAGACACTGTCCAGCCATCTCATCCTCGGTCGTCCCCTTCTCCTCCTGCCATCACACTTTCCCAACATCAGGGTCTTTTCCAGGGAGTCTTTTCTTCTCATTAGATGGCCAAAGTACTGGAGCCTCAGCTTCAGGATCTGTCCTTCCAGTGAGCACTCAGGGTTGATTTCCTTTAGAACTGATAGGTTTGTTCTCCTTGCAGTCCAGGGGATTCTCAAGAGCCTCCTCCAGCACCACAATTCAAAGGCATCAATTCTTCGGCAGTCTGCTTTCTTTATGGTCCAGCTCTCACTTCCATACATCACGACAGGAAAAACCATAGCTTTGACTATTCGGACTTTTGTTGGCAAGGTGATGTCTCTGCTTTTCAAGATGCTGTCCAGATTTGTCATCGCTTTCCTCCCAAGAAGAAGGCGCCTTTTAATTTCAGGGCTGCTGTCTCCATCTGCAGTGATCATGGAGCCCAGGAAGATAAAATTTGACACTGCCTCCATATCTTCCCCTTCTATTTCCCAGGAGGTGATGGGACCAGTGGCCATGATCTTAGTTTTTTTGATGTTGAGTTTCAGACCGTTTTTTGCACTCTCCTCTTTCACTCTCATTACAAGGTTCTTTAATTCCTCCTCACTTTCTGCCATCAGAGTGGTATCATCTGCATATCGGAGGTTGTTGATATTTCTTCCGGCAATCTTAATTCCGGCTTGGGTTTCTTCCAGTCCAGCCTTCCGCATGATGTATTCTGCATATAAGTTAAATAAGCTGGGGGACAATATACAGCCTTGCCGTACTCCTTTCCCAATTTTGAACCACTCAGTTGTTCCATGACCAGTTCTAACTGTTGCTTCCTGTCCCACATATAGGTTTCTCAGGAGACAGATAAAGTGGTCAGGCACTCCCATTTCTTTAAGAACTTGCCATAGTTTGCTGTGGTCCACACAGTCAAAGGCTTTCGCATAGTCAATGAAGCAGAAGTAGATATTTTTCTGGAACTCTCTGGCTTTCTCCATAATCCAGCGCAAGTTAGCAATTTGGTCTCGAGTTCCTCTGCCTCTTCGGAATCCAGCTTGTACTTCTGGGAGTTCTCGGTCCACATACTGCTGAAGCCTACCTTGTAGGATTTTGAGCATAACCTTGCTAGCGTGCGAAATGAGTGCAATTGTACGGTAGTTGGAGCATTCTTTGGCACTGCCTTTCTTTGGGATTGGGATGTAGACTGATCTTTTCCAATCCTCTGGCCACTGTTGAGTTTTCCAAACTTGCTGGCATATTGAATGTAGCACCTTAACAGCATCATCTTTCAAGATTTTAAATAGTTCAACTGGAATACCATCACCTCCACTGGCCTTGTTGTTAGCCAGGCTTTCTAAGGCCCACTTGACTTCGCTCTCCAGGATGTCTGGCTCAAGGTCAGCAACTACATTGTCTGGGTTGTCCGGGATATCCACATCTTTCTGATATAATTCCTCCGTGTATTCTTGCCACCTCTTCTTGACGTCTTCTGCTTCTGTTAGGTCCATCCCATTTTTGTCTTTTATCATGTTCATCTTTGCGCAAAATGTTCCTCTAATATGTCCAATTTTCCTGAACAGATCTCTGGTCTTTCCTTTTCTGTTATCTTCCTCTATTTCCTAAATCCCTCCATTAAGAGTGGTAAAGTGAAAAGGTAGGAAATTATGTGTGTATGCATTTGTATACATACATGTACAGTATGCAATATATATGCTCTTCTCTTCATAAGCAGGATCTGAATATCTGTGGAAATTATAACCTTGCTCTATCAGGCCAATTATAGCGAATAATAATTTTTAAAAAAAGAATCTAGGTAAGAACTGGCTGAATAGCTCAGTGAATCTGGGTGCAGAACCAAAGGTTGGGAGTTGATTTCCCACGGTGCCTGCCGGGAGGAAAGCCAGCCGGCTGCACAGCCTTGGGCAAATTGCACAGTCCCAGGATGACCCCAGAAGATGGGAAATCACTTCTGAATATTGTGCTCTATACCTAGAAACGCCCCCCCCCCTTAAAGGGTTGCCATAAATCAGAATTGTCTTGATGGTGTGCAATGATTATTCTTACCCAGTTAATGCAGAAAATACCAATCTAAAATTGAGGCTGCAAATCTATATAAATTCTGCTGGGAGCAACTCCCACTCGATGCAGTTGGGCTCACTTCTGAAATCTTAAGAGTGGTACATCCTAGGTTTAGCTGGGATACTTTCTTAGCACTCACCTTCGTGTGTTGATAAATGCACTCAACAGGAAAAGGATAAACTGCCAGAAATATCTGAAGACACCTGACTGGCTTTTTCTCTCTCGTAGAATTTGATAAATATAACTCATCATCATCATCAGACAGTTCAATTACAATACCGCTAATATAATTGTAAACAACCTTTAGCCAACTGGAAGTTGAAAGCAGTACAGCGGCCTGTACTTTTTTCCTTTAAAAAAATCATTTCTGGCACAGCCACTCCAAAAAAAGCACTTCCCCTACAGTTTCTATCTAGTGACCACCCCCCATTCGCTAGGGTCATATTCAAAATGATGGCTTGCAATCTTGTGGCATGGAGCCAGACACTATACCTGCATCTAAAGCGGGGGTGGTGGTGAAAAACGGGGGAGTTGAACACCTCCAAATACTTTACAGGGCAAAACAGTGCAGAGCCTGGCAGCCAAACTATTAATTCTATTCCTTAAGGGCACATTGTTGCCCAGGTTGGCTACAAGAAACCGCCAGCAAGATTTGGATGCTGCCATCTCCCCTTCCTCCCCAGGGCAAGGGGAATGCTCTGGGATGGAGTCCCAACCCTCCACCCCCCTGCTTACATGGAAGATTTGGTTAACAGAACAAGAACAACTGAATATAATTTAGAGAACTCTCAGCAAAATGTTTCCTCCAGAAAGTCAATGTTAGTATTTACACAGCTGGTACAAGGTGAATGAAATGTTTTGAACCAGATGCCACTCTTCGAGATGGGCATGAACTACCAGTTCATTGATCCGCTTGATAGGGTGTCTGGTGTTTCAAAGCCCCGCCTCCTCCGGCCGGCACCCACTCAGCAGCAGCGCCTGGAGGAGGCGGGGCAGGGAAGCAAGGTCGATGCCTCTGAGTGGGCGCCTGCTAGAGGAGTCAGGGCTGGGAAGCGCCGAACATCTGTTCAGCTGATAAATGAACTAGCACGAATCACCGGTTTGTGCCCATCTCTAACCGCTATTAAATAAACTCAGAAATGTTTCGAGTGTACAATTTTATTCATGGGGTTCTACTGGACATTTTCATGTTTATTTATGAACAACAACAACAAAAATCCCTAATGCAAATTGTTGAAAAAGCTGTGAAGAGCACAGGGCATGTTTTACATTTGCACTGTGAGGGAGATGTTATACGTTCCATGCAATAGCAGTTGCACACTTTGTGAGTCCGTGTGAAAATGGTACCCAACATTTTTGGCCAAGGCGCTGCACATCCCCTTGTGCAATGGTGGCATCTAGCATAACCATGCCAACAAGATTTTTAACTCCGTTCACTCTGTTGCTTGGGCCAGCATTGCTGGATACAAAAACTGTGAGCACGAGGTGAAAATGAGATATGAACAGGCCAGAAGCTGTGTGTGTTTAGTGCAGACTGTAAGTTAAAGGATGAAGTACAGATAGAAATTATACTGCAATGTGGTCTGCAGAACATTTGAAAATATCTGGGGTTTATGCATCATTATGATTGCAATGGGAAGGTCATAGCTCTTACTGCACTTTGGATCATCATTCCATTAAAATCAAAAATAACTAGTGTACAATACTGTAAAAAGCACTTAATATCAAAATACACTTTCATCTCGAGAGCCAAAGCTGCCATCTCTCTAAGAGGCTGCGTCCTGCATGACTTTCCCTGCTGGAAGATTGCAGCTAGTAAATGCAATAAATTACACATAGTTAAAATGAATGAGTAGAAAATAATCTCTAGGAGTCAAAAACCTTGCTGATTATTTGACACTGTGAAAACCTTACACGGGCAAAACCTCTGAAATCAAACATTTCTAGTGAGTTACTATAAAATCCCAAGTCTTTTTTTTTTTTTTAAAGATACATGTACTGGTCCAAACCGGTCTGAAAGACTGAAAATTGGTTGGAAAATGAGGATCAGCTGAATTAATTCACTAGAATATTCACTAAAACAACTTCCACAGGTAAGCGATTCCAGCTTGTGTGGGGCTACACTAAATATTGGTTTTGGATAAACCCGGAGAGTACATTAAAGCCAGAAGCCCTTGAAAAGTCATTTTCCACATTTAATTACATGCATCCAGTTTATGTCTGTGCCAGTACATGTCCAAGATTTGGTCTAAAACATTTCTTTCACTTGCAACATTTAATCCATACAAAGTTAGTGGTTACAAATTGCAAACATGTATGTAAAAAAAGAGTCTTCTTTTTTAAAAAAAATCATGTTTAGTTTTGACAGAACAAGTATATCCTTTTTTTTTTTGAAGCAAGCATTATTTTAAAAAATGTTTTTTTTTTCCTTACATTCTTGGCACAATATTAACAAACACGAGAGACACTTACAGGGAGGAAGGGCTGGTTTTCTAGAATTTGACACGGCCTGACCCACAAAAGGACTTTGTGTCCGTTGTGAACCCCTTCCCCTCAGGGGAACAAGGACCACAACTTGGCAAAAACTCGGAAGGAGGTGCCCAAGCGCTGCGTTTCCAAATATTTTTACGACCAGAAGTGGCAAGCTCTGTGAAAGGAAGTTCATGTTGGCATTAACCAATCATCATCATTATTTTTGCTGTTATTGCTCCTGTAACAGACAAAAAAATTCCCATCACGGCAGTGACAGAAAGAGGGACATAAGAGTGCCTTTATGAGTGTTCCACCGTAAAAAGCATTTGGGAGCCGGGCAGGGATTGTACAATCTTTTTTTTCTTGCTCTTGTTGTGGCCATCTCCCTTCAGAAATAAGCCCTGAACGTCACATGTCAAATTACGCAGTGATTTTTTAAAATATCGTTTGCTCATCATTTCAGGGTAAGGGGGCAGTCCTGAAAGACGCAGACCATCAGGCCGTGATTCTCACGCTTCTTAAGCGCCCTTAACACGGCAATTGCTCTCTCGAACGCCTGCAAGGCCCAGCGTCTGAGCTTTTCAACACAAAAGAAAACTGAGCCGGGTTTCTCAAAGCAGTCCAACATTTGCATTTTGTACGTCTTGCAAAGGAACGAGAGAGAGAGAGAAAATCTGCAGCACTGTTGAAATTTTGTACTTACAACGTTTAAAATATTTACACACGTGCTCCCCTGGTTTTTCCTCGGACTGGGCCTCCCGCTTTTGCTTCTTCGCTTTCCTCCGGTCGCTCCCTCGTCCACAACAAGGGACGCAAGCTAAGGTCACGGAGACGAAGGGGTTCAAGAATACAAATTCCAGTTCTTAAAGTGCAGCACAGTAACTGATGAACCACTCACAAAATGTGGACGCCCCACGTCTTAAATAAAGGGCAAGAAGAGGAGGAGGAAAAGTTTCCCAGATGCGCTGCCGGCTGCCGACGGGAGGTTTTCTGAGACATGAAGGGAACTCTAGCTAGAGTCAGAAGCGATGCTGCCGTTATCTGTACATACGAGGCTGTCTAAAGGAAGTGCAGCTACTGCCATCCACTTCTCCATAGCGTACGATTTTTCTTGGACTAGAGGGAGACGCCAGGTCTCTGCCAAAGCAGACTTCTATGGGGCTAGACGACACTCCGCTATAACGCCAACTGACTAGTTTTCCTGTTAATGGCCTACATTTAAAGTTGATTCACAGCATTTAAAACTCACAGTACAAACTTTTGTGAATTAGAAGAAGCTAGTTTAGCATGACCGAAGCGTTCCGCTTTTGCGCGAGACTGGCGTTGGTGATAATGCGAGATTTTTTTTTCTTGTCACAATATTTATTGTGTCAGGCACCCATGAAGAGTATCTGAAAAAGTTTATTGCTCAGCTTCGTTAAGTAGTGCCATAATTACATCAACCAAAGAGGGGTGGGGTTTTTTTTGGGGGGGGGAAATAAATAGACGTCCTATGCCCTCCACTTGCTTCCTCAAGGCTAGCTGTTGGATGGAGGCGTTGCCAATGACTCCCAAGTCAGCTCTTTCTTAATAAGGAAAGCCAAAAATTTTCTTGTCATGCTTCGCTGACCATCAGCTTCACCAACACTTAAAACTTTCCACTGAAAACAGTCGTACACTATCAAAAACCAAACAAGATTTCATACCATAGTGACTGTTATAACAAGAATCTCTAAAGCACGGCAAGTTAAAGTCATTTCTGTTGTACGGGGAGCAGATATGTGCCCTGGCGAAGACTGCAGTTTAAAAGTTCAACCTTCTTTCTACCAATATTTGGTTGTCGAGGTGTCTTGCTGCTTTGGCAGATCTACATAAACTGTATCTGAAACGGAAGAAATCAGATTGGATTAACGCCATTAACAAGCAGAACTCTATTAACACAAGCCCGCCCAGGTATCTAATTTCGAGTGAGAGTGAAATATATAAGAACCTTCGGGCAATTATAACCGCACATTATCAAGTCTGAAACCTGTGACTTTATAAATGCTAGCAGAATACGTACTTCTTAAGCTGCAACTTAGTCTTTCTGTTATGAGACAAACCAATTCCCCCCCCCTTACTTTAAAGCAAAATGAAAATCTCCCATTCAATAAATAATACAAATAGCCAGAGTTTAGAGCTGGGCAGCTATGTAGCCATTATTGAAGGAACTTACTACTACTGGTTGAAAAGCCATTTTAAATTAACATATTTTGAGTTATCCTGATAGATCATCCTAATCCAAGATTATGCCAAAAAAAAAAAAGCCCACTGGAATTGAGGGACACTTCCTTAAGAGTGGGGCTATATTTCATCATCTGATGCCCTCCCTCTTATCTCCTCCTGACTCTTGGTGGCCATCACCTGCATCAGTATTCACACTCCCATCATATTATCTGTCAACTTAGCCCTTTTCCTCTGGTTCCCTCATAATTCATATTTTTTTAAAAAAAAATGCATATAAACACTGTGAATCTCTACCTACCCCATATCCTGCCCTTCTACCTTCCATTTCCCTAATTTTCTTCCATTTCCTCTCTCAGCGTTTTGCAGTATGAATCCTGTCCTTTGTATACTGGCTGCTAGAAGGCTAAGAGTTGCAGCACCTAAACATTTCCGAAGCAGGGCTGGTATTTAGTTCACCCCTACCCTATATCTGGAGACTGAATAAAGTGCTCTCTCGGAAAGCTCTAACAAAATTCCATACAAAGGGTTATCATCGCAGGAAGCTAGGTGGGAAAGCTAGACAGGAGGGCTATGTCATCCATCTACAAGGAAGTAAGACCAAAGGTTGCTTGATCCCACTATTCTTCTGGCACCCGAGGAAAGCTACCTACCTATGCATAGGGCAGCCTTCTCCACTGTGGGAATATGTACTCCCTATCATTTTCTACACACTGAATAAGAACACATTAATTCCTCGTTAGCTTACAAAAAAAGGGAATCAATCTCCCGCAAAAGAGAATGCATAAAGTGCTTTAGCTAAGTGCCACCAAGCCAACGGAAAATGCAGAGCTTCTGATAAGCAGAAATCGAAAGTATTTCATGTACCTATTAAGAAAGCACTAACCTGTGTTCCAGAGATGGGTGCAAAGGGGTTTGTCGGCCTTAGACCTGTTTGGGTATAAATCATAGGCTGGGGTGCCATAATAGGCGTAGTTCCAATCTGAGCAGGTACCTACATGATTGAACGAGGAAATCCCTTTATTACTCTTTCAGCTTGAAAAAGGACACATCCACCCCAAACATAAATACAGTAGTCTTCAACTCATATGCCTAATGCTCAGATAAACTGGTAGCCAAACCCCAGTTTAACTTGGCATATCAAGGGCTAGAACAGGCAATTCCTGAGTTCTCCAGAGAGCAGTTTGCAGGTTATATTACATGCAAAGTTACCATATTCCACTTTAGACCACCAGGCTGCAAGTGTCTGTTCTGATAGCCACAGACACTTGCAGGGCGGGTTCTTTCTCACCTTGAAACCTGGGATTCTTTCCAACAAGAGATCCCAAGGATTGAACCAAGAACCTTCTGGGTGCAAAGCACGGGCTCTACCACTGAGCTACACTTCTTGAAAAATGTATCAGTCACAAGGATATATATCCTCAATATATCAGTTCTCTTTGGATTCTGTATATAATAAGTAGGGATTATGCCTCAACCATGAACTATGGATACCTTGATTTTTGCTTTACAAAGTGATTCCGAAGGCATCAAAAATAACAGAACAACAAAACCAGGTCGATAAAATCAGTAAGAACGAAACACGACTAAAGCAGACCAGCTAGCATCAGACCTCCTGTCTTAAATATTGAGGACATTAGTCTCAAAACAATTTTTAAAATGCAGACAAGAAATATGATTGCTATGAAATACACTGAAATAACAATTACTTTTTCTTAATTTTGTTTCTGCTCATTTTTTGCTTACAGTCAAAGTGACCGGCAATCAGGCATTTGTTTGCTTCCGGAAAGAGACGTGGCGGAGAGAAACAAGCTTCCCCAAAGGACGTCACCCACTTATAAGGGTGCTGTCCTACAGAAAGAGGCACCCTCTCGTTACGTAATTAAGAGGGAACCTTGCCTCCCAATTAGAATTTAGTGGGATCAATTAGGGCAAAATGAAATTGCCTCAGAGACTGGCCCCAACGCCAAGCGACACCTGAGGATCTTCAGACCATGCAGTAATGGGGGGAAAAATCAATAGCAGGACAACTGAAGACTCATTGGTGATATGATTTTACTGGCTCTTTTGGCATGTAAACCAGTGGTTCTTAAGCTTGGGTTACTCAGGTGTTTTTAGACTGCAACTCCCAGAAGTCTTCAACATCAGCTGTGCTGGCTGGGGTTTCTGGGAGTTGCAGTTCAAAAACACCAGAGTAACCCAAGGTTAAGAACCACTGATGTAAAGCATTCAAAACACAACTCCTCTACAAATTCAACATACTTACCATTCCATACATAGGCACTTGAGGTGTATTCACCGGATAGGTTACTGGAGCAGGTACCTTTAATTGAAAGGAAGGAACAGAAGGCAGCGTGTAAGGTTTGGCTACAAACTCCACTGGGAATGCTGAAAAAAGCCATTCAAAAGGCATCGTATTTTTGTAGAGCACGTAAAATAGATGCCAAGCTCGTAGGAAAATAACTTACATATCCAGGAAAAGGGACTCCATTCTGGCACAGCAAAAAGGAGCAAGGACAGACAATTACTGGGAGTGGCAGGAGATCAGAACAAGAGTGACTTTCAGTGAGGAACAAGACGAGCTAGTCTTGAACTTAACTGTGTTCAGTCAAACCCACCATGACTAGAGCTACAGTTTCACTGAGAAGGGACACAGCAGGATTTACTGAAGCCACCAAGGCAGTTGTGTTATTTGGATGATCTTTGGGAGACAAAAAGATCTCTCTCTCTCTCTCTCCACACATGAGAAAGGATTGGGGTCGTCCAGAAGATACGAACCCTCTTCAGGGATTTTTAACTCATGTGGGGAGCACACAGGAGCATGTGGGCCCAGCAGCCCTGTCTGCAGTTCATTTCTAACATATAGAAATGGCAGACTGTACAAACGACGGTCTGAAAAGGAAGAGTCTCGTTTACCCATGTAGGCTCTCCAGATGAACTAGAACCCCAGTTCTGCTGTACTCAGATTCAGGTGGAGAGAGCCTACACGGACTGAAACATCATCCAGCGAAAATCGCCCATAGGAAACACCGTTTTGCGAAGTGCTATAGCGAACGCAAAAACTCATTGTATAGCAAAAAAACGTTCTGCGACATAATCGTCTAGCGGGAAACAACTGTATGTGAATCAGAGCAAAGGAGGAGAGGAGGTGGGTAGGCAGCATGAGGTGTTCAGAAGAAGTTAAGAATTCTACTGGCTAAGAACTCTACAAGTTCCTTGTTTAAACCTAAAAAATTATTTGGGTCCTGGCCAGTATCTTAAGCATTCAAAGACACTGAAAATATACTGAATTTCAGCCTAAGAACACTGAAGCAATTATCCAGAAGTTCGGCCAGTTATTGGATACATCAACAGATGCACCTCGAGCACCAAAATGCACCAACGAATTTTATGGTTTAATCTTTTGACAGTCCCTAAGGTCATACCAACACTTTAACTAGAAATTCCTTACATAAAATGGAGTATTTATGAAACTGCTTGAAAGATTATTAAAAACCAGAGAAAAGAGAACAAACACCAACACACAAATTCAAGTCCAGATTTCTGAACACTGAAGATGTTACCATCTGTGGAGCAGGAGGAATCGGGACAGTATTCCATGTTGTTGAGGTGCTTGTTTTTGCCTGCCAGTTGGTTCCGCCAGTAAGTTTCTTCTCTGTAGGCTGATTCCACTGCATATCAGACCTAAAAGTGAATTTACAGTTCAGCTTCTGCATATAAGGAACAGCTAAATCCTACAGCAATATACTGAACTACTCTCTTAACCACTAATCTCATCTGGCTGCCACTTTCATCGCTATGGATTTTGAAAAATATTACACGTAGCACTTGCTGACACTGTGTCTCCTTTAATTACTAACAGTACATCCCAGGTTGCTTTAGAAAGTGCCTACGTCAGTAAATTAAGAGAATTAAAATGATCCTTGCAGCAAAGGAAGCACATTTTTCTCCAAACATTGTACTGGCACTGGGATGACTGCTAAATCAGCTGATAGATCAGCTGACTTCCCACATCAGAAGACATTCTTGGAAAGTGGCTCTGAGGGGCCTCTAAGAGTTTTAAAACGCGGAGGCTCTACCGCAAAACCAAAAGGAAAAATAATAATAATTATTAGAGCGGTTATAATCTGAATGAACTGAGAACATCCTATGGAAAGGACACAAATTCTCATGCATGATGCCAGTCGTAACATGTCCTTTCAGATTTAAAAAAAAGAGATGCCTATCACTATGATACATGAAAGAGGCAGGTTGATGTGCTCTTTTCAAAGGCATCGAGCCATCTCCTATGGAGCTTTTGCTGAGTGGGAAATCCCAGCAACAGAGAAAACTGCCACTTGGAGCCCTTGCGCCAACATTGACCTTCATGAAGAAGGCTTGCCCTCTGCCTGTGCAACAGCCACGCTTTGCACAAATGCTGTTGTGATCCTGGGTGACTAGGCTAGTAGGGTTTTCTGCCTGGATGAGGCACACAGGGACCACCATGTTTTGAACTCATCAAAATTACATTCTACACATCTTCCACTATGGAACTTCTTTTATATATTTTATTTTTCTAAGCAAACGGGAAGCGGCATGACAAGTTTTGCCTCTCATTTTCTATATCCATGTACTTTTTTAAAAAAACAACAAACCCACCTTTTCTTTATTGTAAGATCTGGGCAGTTTTATATGGTGTATTTGGGAAGGCTTTCACGGTCGGGATCTGATGGTTGTTGTGGGTTTTTCGGGCTCTTTGGCCGTGTTCTGAAGGTTGTTCTTTCTAATGTTTTGCCAGTCTCTGTGGCCAGCATCTTCAGAGGACAGGAGTAGCATTTTGTGTTCTGGTGCAGTTTGCTTTGGGAGTTGAGTATTTATAGCTGTTGGATCAGCTCTGTCCTTTTCAGGAGATGGGTGATTATGGTGATCAGTGTGTTTTTGTTGTGTGTGTATTGTTGTGATAAGGAGGAGAGAACGAGAGATCACCATAATCACCCGGTCTCCTGAAAAGGACAAAAAAGCTGATCCCACAGCTATAAATACTCAACTATCCAAAGCAAACTGCACCAGAACACAAAGTTCTGACTCCTGTCCTCTGAAGATACTGGCCATAGAGACTGGTGAAATGTTAGGAAGAACAACCTTCAGAACACAGCCAAAGAGCCCGAAAAACCCACAACCACCCGTTTTATGTGGTCCTTAGAAGAAGAAAGATGTGTTGTGAATAGAGGTGAGCATGGACTGCCAGTTTGTTGATCAGCCAAACAAGCATCCAACACTTCGCAGCCCTGCTTCCGTTGGCAGGCACCCACTCAGAGGCAGCGCCACTTACCGCTGCCTTTGAGTGAATGCCCACCAGAAGAGGCAGGGCTGGGAAGCACCAAATACCAGTTCAGCCGATAAACAAACCAGCACAAACTGCCAAGCCAGCGGTTTGGGCCAATCTCTAGTCGTGAAAGGAGCAAGACATGGCCGAGTCAAAACTCTTAAAACAGTTCTTTGAACCTTGTATCATTTCATAATAGCATGTTACAGAGTTTTGTTTTGTCTGATACCTTAACAAACAGAATGTGAGATAAGGAAAGTTTTGCAACATATACGTGGTCATTTTGAAATTTAAAATAAGTGGTTACAGAAAGAGAACTCACTTTTTGGATGGGGTTCCACCAAAGCCAAGATCTGTAACAGAATACACCAGAAGCATTTAATAAAGAACTGGGACTGCTTTAAATAATAAATATGGTGAAATATGTTTTATAAAAGGCACAGCACTTACTTCCCACTAGATTAGCGAGTGAAGAGTCTAAGTCGTTGGCTAGGATCTTCCCAGTTTGCTGAGCCCCCCTCTGATTCTGTGCTGGTACAGCCGGTTGTAATACATCATCTGTAAAGACTGAGAAGAAAGGCAAAAAGGGAAGAACAAAAATGCAAAATATGGTATTATGCTAAACTATAATTCAATTAAAACAAGAAGCAGAAAACAGCCAAGCACTCTATGCATTAAAAAAACACACACACTGCATATGCAGAAGTCTGCATACATCCACAGATGCAAGCATTCATCAGAATCCATAGAATGAAATGCCTAGATGTATAATTCTGCAAAATCAGGATGAGTTATTTTGAGCCATTAGCCTTTTAAAAGCCGATCATTCAATGTGCAGCCTTCATTTTGAAGGAGCTTCAAGATGTGACAAAATATAGGTTACACACTACATTATTCTTGGGGGGTGGGCAGGGGGAGAGATAACATATAACATTTTTAATGAGCTATTGGAATGTAACATTTGAACTTGAAAAAGGATGGAATAGCAATTTTGGGAAGTTAATTTAAACTCCAACTGAAAGCAAACAAAATCTTTTAGACAAAAGTCTTGGCATCTCTTGAGCCCAAGACTGTGAGCTGTCCTTGCCCTGAAGATGTAACAAAATAAAACAAGTGAATATTTCTAAAACTCTGGAAGAGGGGCCATGTAAACAGGAAATATTTGTTTTTCCTGGCTGGCACAGGAAACAGGTTCTGTCTTTCAGAACTCTGATGAGAAACATTCACAAATTGTTGCAAAAACCCACAGAGTTATTTGAAAGGATAATCGAACACAGCGTAACCTTATGCACAGTATAAACTTTGCAATAGGATTTCAGCCAATAAATGTCAAGCTTATAGAAGCACGTTTCAACTTACCCATTGGAATCCACGACCCAGCAGGCCACATTGAAAATCATACCCAAAAGATAAAGAGAGAAAGATAGTCATAACATGCATTAAATGGGGAGGACCCAAAAGTGGTTTTTAAAAATAGACCACTTGAACAGATGTATTCTAAGCAGCTAAAAGATGACACAAACCCAGAATTACAAACTAGAAACGTGAGTCCATTTAAAAATAAATCAGCTGCTGAATGATAAATCAACACATGTAGCACATTGATTCAATAAGTCTATTGCAGTTGAAAGTAGCAATTGAACTTGCCTTGATGACGAATGGTATTTTACATACTAGCCAAACAAAGCACATGTGCCAAATTTCTCCCATGTATATATGGCATAAGAAGACAGCTGATGAGAGCTGAGTAAGTAGCAAACAGAGATAAAGAGGGACTGGTCCATCCTCTCTCCTCTCCTCAGTGTCTACAAATATCTAATGCACTCTCCAAGAACATCTAGCAGTGTTGGTCTCTGAGCTATGCCTACTCACAACATTAGATGGTCTTTACGTAACAGCTGTACAGTATTTACAGGAAGAAAACCACGACTAAATGGCAACTGGCAAGTGATAAGGGGGAATCGGCCAGCCTGCAACCATATCACTCTTCATCTATTTATTGGATTCGCTGCTGGTAAAATCCTTAGATTACAAAGTCTCAACTCAGTCCAAGAGTCTCCCAACCAACATGGCCCCTGGCCATGCTAGCTAAGGGATTCTGGGAGACCACAGGCCAAAATCATAATTTTTCCAAGTTCTGGAGTTACATCCCTAGAAAGCTATGGGTAAATACTGGCTTACACACATGCATGTACACCACAGAAAATGTGATTAAGTAACTTTACCCGATGCAACTCTAAACTCATGTCCTGCTGACTTGCCACCAAATACAGCATCAAAATCCACACTGATTGTAGAAGAGGCAGTTTTCTGTGACGCTGAGGGAACAGGATACCCTGCAAATGTTTGTAAAGTTGTTAAAGTAAAAATAATTAAGCCTAGAACTTTATGAGCAGTAACATATAATCTTCATGAAAGACAACAGAGCTAAACTTAAGAAGGGACCATACAGCATCGAGTGAATTGCAGCGAACAATATTCACTCTCCTTCCCATCAGCTTAAAATAAATGCATGGGCAAAACCTTACATTAAATGCAAAAGACATTTCCATAGGTATTTCTCTCTTCATCTTAAAATTAAAACTGGTAATAACAAGTCTCCTCTTTAATTAGAACTTGCAGTTCAGTTTTCAGGTGTAATTAGAGAAATTAAGATTAAAAACAGAAGATTAAACGAAGTCGTTACGAAGGCCAGAATCCTGTCGCTTTTTACTGCACATGAAAGGAAAAGCATAGAAGCTGCCACAGCCAACAGGCAAACCGCGTTGCATGCCGGTTTTATGCTCAGTCGCCCAATGGGCAACTTGTCCATCACAATCTTGTCCTTTCACAATCTTGCTTCCATATACGGTAAAAAGCCACCGGGTTCTGGCCTAGAAGCAACAGGGCAGTGTCCCTTTGTAACTAAATTGGAGGATGTTTTACCGCTGAACAGTTCCGTGGTTTGTGTGGAGGCAAAGGAAGAGGCTACAAAAGGGGTGGTACTTTTCACAGCTTCTTCCACTGGCTTCATATCAAAGAGGTCAAGATGCAGCGGAGACCCAACACAGCCATTTGTGGATGAGAAAGGCCCTTGTAGATGATGGGGTAAGAAAAAGAGAGCAAAGGCAGAACGTAAGTAGCAATCAGGAAGAGAACACTCCCAGCGTGGAGAGCTCAAAGAAGCAGAATTACAAGGACTGGATCTATTTTGCACAAGGTCGCTTTTCAGTGGTCTCATGCTAGTTAGTTTTACCAATGACCACAACAGTCTGGTCTTCTATGCAAGAGACCCACAACTTTCTTCATTTCAAGATCCTGTTACAATGGTCTTTCAGCCCAGTGTATGCCACATTTAAAGGACCCCAATTTGAGTCAACGGAATCTAAGGAGGAGTTGATTCACTAAATCCCCATTAATTCAATGGGACTACTCTACACCCAAGGGTGTGAACCACTGCCTAGTCCACAGCACACCAAGCCACAGATCACGTGAAGAAGATTCTGACTGGCAGTCAAGGATGAACCTACATCAGCAGAATGTTTTTGTTCCTATCTAGGTGTTGGATGTATTATTTGAAAGTTAATAAAATGAAGCAACAGATGTGCTCATCATAAGCCGAAGCTGAATTTCTCACAACAAAACTTTTTGTAGTCTCATTTCCACTTGCAGGTTGTTCAGCTTATTTATTTAAAATAGTTTTGCCCCACCTTTCTCCTTAAAAGGACTCAAGGCAGCTTACAACAATTAAAAGACAGTGTTTAAAATCTAAAAACAGTGAGTACAAAATATTTAAAATATTTAAAAAGAATTAAGCAAGTATTATAATGGTCAACAAATTCTTACAAGAATAGCTATTTTAAGAATAAAAAAACTGTACGAATGGAAACATGACTAGGGGTTATCTAGCCCAGCCCACCAACACAGCAAGTCTATCGCTAAAGATACACTTTTGTAATAGAATAAATTAAACTTAGAATCTGATATCTGGAATCAAACAAATAGGTAGCAAAGAAAGTAACAGGGTGAAAGGACGACTTTCTGGTTTCATAAGAAACGGCTAAAAAGACAAAGTGTTCTTAAAGGCTGAAGCACTATCTGAGCAGCCGGAATGATGATATTGCCTGGGACCGGCTGCTTCTTCCTTCTGCAATTTTGGACGGCACATGGGTCATGCATCCTGGAATCTTTCCCATTGTGCAGGCAGACCTAACACAACAGGATTTTGACCACTGTCTCACATACTGGGGGATACTTAGAGCAACGCTCATAAGATTACAAAGGAGGAGATTGTATATCTTTTGGGCTTTGAGCTGCAGAGCAACCATCACACACCATACTTATATCAGAGGTGTTCCTCCTGTCTAACCTCTTATGCCTCTTTGGCTTAAGACACCTTTCTATTGGCAACACACGCAGCCATCATTCCACCCCCATTAAGAGAGCCTCTCTGAGGTTCTAGTGTGGCCTCCAACGTCTCCCCCCAAAGTTTTAGCCAGGTAAGTTCTATTGTTTTAAAAGAAAGTAGAGAATTCATTTTTCAAGCATTCTTTGGAATGACAGCCAACACCCATGAACGTGGGAAAGTATTTTGCATGTGCTTGCTCAATGGCACCATGCAAGGCAGACACCCTTGTTCCTTCAGCTGGCTCCCTGATAGCTTTAGTAGGTGATGTCAGTTTATTCCCTGGAGGAGCCACTCTGACTGGCTGCTACGGTCACAGAATTCATCTCATAGCTGGCAGCTCATGGCGTTGAGCAGCCTTGAGCACGTGACGGCTAGTTGATAACGCTGCATGGGTTGGTCAGGCTCCCAAAGGATAAACACAGGCCCTTTGCTGCAGGAGTTCCAGCATCAGAACTTGAGGGTTTCCACATGGGCTGAACCACCAGCCGTTCAGGTGCCCAAGACCCTTGGCTATTCGCTGGATCCGAAGGGGCTGTGGGTGGGTTGTCATTTCAGTGGACTGAAGAGGAAGTGGTTTGCTCCCTGACAACGGGTTTATACACTTCATATGCACAGATGTTGACCTCAGCAACGTGAAACAGAAAAGCAACACGAATCCAGTCGACCTAACACAGCCTCTTACCTCTGCTGCCTAATTATGCAATATTCTCTGGCTACGCAAAACAAGTTTATAACTAGCTAATCTCCATCTCATGTACTTGTGTGTTTCATGATTCCTATTTTTATGTACTCCCAGCCAAGACGGCTTGTTGTAGTTTAATGCCTTTATTCAAACGAGTCAGGGGAAAAAAAAATAATTCAGCTTCGCCAAATGAGGGTATATAAACAGAAATGTGAATACAGAAGATTTCAGCACGTTCCGGAGAAAAGCCTCGCGAGTGCAGCAACAGGTGTTAACCTTTTTGCTCTGCGCTGTTCTGCCAGATCGCTGAATGAAGGCAAGATTCATGACAAAAGAGATTGCTTGTGTATTTAGTGCAGTCTGATTTAATTTAAAAGGCTACAGCTTATTGAGGACAGAATTCCAAGGTTCTGTTGAGCCTCAACACCAAGCTTACCTCCCCAGGCACTGCTTACAGACGTTGCTATGGCTGGAGTACTCTGTACTGTAGGAACAAACGCTGGCTGAAGGTCAAAGAGATCCGTAGAAAGGTTGGGCATGCTGAGGGTTTTAAGAAGAACATAACTTCAAATATTGACATTCACTAGTCTATATATTAAATTATCATTATTTAATTATTTCTTATGAGCCAAATAACCAAATTCGACCCGATCTTTATGTAAAGCATGAAGATGTGTCTGCAAACGGCTTCATTTCCATTCACCGGGATGAAGCCCTTAGCTCTCTGGAACTGAAACCACAGCACAGGTGGAGGGATGATTGTACAAAAGCAGGTATTTCAGAGCTATATACAGTAATTTTCTCTAGAGTTTGCATAATACCAGACAGCACAGAGTCAGATAAAAAGTTAAGTCTTTCCCATTTGTAAATTGATTTTTAAGAGACCTGTTCAGAGGAAAACAGATTAATTAGGTGATAAAAATCTCATGCAAGGAAATAAATCCATGTATCCCTATCAGGGGAAGCAATGATCTAATCCTCATTATTCAATTTGTTGATTACAACGCTAGCAGGAAAAGAAAAGGAGGACAGAATTACTTTTGTTTGCAGGACTATTGTTACAGTTCTGTTCTGCAACCCACAAATGAGATTCTACAGGGACTTATTCCAGAACAGGGCTTGCTGACCTCCACAAGTGTTACAACACATTCTGGGTTTCCACTTGTAAACAAATACATCTTGAAAAGTGAAAAAGAAAATTAAAAAAACCTCCTATTGACTTTTCTCAGCTGGTAACCTTTAATTCAGGGTAGTTTTTCAATCCCAAACATTTCAGCATGAAGAATAGAACTCTAAGTAGAGATGGGCACGAACTACTGGCTTGGCAGTTTGTGCTGGTTCACTGATCCGCTGAACATTGATCCATCTGGCACTTCAAAGCCCTGTCTCCTCCAGCAGGCGCCCACTCAGAGGTAGCGCCCAGAGGAGGCGGGGCAGGGAAGCCAGACCGCTGCCTCTGAGCGGGCGCCTGCCGGAGGAGGCGGGGCTTTGAAGCGCCAAACAACTGTTGAGCTGAGAAATGAATGGGTGGTTCATGCCCATGTCTAGCTCTGGCGATAGGTTCCTTGTCTCATCTGCTCTGGTGCTGTAAAAACTCTTACCTATTGGTGGTGGGTGCAGGCGTTGCAAAGATGTCAACAGTGGCATTGGTGTTCACGCTTTTCCCTGATAAAGTGCTTGGCGAGGCAGATGTGGAAGTAGAATTTGACACCACAGAAATCTCTCTCAGTCGCTGTTCCTGCCACATAAATAGTTGTGCAAGAAAGCATTTAATAAGAAATTGCAGGAGCAGCATCATTTCCATTACTGAGACTATATGAAAATGGAACTGAAACTTAACGAACTTGCAGAAATTAACCCACATCCTCATTCTGGAACCAGCCAACAAATCTCATTTATAACTTTTTTCCAGGAAAATCAGTAGTAGACAATTTCAGCTGAATCTCATGACCCAGTCAAAGCCCGAACACATTCAAACCTCCTTGATCTGGATCGAAAAGAACAAAGAAGGCTCTCTCTCTCTATCTCTGCAGAATTCAAGGAGGGTCGGACAGACTTAGCTGCAACCTCCATCCCCAAATCTTTAAAACAAGCAAGAATATGCAGTCAGTGCGGTGTTAGAAATGAACAAAACTACACCTACACCAGATGGATGAAACCAGCCATTCCCAACACACATAATATGTCTCACCTTCTGAAGATACAAGACATATTTTAAAACTGCAAAGGAAAACAGCTTGCAGAAGCACGGTGCGGTTTAATGATTAAAGGGAGGTTTAGTCTTTTCCGCAGACCTACTGAAAGAGAGTTGCCAAAACTATGTATACAATTTATGCTTCACGCTCCAAAAAAGAAACCGTACCTTTAGAGCTTGCAGCCTGGCCTGCTCCTCCTCCAAGGCCTGCTGTTTCTCTCTTTCATCCATTTTACTGAAGGACATTCCTGTGTTGGCAAGCGTGGAAACCGCACTGGACAGAGTGCTGGCCCTGGAATTTTCAGAAGGCACGCAACATGCACACTTAACATCTCTGAGCTTAAACAAATTCCCATCTTTTCCCAGAGAAGCCAAATGTTTCCTTTGAGAGTCCGGCGAGGCCTGAATTCAAGCCCCGCACCTTGAGACTTCTCCAAGCATAGCAAAGATAGTAGGAAGTCACAAAAGCTTCCAAACCTGTCCACAGTTTTCTGGGAAAACAGTGGACTACAATGGAAAGGGGCTCGAATCCAAGGAAATAAGCACAGGATTGTGCTTTGGGCTGCCACAAAAAGCTTCACAGTGAAGAAGATATTAAAAACTGGTTAAAAACTCAGAAAATGTAAAAGAAAAATCTGGATCTAGTGAAACCGGAGTTTTCTAGAGTTATCACTAGATCCAAGTTGTTTGCTCACACAAAGTAAAGAGAAATACAGATT
The DNA here is from genome assembly GCF_051106095.1 of Pogona vitticeps. NCBI lineage: Eukaryota > Metazoa > Chordata > Lepidosauria > Squamata > Agamidae > Pogona > Pogona vitticeps. The sequence goes on along the minus strand of NC_135793.1, from coordinate 4,158,809 downwards.
TCTGAAGTGTCTTCAACTCACAGGATGGCCATCTGAAAAGTCATGTGCAAGCTCATATCATCTAACATAAAAAGTGGATGATAACAGGGGATTCTGTTCAAAATTCACCAGGGACTGGGGAAAGGAGGAAAAAGGCCAGGCCTAAATTTTCCCCATGCCAGCCTCTGATTACCCCTGCTTCTTTCCCCTTCTCTTAAAATCAGATCACAGGAGCAGGTACTTTGAGACTCTGTGTGTGTGTGGGGGGGGGGGGAGTTGCAATGCAGTGAATCCTTGGCACCTCTGACATTGTCGGATGGATGCCATCCCTCGCTCTAGCACCAGCGTCTCTTCTTCCTGGCACAGAGACAGGGAGTAGGAGGGCTAAGGTTCTGGCGATGGCTGTTACTAACAGAGATGAACGCCTCTGCTATGTGAGGTCAATTGAGACACGTGAAGAGAATGAGAGAGAGAGAGAGATATCTTTCCCCCAGACAGACATCTTTGCCACGGCAAGAATCCATACCTAAATTGCCATCCAAGGGCAACTTACCTGCTGGCAGCTGAAACCTCCTTGGTTTTCTTTCCTTCCAGAGAAGCCAAATGTTGCTCCAGTGCTTCAAGCAGACTGCTGGGAGCCTAAAGTTAAAATTCCCATCAAACGTGTGTTGGATCAGAAGCATTATAACTTTCAAGAAAGAATTTTCTCTGCTCCAAATTCCAGAGAGATGACTTGTCATCACAGCAAGGTGCTCAGAAAGAATAACGGCCTCCATTCCCATTTTCCACGATGCTCCCACAACTACTACCTACCACCCTATGCTGCCACTACATATATTAGGAACATACAAAGCGATCTTCTGCCCAGGTCAAGAGAGGGTTCCATGAAGCCCAGTCTCTTTCACTTCCACTGGACGCAGCTTCGCCAGGATTTCAAAACGTCCAACTGCTACACACCATCCTTTTCTAACTGGCAAATTGGGGGCTGAAACAGGGAAAAGTCACCTTGCCACTGACCGCCAGCCGCTCCCCTGGATTGCTTCTTAAAATTCAGCCAAAGGATTGGTTAACTGCAATTGATTCGAGGCTTTTTAACAAGGATTTTTCTGGGGGTCTTTTATGACGAAAATCAGCACCAACATAAAAGTTCCCCTTGAATGTCGCCTGAGGGGCAGCGGCACACCTTTAAACGAATCCACTGGCTGGACATCCTGAGGAAATCACCAGTCAGTCTGGCTCTACCTCCAACCCAAGGCGCCTCCAGTCTCGGAAGGCCCCGCTCGAAGGCGTCTTGCAACCCCCCTGCATGCTGGCATCCAGCAGGCTATTCCCAAACAGGAGGGAGCGATCCACAGGCCTGCACGCCCTCCATCCGTGGAGTGCTCAGGCTCCGGAAAATCCCCACAACATTTTCATTTTGTTTCCAGGCCCCTTGGTCCAGCATCTGCTGAAAAATTTCCCCAGTTCTTTCTCTCATCTCTGGAGCAAGGGAGGTGGCAAGGATCTTCATGAAGATCCTGGGACAACCTCCACCCATCTTCATGCTCACGAGAGGGCAGAAGCACCATGTTTGCATTCCAAACAGAACTTCTGTGGTTGCATTTGAGGGGATACACCCTTGGTTCACGTGGATCTGACACCCTGTATGTCTCTCTGCCAAACAAGAGTTCTCAAGTACACATGCAAAGGTTTCTCTAACAAGATGACGACAACAACAAGTTCTCTTGAAGCTAGAATAATGCTCAGAGCTGCCCATTCCACAACCCTATTTTCATTTCACCATGCTGACTATTTTAGAATTTAGAAATGTCAGAAAAAGGTGTAATGTGAACGTGAGAAAAAAAGTAAAACTCAATTCCTATATGTTATTTGATCTGCACCTTATTTAACACTACAGTGACCTCTCATCTATATAGATACCATGAATTAATTGCATTCCATTAAACAATGCCATAGGTACGTATTTATACAAAAATCTAGTTATTGCAACCAGTTTTAATTCTTGAAGCTTGTTTGAAAGTCTGCCAAGCGGCTCACAAGAGATCAAATGGCATCTGAACAAAAAATCTTTGCCTTTAATCTTTACATTTTGATAAGAATTAGAGATAAAGCCAAAACAGCATAATAGACTGATTTGTGACGCTCAATTTGATGATGCGTATGTGAATAAACAGAGGAGGAACAGAAAGCCTGGAGAAATAAGAAACCCTTGATACCAACATAGTATCTGGGCCTAGCACTCCTTCTGTCTCTTTCTTACTTGCAAGAAATAGAAGGTGCGTCCAGAGGGCTCGGCTGAAGCTGAGCAGAGCCTAAGCATGGCATTCCCACAACTCCTATTAGATGAAAAACACCACACCAGACAAGGCCTACTGCACAAGGCTGTTGGGAAAGTAAACTAAGAGGACTCCAGGTGCTCCTTGAAGGAAGAGATGGATAACAGCATGAGAAAGGGGGGGGGGGAAGGTGATGGAAAGATGTAATATTAGCCAAAATCCTGTACAGTACTGTTTATGACTTCCAAAGAATATCTTCAAAGGACTAAGGACACTAAGGAACCAGCGAGAAGAGAGTACTAAATTAAGCTTTTCAGGAATATGTTAAAAACAGAAAGAGTATGGACATAATAGATCCAGACCTAAGACCGTCAAAGGTCAGTATCTTATGGTTAATCTCAACAAGAGCAGACCCACCGATTCAACAGGATGTACTTAATGTCTGACTTACCATTCAGCAATTGTTTCAATGAGTCTACTCTCTATTTGAGACTAACAAAACAGATACCAGCCCATGGATTTTAATTCTACAACAGAAATATTAATATTACATTTAGATGATTAAAAACCCATGTTATATCACCATCATTAGCAGTGGCCCCTCGCCTCTGCCTCTGGAACAATCTCCCCATAAGAAATTTGTCTGGCTCCCTCGCTGGGTGTTTTTAAGAGCCAACTCAAGACCTGGCTCTTTAGGCAGGTCAATGTCTAAATTATTTATTATTTTTAATTGTATTCATATTGCTGTTTTATTTTTTTATTATTCTTGAGTGTTGTCAGCCGCCCAGAGTAGACTTCGGTCTAGATGGGCGGGATATAAATAAAATAAATAAATAATTTTTTCCTCCATGAGCTCAAAGCAGTAGACATGACTTTTCCTTACTCTACCCCAATCATCACATCAGTCCAGTGAAGGAGACTGAGCTAGAAATGTGACTGACCCAAGGTTTCAAGGTGGGTTTCATGGCTCACTAGGGACTTGAACCTGAATCTCCCAGTGCCAGCATAATGCTCAAGTCATACACCTGACTGGATATCATGAGGAAGTGAAATTTGAAACAAGAAACTTCCTCATGTGGGAAACAGAGGAAGGGGAGAAAAGGCCCAAATTAGCACCCAGTAGAAACAAACTAGATAACATGAACTTATTGCTAAAGACCATAATGAATTATTATGGGAAACCAATTAATTTTTTAACAAATTAAGTCAAAGCCCTAGTTTTAAAACCCATGTTATAGTCAGCAAAGTAGACAGAAAATGACACAGATGACGGTATACTGTACACTAAAACGTTGGGCAAAGATAATTATTATGAGACTCTCACAATTTCTGGGAAGGAAGGCTCGCTACTGAAACAAAGATTAAGAGACAACAGCAAAGTGAAATGATGTAATTTTAGTCAACAAATAAATAAACTGATGGTCTGAATTTCTGACCTCTCCCTTCCTTGCAAAACCTACTCCCAAGGCAATCAGACATTCTGGCAATAAAGCTTCTTGACAAGTATACCACTATAGCCCAATGCTTCAAGAGGTGCAACATTAACAGCTTGACAGATCAGTTCAACGTTTCTTTGGCTCCTTTTTCAACATGGATTGTCAGCTCAAGACCTAGATGCCATTTCATTCCCCACATTTGAGGCTGTCTGAAACAGCAGTATTTTCAGATTTGTATACGTGCTTTCGTTTAAAAAAACAAATTCCTTCTTTTTATCAATAGCCTACATTATACAATTGTGGTTTCTTGCTTATGACACGGCAGTTCCAAGAACATCCTCAAGCTGATGCACAAGTCTGACGTTCCTGAGGTATGATTTCACTAAAGGAGTTAATACTGTAGGAAGGAACACCGCTTCCCCTAAAAAGACTCCAAGGAAAGGTTCTTCCAAAACGTTTGGCTCTAGACCGGTGGTCCCCAACCTTGGGCCTCCAGACGTTCTTGGACTTCAACTCCCAGAAATCCTGGCCAGCAGAGTTGGTGGTGAAGGCTTCTGGGTGTTGTAGCCCAGGAACATATGGACGCCCAAGGTTGGGACCACTGCTCTAAGGCATCACGCCACAATGATGGGACTGGCTTAACTAGTTACACTGACAGGGTGCCCAGGTTGCTAACAAAGCAATGAGTGGGGTGCAATCTGATCCCAATAGGTGGGCCAACTGAAAATGAAGAAACTAAGCAGTTCTTTAAAGTTGGGAGTTCTTTCACATGAGTTGATCTCAGAAGGTGGCACAGGTACATGAGTACAAGAGGTTAAGCACATGCAAAGTAGAAGAAGAAACAGAAGCGGCTTTCATAGAGCTAGTTCATCAATAGTTCAAAGGAAACAAAAATAGAGCTACGGAGGCAATGGATGGGGTATTTTACCATGCAAACCTATTTAAATTCTATGTTGAGCAGAAAGAATTTTTCATCCTGTCTATGGTGCTGATCTATATGAACCAATCCTGTACAGTCCATCTCATAATACTGCCTTTACACTGAGTCACACCACTCCCTTACCTATCTAGTCTATTATTTTCAACAATGACTGGCCAATTCTTTCTAAGATCCCATATCAAGTTCTTCTATACACCTACCAACAAACTCTTGAAAGGAGAGATCCTAAAAAATTGAAAACCTGGACCTTTTCCAGATACTGTAAAACATGCAGTCTTCCATAGAACTATTATCCTTTCCCAACCCTTTACGGCTGCAACGCAGCTACACTCCTGCATCCTAGGTGTCCTCACCAGTTAAAAAATGCAGAAAATTATAGTTTTCAGGACCGACAATGTATATTTCTGCTAGGATCTAAGAAACAACTTTACTTCTGTCTGTTTATAACTTCTCCTTTAAAAAAGCTGACACCCCCCCCCGCCCCGAGACAGCCATGGATTATTTCAAGCCACCAATGGATTATTTCAGACAGCCATGGATTATATCCCAAAAAATAACTTTGCTGAATTCTCTATATGCTCTACCCAGCATAAGAAAAGTATCAATTTTTTAAAAAAATCCAACTGATTTAAATCACGATTTAATTTAAAAATTGATTTAAATTGTCAAAAAAATCAATTTTTAAAAACTTAAATCATGAATGAAATTGTCGATTTGACTTAAATCAAACCCACCCTGTCTCTACCCTGTTTCCCTGAAAATAAGCCCTAGTATGATTTTTCAGGATGCTCGTAATATAAGCCCTACCCCATAAACAAGCCCCAGTTAAGCGAAACCCCGCCCTCCACCCTTGTGCAGCATCCAGAAGATGACATGACTGTAAAATAAAACATCCCCTGAAAATAAGTCCTGGTGAGTTTTTTGGAGCAAAAATTAATATAAGACCCTGTCTTATTTTTGGGGAAACAGGGTAGCACTGAACTATAATGCTAAGGGGGAGAGGATTTTTTAAGAAGAAAGCTGTGTTATGCACATGAGAATGGTCTCACTATCCTGGTTGATTAATCTGAAGGGGAAAAAACATTATTTGAACAAAACAAGAGTTCGCTCTGATCACTGGGTGGTAATCCATATATTTTAGGAAAAAAGACATTCATCCTGTTGCTGTTGCTTTAAAATAAACTCTCAATAAATCTTTAGCAATATTACTGACCAGATCAACTTAGTTACAAAACTACTTGCTAATGCTCAAACACACTACTTATACAAACAAAACAAATCACAGGGAAAATGACACATATTTCCATATATCGTGTGTATACATACATATATATATGGAAAAGAATGACTTTGCAGAATGTGTAGAATGGAATACTAACAGTTAAAAACCACAAAGGGACAAAGGGCTTAAATTAATATGAAATGTACACTGACCTGAGTAAGATCTGGAATGTCACCCTGATCAATTCCAACTTGCTGGGTTCACAAAAAAGGGAAAAAAATGTACATTACTACATGCAGTGGCTATGAAAAGAAAGAACTGTGGATCTGAATGTCTACATAAAAGCTAAGGAATCAGGAAGGACATGAAGAGCTTTCTGAACTGGTACAACTCTAAATGCCATTGCTCGGCTGAAATTCATATAGAGATCCTGCAAGATATTTCTTAAGCAGCACCGATGCATTTCACGTCCTATCAGCATTTTGACATTAGACTCGAAAACCAGTTTCAATGAACATTTTTTTTGTAAAAAAACATTTCTCAACATTAGACACTTGTTAATCAGTAACAGCGGGCTTTTTCAAAATAAATCCATTTAACGGCATATAGTGAGGTGTGGGTTTTTTTTTACATCCAACAATCACATGAAATCTAGGTTTGCACAAAATGAAGAGGGAAGAGTTACAACCCTGTGCACTTATGACTGTACCAGTACAGAGAGCTAGATGACATATTACTGCTGATACTGGATTTATTTACCTCGGCCACTTTGAGGAATTCTGATAGTTTGGTCATTCTGGCTAAGAATTTTTTGTAAATGTCCAGACCTTCTTTGCACTGGTTCTTCTTCATATCAAAATACTTTTCTGAAACATGAAATTAAAAGGAAAATATAGAAAGAGATCAAAGACTGTAACAGAGAACTCAGAAACAGAAGTACTGAAAAGAGAATGGCAGAGGATAGGAAATTTTGATGTTTAAAGTCATGTTGCGGGGTGGGTTTGAAAGCCCCAGTATCTCCAGCGTGTTTCTATTTGTAAGCCGACAGAGCCTCCCCAGATGGCTCTACACCTGGATCCCGCTTGTTACCTTCTGAAGTTCAGCCATATAAAAAAAAAAGTTAATCAATCTTTAGGCCTTTCAAGAATGGAAGAAATAATATTATGTACTTCCAAGTATATGTGTATTCAGTCACTACGAGATCTACACAAAAGCCCCTGTTCCCCCCCTCCTCATTCTTTAAAAGACAATGAGATTGTCTGTTACTTTCTGTGGTGTCAACAGATCGTGTCTAATTTTGAAGGCACAGCCATGCACATTAAACCATGTGCACTGGCAGTATTTCTGAATCTTAGAAGGCGAATTCTTGCACAGATCCTTCAACTAACATCACACAATCAGTACATTTTTCTCCGATGAGCATGCACTTAATGGTGCAGTTCCCATACAGAAGCACATTCTGTTTAAACCTCAAGAATGTGGCCCTGCTGTGTTTAGTGCAGGAGAGCCATTACCTTCAATACTGAAAGCCAAGAAAGCATGCCGAAACCTCTAACCAATCTCTTAAAGTCTTCCATATCTTTGTTACAGGCTTGTAAATCAGTCTAGTCCTCTGTGGTGAGCAAAATTGGCCTACAGATGATCAAACTCTGAGCAGGTGGGAAGCTTCATGAAAGTCAGGCCCCTCATTCTTTGAAGCCAAAAGCAACTAGGGACTGAGTAGGGAAAGAATAAGACCTAGTAATAATGTTGGCTTAATTTGGAAGACTGCTTCATTGCACTACTTTGAGACTAAAATTAGGGTACGTATATGTTTAGACATGCATAGAAAGTGCCTGCTTAAGCAACTTTTAATTGCTTCTAAACTTGTAATATAAAGCAGTCTGATAAAAGATAGAAGATGACATATTCCCCTGTTAATTCAACTAAATGAGTGAGGAATTTTTCATGTCAGGTAAGTGACGAATTACTTCAAACTTTACTTAGCCACAATTTTAGTCAAGACCAAAAAGCAAATCCATAAAACGTTAATCCTATTAATTCCTTAAAAGCCTTCACAAGACCCTTGCAGAAAGAAAAGTGTGATCACACAAGATACATCTACAGATCCTGACTGCCTCAAAACAGGCTTAGTAAGGTTCTCAGTTTTACAGAATGCATATAAAATGTATTCGGGTTTAGAATATTTTTAAAAGCCAATGAATAGGGCAAATGCCTGTTAGCGCTTGACAACTGAGCTTACACACATCTTCCAAACAATCAAAACTTTATTCTGTAAAGCAACCCTAGCCTTAATTTATCTAAACATAGTGAAAAAGGATATAAGGCACTTCCAGAGCAGAAGTATAAACTATGGATGAAATCCTGTGCTTAACATAGTTAAGTTGTACTAGAGTAAGCCCAATGAATCAGTAGAGATTTGGTAAGTCAACTCCTTCACACAAATGTGCTTACTAGTTGCAATTTACTAGTCTAAAGGAGGCCACACTAGAGTAGTCCCATTTGATTCAACTGAACTTTTAGGAGTTGACTCATTCAATCCCTACTGATTCAATGGGCCCACTATAGTGCAACTTACTATGATAAAGAACAGGATTTCAGCCTATAGGGGCATCTGAAATTTATTCAACAATGTACCTTTGTTGAAAATAATTTGGGATAACCTTTTAGGTACCTATCATTGTCACAAATGGTGTACAAGATTAAAACTCATGAGTATGCTAGGTTTCTAAAGTAAGCATTTTGGCCATTTATTGCCCTTATCAAAAGAAGATAATTTCCATAACAATAACTAAAACACTGTAGGACACGTTCTTGTTTTTGAAACCTTGGCTGCTACTCTCTTCATGTGACTCAGATGCCCTTCTGGATATTGGCTTAGCTGCTGATGTGTTACGGGATGTTTATGAACATTCCAGCTGGTCAACAGTATTGAAAAAGAAATAGGATCCGGCACACGAGTGTTAAGAGGCAGAAGGTGCTATGCACTGCACAACAGAGTGGTTTGCCACTTGTTAGGAATTCAGGGAGGGAGACAGAGAAGTAGGACTATGACTACAGAAAGTAAAGGGGAAAGAGAAACTAATAGGGAGAATAGGATAACATGTAAGGGAAAATGCACACAGAAAATACTAAAGAAAAGACAATCTCTATTTTTTAATGTTTAAACGACTTTCGTTTATTGTTTCACATACCTAATAGGTTAATAATCCCCTCATTGTAGGCAGCAAAAAGCCTAATAGAATCTTTAAAGAGGAGCATGAAGGCAGCATTGATTACCCCATTCGTTAGTTCGTTAGGGTTTGCCTGTGTGGAAAAGCAAAGAGATTTCAAGAAATTAAAGCACCAGGGTGTGAAATGACAACATATTTCTTCCCCCTCTTGTAACCAGACTAGATTGAAGAAACAGAGGGAAAATTCCAGGGCTTACATCAAAATCAAGAAGTGCATCAAGCTGATTCTGAATAATTGGAAGGGTTTTCAGGAGTTTTTCTGTATTCATTGTTCTCATCACACCGTCGATCCTTCAAAGACACAACAGGAAACAAACCAGAATTATGTAAGCCTACAAGCTTCAATGCCATGTGAGGAAGCACTACAAAGTAGAACAGAATTTCAGGAACCTGTGATATAAGGAACCAGCAGTTACGCCATCATATTCTTCTGCCATTGCATCTCTGATATTGGCCGGTAGGAGGAGGTTTTGCTGATACGAGTGGAACTGCGACAGCACTCAAAAAGCTTCTCCCAATTCCAGGCCCACTTATTTCAAATATTTATTGAATATTTTAATTGTCTAAAAGGTTTTAACTTCTGATACTGCCGTATGCATCCTGTTACTCTAGGTACAGTGCCACCAGCCATGTTATGTGGATTCAAGATATACTGAAGGTGACGTTTACCAAATCAGCAAAAAAGATTCCAAAATTTCACGTCAAAACTTTCATTTTCATTTTTTTTGCCATAAATTGCATTAGAACTGAACTCTACCCCAATAATTTCGTTCTATCAGCCATCCTAATGGTCACACAAATACTGGAACTATGGCATCGTGGGTCCCTATGGGAAGCACAGTGGCATATAAATATAATAAAATAAGAACAAATAAAATAAATGTAGAATTCTTACCCTCTTTTCATTTTGGTGAAATCAACTGCTACAAGTCTATAAGAAAGTGCTTTTTCATTCAAGTATCTGCTATATCGCCTGATGAATGTGGACATATCATATCCTGGAAGTAAAGTGCATTCTAATTAGATATTTCATGCTTCCAATATTCCCATTTTTTTCTGTCCAATTGTGCTCCAACTTAATTCCATTTCCTTCCAACCTTTTTTACATGCAGCTGAAGCTATCAGTGGAGCTGTCGTTCTTCTAGAAGTGATGAATAAGATGGTGGCTACTTTGAATGTGATTTTGCCTCTTAAATTTATGAATGCCACAAGTTTTGAACCTGTGAGGCTGTTTCATAGACCTTACTTAAAAATAGGTCAGTGTGGTTTACAGTGGTGCCTCGCATTATGACGTTAATTCGTTCCAGCAAAATCGCTGTAGAATGAAAACGTCGTAAAGCGAAATTTAAAAGCCCATAGAAACGCATTAAAACCCGTTTAATGCATTCCGATGGGCTGGAAACTCACCGTCCAGCGAAGATCCTCCCATAGGGTGGCCATTTTCACTGCCTGTGCAGTGAGGAATCCGTCCAGAAAACAGCGGGGGGGGGCATTTTGTTTACCTGGCGGCCATTTTGAAACCGCCAATCAGCTGTCCGAAAATCATCGTTTTGCGAAGAATCGGTTCCCGAAGCAGGGAACCGATCATCACAAAGTGAAATTCCCCCATAGGAAACATCGTAAAGCGATTGCAAAAGCGATTGCAAAAAGTTCATCGTAATGCGATTTCGTCGTTAAACGGAGCGATCATAAAGCAAGGCACCACTTTACTTTACACTCTCTTTGAGAAACATTTAGTTTGCTGATAACCAATCTTACTAACGGGATCTATCACAAAGCAAACAAAATCAACCTGATTTTCTTCCCTTTTGAAAATACAGAATTTTTTTCTTCAGAAAAATATATTTCAAAAATGCACACAAACCAATTTTAAAAAGAAACACAAATGTAACACAATAATGTTGAATTCTACACGTATCTCTTCAGACGGACAAATGAACCGACTGAAAAGCAGCCTTTAAATCAATCAACATAAGACAGGGCTTGGTGAGCCCTCCATATATATTGCAAGACTGCAATTCCCATGATCCACAACCAAATAACTAGGGGAGATGGGGATAGGGGTCCAACAATATGTGGAAGGATAGGCTGCCTACCCATGAGATCAGAGAACCATGAAGGAAATATCCAATTTCTGGGGTTTAGTGTTCGTTTTACCATGGCTCTCTCTTTCAAAGGCATGATTCGTATACTTGCTTAGTTCAGATGAGGGCACAAAGCTCCATATACCATATTTTACAAAGCCATGAAGCAGCTCTTTGGCTGAGCGATCATTCCTCTCACCCTCCTATTGTGTGCTGGCTTTGATACAAAGGTCTTAAACTGCATCCAAACCAGGTAACTCTGCCATCACACACAAGCTGATTATCTTCATGCCAATTAACAGCATGTGACCAGGGGAAAGGGCAATGGAGAATATGTCAGCCCTGATTCATATTCACAGCTTCATAGACCATGGTTTATGAAATCTCCATCAATCGTCCAAGCAATGCTACCATCTTTTGTGGGTTTCGAAAAGACTCAGGGACTAATGATGAGTTACCAAACCAATACAATGCAAGACAGGCCATATGCCATCACCAGGGGCAGCTTAACAGATTCATTGAATGCCTCTAAATTCCTAACATCCATTCTGCAGATAAAAATTATCGCAAAAATTGCAAATTTCTTCTCAAAAGAAATTAAAAGAATATGCTTACCCTGCATGGCACTTTTATCCAGATAGTTGTTGAGATTAAACAACGTATTCCGAGATGCCAAATATTGGATAAAACGCTGTTTGGCGAAAGAATCAAGAATCCAATTTAAAATTACTTCAGTTTTTTCATGGACATAATTCTATTAGAGAAGCTAATTTCCATGCAACGCTAGCAGTAACAAAGGAATGGATAAGGAAATATGTAACAGTAAATCAAGTAAATCAGAGTAATCAAATCATTAAAAATGTAGCGCTGGAAGGGAGCACAAGGGTCATCAAGTACAATCCCTTGACAAAACACGAAATCCATAGTATTTTTTTTTACTTTTCTATCAGGTATCAATTCACAAATGCCAGCATTTTATTTAAATCCTTTTCTACCACACAACAAACAACGAATGCCTTACCTCATTTCCGTACATCATGAGGTGGTGTGTTGTAATTAGAGCTTTGAACACAACTACCCAGCTACTGTTTGCTGTCCTCTCAAAGAGTGTATCTGCCAGCTGTGGAATATTCACATTCATTTCATTTGTGCATTGGATTAGATCTAAAATATAAGAAACAAGAAGCTTCAGTTAAGAGAACCACACACAAATGTGACAGAAAGAGCAGACCAAATATAAACATACATTTGAAATAGGTTTATGAACCCTCTCTTGCCACCTCTAACCAAACCAATTTTTACCTATTTTCTCTTTAAAGATGTACATGGACCCTGGCAGAGAAAAAGTCTTATATATTAAACTTTCCTAAGCTTCCCCCTTGCGTCTTTTACCATCAAGTTGCCCTAGTTTCTTTCTCTAGCAGAAGCCAACAGCTGACTTGCTGAAACCCAGTTATAACCAGTAGCTAAGTTTGGTTTCTGTCCTTTTCTTGTATCCATTTGTCATTTAAAAGTAAGCTTGTACAGCTACAGCAAACAATCCTGAGAGAGTCTGAAGCACGGGTGCAAGGTGCTAAAAGAAGGGTGTACCCAATTAATGAGGGCAAACAAAACACACTGTCCTTGACTAAATGGATAATGAGATATGCGGCTCTAAAACGGGCACATCTGATCAAAAGAAATGGTCCCGACATCTTCCAGGGAGGAGGGAGGCGAAGCTCTTGGAAGGTAGCTGGAGAATTTGTCGCCTCCTGAGC